>NW_019154099.1:44049575-44644971 GCF_002288905.1 Enhydra lutris kenyoni | reverse complement strand
ACTCTCTCTCTCTCTGCCTGCCTCTCTGCCTACTTGTGATCTGTCTGTCAAATAAATAAAAATCTTTAAAAAAAAAAAAAACATACAAATGCCTGGCCCTTACTTACAAATATTCCAATTCAATTGGTCAGAAGGGAGAACTGAACATCGTTTTTTAAGAAAAATTCCCAGGTCAGGCTTATGATAAGTCAGAGCTGACAAGCTCTGGTACTTAGTTCTTGCATTAGATAAAAGCATTTGACTCATCAGTACCTTTAGCAGGTTAATCTTGATAGGCGCTTGTGCACCTGCCCGTCCATATTACATATGTGCATTGCTAATTCACTCAGAGAAACTGTGAGAAACCCAGCCAGGGTATTTCAAATCCTTCACCAAAGAGTTATGGGTGTAAAAATTTTTAAAATGACAAAAACTTCAGAAATAATGTTGAAAAAACTATATACTTTAACTGTAGCAACCTTAGTTTATAAGGCACACTGGAAACTGGTGGGCTATTGTATATTTGCTATCTGGGGTTGCAGTTTATTTTTAAGAAATCTACTTAGCAATGAAAGATCATTCCAAATATAGATTGTGTTGTATTTGAAAAATTCTCTGTAGCGGACATGTTTAGCTATAAGTTCAATTTTTTTTGTTTTCAATCATTTAGCTTTAAGAAAGGGATACACAAAGATCATCTGGGTCATCTCTAATATTTTGAAAATACTAAAAAACAGACAACAAACAGATCCCTGGTAGGATTAATTACCAAATGCTAATGCTTTCAATCAATTTTATTTAATTTCCTAAAAGCTTCCAAAGGTTTGTTTTTTTTTTCCTTACTTTCAAATATAGGCTTTAACCTCAATTTATACCAGAGGAAACAAGTTGATGCAGTCAATCATGTAGGTCTGCTTTGGTAGTTCATAATTCCAGAATCAACTTACAATATTGATTGTATAATTACCTCTTTAAGATTGGTTAGAATAACATGGATTTCACAAATGGCATATTATTTTACATAACTACACATGAGTACTTAACATTCAGGCCTAATACTTTCTATGTATATCAAGGTGTTGAAGAATTATTTTAATGCTATGGAAATTACAATTGGTTATGTTAATTATAATTATATAAACATAATTTGCTTTCTGAAGTCACTTTATTTTTAAAAGGTTTTTATTTATTTATTTGACAGACAGAGATCACAATAGGCAGAGAGGCAGGCAGAGAGAGAGGAGGAAGCAGGCTCCCTGCTGAGCAGAGAGCCGATGCGGGGCTCGATCCCAGGACCCTGGGATCATGACCTGAGCCAAAGGCAGAGGCTTTAACCCACTGAGCCACCCAGGCGCCCCTCTGAAGTCACTTTAATGTGAATAGACAAGAATCTGTTCAGATTGAAGATTTCTGATGGTTCACTTGCTATATTTTGGTAAGTACCTAACCAATAGAGAAATTGATAGTTATAAAAACACTTAAGTATTATTGAAATGAGACTTCCAATAGGGGATACATTTTTGGAAAATCTTGCAAACCAGTGCACTTTTGTTCCCCTAAATGCCAGTTAATTAATCCATTTCCATATGCAAACAATAAATTTCAACATATTAGTTTATTTTTCATATAACAATGTTCAAAACAAGGGAGTATATTACAAAGGTTTGACCAGGTAAAACCAAAACTGACTTGGAACAAAAGATGACATTTCTGTCTGAAATGATAACAGTGTAAGGGCTGATTAAAAACATTACAGAGAGTGAGTATGGGCTGTATACTACAATTGTCCAAAGAGAAATCAGTACCCACCCGAGCCTCAGAAATCCTCCTTGAGAATGTGAATGATTTTCTTTGTTTTCTGAGACTATGTGCATGATGGCATTGTTGGTGGTAGGAAGACCAGCTATGTCTGATACATTTGTTTGTAAAAATTTCCCAAAATGATGTGGGTATAAATTTAAAAGCAAATGATATTAGATCAGCCCTACACACTTAGATGTGCCCAGTGTTAAAATTTGCTTGCAAAATATTTTAGAGCAAATTGTTCTACTCTGGCTAGGACGTTATGGTAGCTGTTATTGGGAACGGCAAATTCAACTAATTGGTGAGAAGTGAGCATTAAAAGCCAAGTCAAGATAGGAAGGGATGAAGGAAGCTGACATTTAGGAACCATAAAAGTCCATGCAGGATATCAAAGTAAAGAGGAAGACAGATTTCAGAGGATAGGAATGGGGGATGGAAAATGACCTAGAAATACTTATGCTGGAAATATTCTCTTTTTGATCTAAGGGTTGTTGGTTATTTGGGTGTAAGAAAAAAAGTCCTTGTTACCCACCTATGATTAGCATATTTTATGCTTTTGCTCTATGTAGATTATCTCTCAATTTCAAAACAACGATACAGACAGCAATGACAACAACAAGGAGGAAGGAACCCAAGGCAAACAGAAGAGCAAGGATTAATGAGACCCATAGAATAATGGTATGGTTAAATACCTGCATATTGTCTCTTGCTGGCTTCTGTGTTTTCTCTAAATGATTACACATGGACGAGCCAGTCGCAGTTAAGGAGTCATGGACAGAATGGATAAATCACTCGTACACAATATTTAAGAATCTATTAATGCCTAACATTAGCTAGAAGAGTTGGCTCTTACAATATCAAATATTCAAGAAAATACTAACCTCTAGCATTAGCTAAGAGAATTCCCTTTTTCAGTATTAGATGTTTAAGAGATGACTAACATCTTACATTACATAGTGAGCCGACTGTTTTAATGAGCATTGTTTATTTAGATCCACAGATCTAATATTAATAGTAGTAGCTGGTTATGCCAATACCCAATGTTCAATGAAGATTAATGCCTAGTATTCGCAAAAAGAATGAGCTATTTTGAAGTCTAACGTATGTTCATCTAAAATAATTACCATAGAGTATGTGCTCAAAAATTGTTGAATTAATCAATGGATGTCAGAGTCCTTTCTGCAGAATCATGAATGTGATTTCCGTTTTATGAATGTATCCTTAGAGATATATTTAATAAATAAGCCTTATAATTCTATCTGAAAAGGGAGACAGACTTATTTTGATTTTCTTTACACTTATGTAGTATTATACAAAGAGACTTAGTCAAAGCCTTGGTAAGAACCAATGAAAAGCTATAGATGGGAAGAAACCAGCATTAAGAAACATGGAGGAGGGGTGCCTGGATAGCTCAGTGGGTTAAAGCCTCTGCCTTCAGCTCAGGTCATGATCTCAGGGTCCTGGGATGGAGCCCCGCATTAGGCTCTCTGCTCAGCGGGGAGCCTGCCTCCCCTCATCTCTCTCTGCCTGCCTCTGCCTACTTGTGTTCTCTGTCTGTCAAAAAAATAAATAAAATCTTAAAAAAAGAAAAGAAAAACAAACAAGAAACCATGAAGGGGTGTGTGGGCGGCTCAGTCAGTAAGTGTTAAGTGGCTGCCTTTGGCTCAGGTCATGATCCCAGAGTCCTGGGATACAGCCCTGCACTGGACTCCCTGATCAGCAGGAAGCCTGCTTCTCCCTCTCTCACTCCCCCTGCTTGTGTTTCCTTTCTCGCTCTCTCTGTGTCAAATAAATAAATAAAATCTTGAAAATAAAAAAAAAAAGAAAAGAAACAACGGAGACACTCATACTAGATACTAGAATCTGTCAAGACTGTCAGGCTTTTAAGTCATGAAATCCAGAAGTGAGTTGGGACAAGGGATGAAACATTGATAATGGTGGGTGTGAGGGGACTGTAATCAAAATGGTGGGCAGACAGCTAGGGATTAAGAGGAGAGGGTGACCAGGATTAACCAGTTGAATCAGGATCAGAGAAACAAAGGTGAGGCACTGAATCAGCCACTGGAATCATGAATGGATCTTGGGAAGATACATTTTTTTTTTTTTAAAGATTTTATTTATTTATTTGAAACAGAGAGAGAGAGATCACAAGTAGGCAGAGAGGCAGGCATAGAGAGAGAGGAGAAAGCAGGCTCCCCGCTAAGCAGAGAGCCCGATGTGGGCCTCGATCCCAGGACCCTGAGATCATGACCTGAGCCGAAGGCAGAGGCTTAACCCACTGAGCCACCCAGGCGCCCGGGAAGATACATTTCTTTCTGAGATAATCCAGTGATTTCCAGAGAACCTGTGACCCTCCAGGCAAAAGTTCTCTGCCTGAAAGGTCATCAGATACTGCTTTCTTCTGCCGTCAAGGAGTCATTAGATACCATTTGATATTCTCTGGTATCAAAATTAATTCTTTGCAAGTGGGCAAGCGAGGGAATTCAGCAGTGGACTACATAGGTTGATAGACCCAATTTCCTGGAGACTCCATACTGTATCATATATCCTGGACATAAAACTAAAGTAGAGGTAGAAAAGAAAGAAGTTTCTAGCAGACCAACTTTTGACTGGAATCCTGAATGAGCTTTAACAGGTTATAGTATACTGTGTTTGAGTATTAACCAACTGGAGAGATGATTAATATAATGATTCGTTCACATGTATGGGCTAGTGAGGGTTTATGATCACTCTAACTTGGGAAGCTGATACAACTAGTAGTACTAACTGCATTTGGAGTTATTTTCATCAGAATATTCAAATGAGGGGCATCTGGGTGGCTCAGTTGATTAAGCGGTTGAGTGTCCGACTCTTGGTTTCAGCTCAGGTCATAATTTCATGGGTTGTGAGATGGAGCCCTAAGCTGAGCTCCACAATCAGAGTTGAGTCTGCTTGAAGATTCTCTCCCTCTGCCCTTCCCCTTGCTTGCTCTCTCTCTCTCTCAAATAAATAAATAAATCTTTTTTTGTTTTTAAGAACATTCAAATGATCACTAATAATTATTCGTGAATATGCTATTTAGTTCATCAAATTGGGGTCATGGGAAGTCCAAATAAGATTAGTAGACACTCCCCACCCACCTCCTCTACTCTCCCCCCACAAAGAAAGCCTGGGTTCCCTGTGGAACTTTGGAAAGCAGTGAGAACTACAGAGAGATAAAAGCCAATACAAAGCACTAGTAATCATCCTACGGCCTGGTAAAACTGATACAGAGACAAAATTCTGTACCAACCGGAAGTTTCTTCAATATTTCCTTCGCAGGGAGTAGACTAACCACTGGCAGTCCTGAATCAACAGGAGAGAGCTGGTAGATAAAGGTCAGAGTGACAGAGCCATAAGAAACGGAAAGTGGGTGGATTCTAAGACAAGCCACAGAGGTCCATCTCTCACAGAGCTCCCCTGGGTATGCATCACCCTTTCTGATCCTGGAGGTGGGACCTTCGCTAGTATCTTCTAATCGTCCCAGGAAGGATGAATGGCTGCATTTCAGGTGTACTGTCATATTTCATGTATTTTAGAGTACATTCAAACAATACCAGCTAAACTAGATTCAGAGATTTAAAACACTCCTTATTTTAGTCACTTTCATTTTGACTTGTTAGGAATATCTTATATCTTTGTTACCTAAAAACTGCCCAACTAGGTTGAAGAGTATTGCTAATTTAAATGGGATCACTAGTAATTTGGAATTAGTCAACATGAATGTATTGAAAAAAATTAAATAATTTAAATCTAAACATTTCCAAGGCACCAAATTCTCCTTTGGAAATCTTTAGAAGAAATAATAACAAATGTAATAATAAATAATAAATAGTAAAATAATAAATCATCAAAAATGTACTTTTAAACAATCTTACTTCTTTAGTTACATCAGATTCAATGAATGCAAAGTTGCTATTTTTCTGATTGTAGAAAAATAAATGAAAGACAAGAATTATTCTCATATTGCCAATTCTAGACAATGGAAATTTGAGAGTACAATATAGATTAAGTAACTCCTTCTGACTTCTCCTGAAGTCTCAAAGGCATCTCACGACCATCCCAGGTGTCCCATAAAATATCTGGCATCTGCATAGCTATTTATTAAAGTAGAAACAACATAAACCAATATTTAAAGAATGGAATTTAGAGTAATAAAAACCCATCTGGGGGTCCCAACTGCTCTATTTACTAGTCTGAAATCATGGACACCCTTCTACCTACCAATTTCCTCATCTTTAAGAGAAAAATAATAATGATATCTATTTTACCAGGCTGTTTTTAAGAATTAAATGAGCTAATACATGTACATGATTGAAGATCATAAATAATACACAAGGACTCAATGAATATTAACTGTTGTTATTACTAACAATAATATCAAGTTAAAATACATTCGTGATAAGATTATTTGTCAACATCTAGATTCTTCTTGTCATAAAGATACTTAATTATATTATTATGCCTATTGAGCCAGCTTCTCAACACATTTTATTTTATTTTATTTTAAGATTTTATTTATTTGACAGAGAGACAGCGAAAGAGGGAATACAAACGGGGAGAGGGAGAAGGAGAAGCAGGCTTCCAGAGGAGCAAGGAGCCCAATAAGGGGCTCAATCCCAGGATCCTGGAATCATGACCTGAGCCAAAGGCAGATGCTTAATGACTGAGCCACCCAGGCGCCCAACAGTTTTTATTTTATAAGAGTAAATTATAATTGAAGAAATTATAGTATTTTTTTCACCATAAAAGTGTCCATTTTACTACCAAAGTACATAAAATTCTCTCTACATAGAGTCTTCTACATATGCACACACATACTCATATGTGTAGGACATACAAAACCAGATAGGTTGTGTGTTCATAGAGCAAGCTGAAGAATACATTTGAACATAGTCATGTAATTTGTACAAAGGGGAAGAGAGACTTACTTTTTTCCAAAGTCTTTTTTCTTTGGTTTAAGATTCACGAGAATGAAAAATAACTGTAAATTTCTGCTAAACTGATATATTTACTCTGAATTAAATTTGACATTGTCTCCTTTGGATCATGATAGAAAAAGTTGTTTTTGTTTTTTATATATTTTTTAATTTCATGGGCCAAATTCCATGTTCAATAATGAATGAATGAATGAATGAATTCATTTATTCAGTCAACAAGTAATTCTTGAGTAAGATACAGAAATGTATAACACAGAGAGCTTGTTTTCAAGATCTACCCTCAGAATGGACATGTGTACAAGTATTGTGTGGGAAAATAGCCAGCACAATGCCTTGCAGTGAGAAGATGCTGGATACAGGGTTTCTTTGTGTGTCTATACGTTTTTAAAATAAGTATACAAAAAATGGATCTTCACTGATATGCCTGTACCATTTCAGTATTATTTGTATAGAGAACTGAGGTTAAAAGAGTTGCCAGTGTTTGCTAAATGGATGAAGAGAAAGCAGGAAGAGGGCAGGGAATGGTTATTTCTTTCCTTATTTACTTAAGAACAAGGGTTCACCAAAAATTCTCTTAAGGCTCTTTTGCCAAGACTTGTCTCCCAACCCCTTTCCTCCACCCCAAGAATTGGAGTTAAGTGTTGTTTTACCTTGTTCTTTGTAGAATGCATTTAAAACTGCAAATCCCCTCAATTTTCTCCTTGTTTACTTTTTTTAAATAACATATAATGTATTATTAGCTCCAGGGGTACAGGTCTGTGAATCGCCAGGTTTACACACTTCACAGCACTCACTATAACACATACCCTCCCTCCTCATTTACTTTTTTTAAGCATTCATCATCTTAAAATGTCCACTTTATTTTCTTATTATGTTTATTGCTTATTTCCTGGTCTCCCTACTTGAACAGAAGGTCTACAAAGGCAGCCATCTTTTTTCGGTTTCCTCATAACCCAAAAATTATGATTCTTTTCTTTTTTTTTTAAGATTTTATTTATTTATTTATTTGGCAGACAGAGATCACAAGCAGGCAGAGAGTCAGGCAGAGAGAGAGAGGGGGAAGCAGACTCCCCGGCAAGCATAGAGCCTAATGCGGGGATCGATCCCACGACCTGAACTGAAGGCAGAGGCTTTAACCCACTGAGCCACCCGGGCGCCCAAAGATTATGATTCTTTGATCCACATTTTCCTTAATTCCAGTTTTGTTTTACTCAAAGTCTCCTCAGCATCCTTTGTACCTCACACCCCTTGCTCTGCCAGACTGGCAGGGCAGACAGGAGAAAAACAATAACAGGCAACAAAATTCTAAATGTTATTTAGGTTAAATCTTCTTCAATTCATTTTAATGGTGTAGGTGTATGCATGAAAGAAAAAGACTACCATCTAAGATTTTAGCCTCACTCTGGGAGATAGTAATTGATTATTATTCGTGATAGGTACAGAAAAATGGCAACCCTTCAGTTAACTGGCATAATGTTATCCACTATTGTCCCTTTGGCTGTGATTCTCTGATTTTCCAAGCATTAATTTATTTACTCAATGAAACAATCAGAGACAGACTGACCCTGATAGAGTAAGAAATCTGGATCAATGGAATGCTTTAACTTGCCTCTTTGTATTGGTAGACCCTGTAATTAAATATTTTTAGAAATATACAATTTTGGGGGTGTCTGGGTGGCTCAGTCGGTTAAGCATGTGAGTCTTGGTTTCAGCTCAGGTCATGACCTCAGGGTCATGGGATCGAACCCCACAATGGCGCTCACACTCAGCGAGGAGTCTGCTTGAGATTCGCTCCCTCCGCCTGCCCCCCACACTCCGCTACCATGCATGTATGTGCGTACATACACTCTTTCTCTGAAATAAATAAAAATAAATAAACATTTAAAAAAGAAATATACTATTTTTGTCATTCAAAAACCTTTAAATAGTCTTCAAAAATGAACTGTGTATATAATCAGCAATCTTTACAAACCTTGCTTACAAACCATTAATAACACAGGCCATCAACCACAGTGTCAATACATTTTGAAAGAGGCCTTAGAAAATGTCAATTTTGTAGTTTTCTTAGTAACTCACACTGACAGAAACATATAATCTTTCTCTAAGAGTTCAAAACTGAGGAGACCAAATTCAGAAGCATCCTTTGGAAAGCACCTCATCATTAGGGCTGACTCCTAATTCCTTGCATAGAAGATATACCACACAGCCATCTTGCTGAAGAAGCAGGGCAAATTCAGACATTACACTCAAAAGTAAGAAAAAAAAAACCCTTTTATTTTATTTTGATCCAGAAAGCCTGTAAAAATAGACACCTGGATATTTTGGACATGTTTGTTAAATTAGAACTTTCTGACAGAAAAAGACAAATGACAAATATTTAAAAAAAATTGATGAAGTAAAAAGCTGTAATAAATAATTTTATTAAAAGTAACTGCATGATTGAGAAGAACTTTAAAAAATAATTCTACTTTAAAAGGGTAATGATGAACTTGCAAAAATGACATTGCCTCTGTCAAAATGTGGGCAGTTGTTTTTTTCTTAGATTAAAAGTACAGTTCATGAAACTTGAAAGCTAAAGGAAGAAAATAGAAAGCACAGAGATGCTTGAGAAGTATTGAATAAGTTGAATGACAAATATTTAACTGTAGTTGCCATGAACTGGCACGGCCTGAAGCTGAAGGCTTCTTACCCTCGATTTATGGGGAAGAGGGAAAGGGAAGGAAGAGTTCCAGTCAAACTGTATGGGAGTGGAGAGTTTTACAGTTTTTGGGTCTTGTTTGTTTCAATATTTGCTTCTAATTTGGGGGGGGGAAACATGGTGCCCGTGGCTTGTGTTGACTTGGTGCCTGTTAATATGGGTGTAGTTCCAGCTATCCTAATAAGAGTAACCTCTTTGGCTGGACCTAAAATGAGATCAATACTCCTCTAGAAATTATATATAGCATGTTTCTTTTCCATTGAAAACATACTTTAATAAGTATGCCAAAAATACACCCCCCCCCCACACAGACTGACTTTCTGGATCAAAATAAAATAAAGGTGCTTTTCGATGAGTTTTAGATGCAACTTGTGAATTCACCTTGCTTCTTTGATAGAGGTAATTTTACATGTATCTTTGGTGCAAGGAATTAAGTCAGTCCTAATGGTAAGAATGATTAGGTGGTTGGGTGCCTGGTGGGTGGCTCAGTCAGTTAAGTGGCTGTTTTTGGCTCAGGTCATGATCTCAGGGTCCTAAGATTGAGCCCTGCATCGGGCTCTCTGCTCAGCAGAGAGCATGTTTCTCCCTTTTGCTCCCCCTGCTGATTCTTAATCTCTCTCTCTCTCTGTCAAATAAATAAAATCTTAAAAAAAAAAAAAAGTATTCTTCTGGTAGGTGCTTCTAACAACAACAAAAATAAATGATTAGGAGGTTTTCATACTAATAATTTTTAAAGAGAGCAAAACAGTATATTCACTAAAAATTCTCTCCCAGTTCCTAAGTTTTCCCTAGCAGCTATTAAAATCCCTACCATTAATCACACCTTTTTGGGCAAGAGATCATCTCCATAAGATTCCTATTAAAATCCATATGCTATCTTCATAGAGTAGCACACTGATTCACAGCGTGTTGTTAGATCTTCTAGTTATTAACTACATTAATATATTCACGTTGATATAACTTATTGACTATTAACCTAGCCAAGACAGAAGCTGAAGAACTGAGACAAGGAATAGCTAAATTTTGATGTGGGAGAACTTTTTTAAAAGATGAATTTATTTATTTGAGACAGAGTGTGTGTGCAGAGTAGGGGAGGGGCGGAGGGAGCTGGAGAGGAAGAGAATTTCAAGCAGACTCCCCGTGGAGTGTGGAGCCCCAGCTGGGTCTTGATCTCACAAACCCAAGATCATGACCTGAGGCAAACCAAGAGTCAGAAGCTCAAAACATTCCCAACTCACTTCTGATTTCAGAACTTAAGTGGCTAAGCCACCCAGGCACCCCTGATGTGAGAGTACTTTGAGGAAGAAAATTTTGGATGTAAAAATTAAGGGCATTTGACCAGCTAGGAAGCATTTTAAAGTATTTATTAGGGATTATACTAATAAATAGGGATTGAAAGAAGTAGTAAATGAGAGGGGTAATTTAAAAAATGGTTTTTCAAAGAGAACATATGGAGGGCAAAACAGACGAAAATTTGTCTATATCATGGTTTATCTATGGTCACCCTGCAAATTTGGGTAGGGGACAAGGTAGATCTAATATTGCTATCTCGGAGTCTAGAGTCTCTCTCTCTCTCTCTCTCTTTTGTATTTTTAAAAAGATTTTATTCATTTATTTGGCAGAGAGAGAGAGAGAGGGCACAAGCAGGGGGAGTGGCAGGCTCCCCAATGAGCAAGGAGTCTGACTGGGGGCTCGATCCCAGGACCCAGGGATTATGACCTGAGTGGAAGGCAGATACTTAATTGAGCCACCAAGACATCCTGAGTCTCTTTAAGCCAAGATATTATAATATAATTTTGTTTTAAAAATTATATTTGTGGGGTTCCTGGGTGGCTCAGTCAGTGAAGTGTCGGGCCCATGATTTCAGCTCAGGTCATGATGTCAGGGTTGTGAGGTCAAGCCCCAGGAAGGCTCCACGCTCAACAGGAAGTCTGCTTGCGATTCTCTCCCTCTCACTGTGCCCATGCCCCTGCTAGTGTGTGCATGCTCTCTCTCAAATAAATAAATAAATCTTTAAAAATTATATTTTTAAAGAATATCATCATTACAACTTTCTCTGTGTCACTTCATGATGCAGCAATGCCAAAACATTAGTATTCTCTGATTAACTTTTCTAGTAGTTAAGGAAGTTAAATGAAAAAAACAGATAATTTGAACGTATGTTTTCTTATTTCAATATGTTAATCAAAACTCTGTCCTTCCCCCGTAAAACATACCAACCCAAAGCCACGGAGTAGTCACTAGAGCTAACCGACTTCCTTCCACTTTAAGTTCCATGTTTCTGCTCCCACCAGTCAGTGCTGGGGGCTTGCCAAAAATCAGTTGTGTTTGCTTCTAAACTAATTTATTCTAGTTGTTATTGTAATTACGTAATGGCATTAATGTTACATAAACTAATGAAATAAGAAATGGAAGAGAAAATGGTTGTCTCTAGGAAAACTAAGTTGAATGCTTTAGAAAGACTCCCTGCAGACAATATGATTTTTTAAAAAAACACTGTTAACTCAGATGTTGAGCGAAAAACCGTAAAAGATTATGAAGAAAATAAGCCCCAAATCCATAAAGATTCTCATAATATTTTGCTAATGTTTTATGATCTTTTCCCTTTTTACCAAAATCAGTATTAGAAATCTCAGAAGATACACTGGGATATGGTTCAGGTGGGAAGGACTTGATTTAATCAATAAAATTCTGATCAGTGAAACCATATTTGAAGAAAAGGTCTTGACACTACATGGAGATTTCAATGTAAAATGCACACTGAGGTGTTTAATGTTAATGTGTTTTAAGCATGTAATATTAATACGATTAGAACGCCAGTTACCCAGGTTGCATGTTTTGTATATAAAAGCACACTATTGATATCAAGTTGCTAATTTACATGCCACAATTTTTATGAAGCCTAATTCCAAGTGTGCAATGTAAAACACTGATTATTGGAGCATTTAGCAAGTTTGTTTGTGATATGTGATGTTTTAAAAGGGAGTTAGACTGATTTAGGCTTATAAAATAGTGACTAAGTCCTTAACAATATTTCCTGAAATTGAGGTCACTTTGTAAGACCTGGTACATCTCAAGTTGAAGGGATGCAAATAGAGTGCTCAGGGCATATGGGACTTGTATTCAAACTGTTGTCATGGACTGAATGTGTCCCCTGAACTCATATGTTGAAACCCTAAACCTCAGTGAGATAGTATTAGGAGGTGGGCCTGTGGGAGGTGATTAGTTCCCATGGAGTCCTCATGAGTGGAACAGTGCCCTTATAAACACAGACTTCAGAGAGCTCCCTTGCCTTTCCACCATGTGAGGACAAAGGGAGAAGTTGGCCATCTATGAACCAGGAAGAGGGCTCTCACTACATAGCGAATCTGCTAGTACCTTGACCTTAGACTTCCCAGACTCCAGAATGGTAAGAAATAAATGTTTGTTGTTTAAGCCACCCAGCCGAGGGTATTGTTGTAACAGCCTGAATGGACTAAGACAACTATACTTACAGATAACTTGATCGACAGTAATGTCTCCTACATTAGTTTCTCAAGAGATAATGCAAAATTCACTAACTCGTGATGCAAAAAGGAAAATAAGGACAATACAGGTATCTTAAAAATTCTAAATGCATCCTATATTAAGGGCTATTTACTCTTAAATATGTTCATTTTATTTTGTGTTAAAATGGACTTTTAAAAAAATTAAGATGATGGAAAATCTTTTCTTAATGTTCTTAATGGGCAAAATAAAATTTGGGATACTCTGGATATGTTCTGTTAGAGTTTTCCTATTTTAATTTTAATTAATTGATTAATTAATTATTTATTTATTTATTTTTGCACTGGTACTTAGTATTAGAGAGAAGGGAAGCAGAGCGATCAGCTTGCTTGAAATTATACATGACCTGCTTTACCTAAGTTATTTACACTGAATTCTATTTAAAACAACATGGAAATGGGCTTATGGAAATGATCCAAGCAGGTGGACCCTTTCATGTTTATCTCGACAAAGTTTGATTAAGCATTGTTCTGCAATCTACAGAAATAGAAACATGAAGGGGATTTTGAACAGCTTTGGATGCTCATGGAGGAAGGAAAATGTTTTTAAGAAAAGGCAGAGTATACTGATGGTCAATAGATGTATGTTTTTAATTCATTCCCAGCTCTATCAGCCTACTTAGAGTCAGGAGAAGGGGGAGAATCCAACTGTCAGCAGGTGGATCAGTAAGCCTTGGGGGTGAAAGGGCATGGCTCTGGAGTCACCCACAGCCACCCACTGTTGATAGAGTGTATGCACCATTCATATGTAAAAGAACTACACTCAAACATAACACTTACCAGTGATTTCTATTTTGAGATAAGAATCTCGTTAGAAATCAATGGAAAAATCAGACTGAATGAAGGCTAGATTAATAATTGAGGCTTTCTCCTGGTTCAATCAGTATTTAAGATTGTTTATAGTTCTCCTGGGAATTAAAAAAAAGAACTAACCCTAATACTAATACCAAAACAAAAGAAAACCAAACAAAAACAACCTTGGCGATTAGGTAACAGAGGCTTAAACATTTCATTCTATTGCTACACAGCCTTTCTTGAAGGAATAGCAATCAACTATTCATATACCACTTACATTTTTTTTTAAAGATTTTATTTATTTATTTGACAGAGATCCCAAGTAGGCAGAGAGGCAGGCAGAAAGAGAGGGGGAAGCAGGCTCCCCACCAAGCAGAGACCCCGACTCAGGTCTCAATCCCAGGACCCTGAGATCATGACCTGAGCTGAAGGCAGAGGCTTAACCCACTGAGCCACCCAGGCGCCCCATACCACTTACATTTTTATAGGTGGTTCACAAATACGAACTCATTTAATCCTCATGAAAATTCTTTAAGGCAGTTTCTAGTATCATTATGGTTTCCATTTTATAGATGAGGAACCTGAGGTATAGAGAGGTTAACTAACTTCTCTGAAGTCACACAGTAAGTTGTTGAGTCAGAATTCACACTCCAGCTCCCCGGCTATGAAGTCAGTGCTCCAAACTCTCCACATTTCTGCCTCTCTAGTAAAGGACATGCTGGTGTTGGCTGTTGTGGAGACTCACCCTTCTGTGTTGTCATCTCCATCTTGGCTCCATCAAGACCACAGGAAGTCCTGGTAATGCTTAGCAAGTGCGATTGTGTCTGACAGGCGTGAAGTCAGGGCCTTTTCCGTCTTCCCTGTAGTGTTCACCTCAGTAGATAGGTCAGGGGAAGCCAGAGGAAATGCAAGAGAAATGTAACATTCAGTGGATGTGTGCATTTGGCCGCACGCTTGGATTGAATATTCTGGTGTAAAAGGACAACCAGCAGCCCTCCTTTCTTGTTTTTCCTCCTAAAATACAATGGGAAGCCAGGAACTATTGTAGCTTACTCAGCCCGCGTTCAGAGTCTGTGGGGCCACACATTTGCCTGCATATCTGACAGTGCCTCTTCCTCTGGTCTGTATCATCTGTGGTCTCATGCCAGAGAAGGACACGGAATCCAGCTCTTTTATTTATTTATTTATTTATTTGAGAGAGAGAACACAAGCGGGGGAGTGGCAGGCAGAGGGAGAAGCAGTCTCCCCACTGAGCAGGGAGCCCCATGTGGGACTATGATTATCGATCATAATGTGAGCCAAAGGCAGACACTTAATCCAACTGAGTCACCCAGGTGCCCACGGAATCCTATTCTTGCACTAAGGCTGGGATAAGAGAATTTGTTTCCTAAGGCTCATGTGTACTCCCAATCCAGATACGAGCTCCTATCACCTGCAGGTAGAGGACAGGGCTGCATCCTTCCTGTTGTTTGTAAGTGATAGCTTATACTTATGTCTAATTCATTGTGTAAATACTTGGAGGGCTACACTGGATAGCTAAAGATTTGTTGATGTCTATGTATATGTATCAACCTCAAGTATTTTAATTTAATGCAAATAAAGGTGTTTTTCCATTAACAGACCAAACCATGGCATATTAAGGCTCTCAGATCAGTGGTTTCTGCTTTATGCAGATGTTTTTGAATTTGGGTTTTTTTTTTCATTTTGTTCACTGTTTTATTGAGAACGTTGGTGCCTGGTACAATGTACTACATTATTAGTATTAGGTGCTTGGTAAATAGTTATTCAAGGTGTGAATAAATGTGATGATTGGGCGCTTCAGCTTGAAAGAAAAAAAAAAGTAAATGTGTATATTGTATGCCATTCTAGAGGGTTTAAGGGGGAGACTGGTGGGGGTGAAGGAGAAGAGGAGGAAGAGAACTTTATTTTTATTTTAATTTATTTTATTTTATTTTAATTTTTTAAAAGATTTATTCATTTATTTTAGAGAGAGAGAGAATGAGTGCATGCAAGTGGAGGGCAGAAGCAGAAGGAGAGGGAGAGAGAGAATCTCAAGTAGACTCCCCACTGAGTGCAGAGTCCAAGATGGGGATCGACCATATGACATTGAGATCATGATCTGAGCTAAAAACTAGAGGTGGACATTAACTAACTGAGCCACCCAGGGCCCCAAAGAGCAAGATTCTCTCCTTCTGCCCATCCCCCCAAGTAAGTACTCATGGGCTCTCTCTCTCTCGAATAAATAAATCTTTAAAAAAAAATAAAGGAAATAACATAAGCGAGGGAAGGGCTTTTTCAAATTCTACGCTGCCACCACCCCCACACTCATCCTCAGTGAGGATCTTCGGCTCTCAGCTTCCTCCTTCCTTTTCTTGGCGGAGATCCCTAGTGATTTTGTTGAGAACTACTGCCCTAAAGTCTCATCTGTATCCTAACTTAGAACTGACAAATTTGGATATAATTCCTTGTACATAGGATTAATACTTCTCTTGGTGTACTCTGCACTCTAACATACATACTTTTTTGCATGTTTGCTTGTTTATTGGTTGGGGAAAGACAAAAGTTAGTCAATAAGTGCTTTGAAATCGATCAGAAAGTCTGCAGCAATTTGCTAACCAGTTATGTGACTAAATTAAAGTTCTTTTCCCCTTATTTTGTTTTATTGTGAAATATAGTACATACGTAAATCTCAAAAACCGAGTGTAGTTATGAAAACCAAAAACCAGAAACCAAAAAAACCCCTGAAACAAAATGAGCCTTTGTGTACCCACTGTCCACACTGAGAAACAAAACATTGCAGGCACCTTAGAAGTCACCTGAATGCACATTATCTCACGTTGCATCACTTTCCCTCATTCCTAGATATGGTCTATACTCTGAATTTGGTGCTAATCATTGCCTTGCTTTTCTTTATAATTTACCACATTTGAATGTGTTCCCAAACAATGTGTGCTTAGTTTGCCTGTTTTTGAAATTAAAGTCAATGAAGAGCTTCTTGGTGGGTCAGTGGGTTAAGTGTCTGCATCTGGCTCAGGTCATGATCCTAGGGGCAGGGTCCTGTGATCGGAGCTCTTAGGGTTGGTTCCCCCAATCCCTGCTTCCTCCCCACCCCCCTCACTCCCCCATCCCGTCCCTGCCCGCCCTCTTCCCATCTGGCCCCCCACCCTGGTTGTGTTCTCTGACTCTCTTTGTCAAATAAATAAACTGTCTTTAAAAAAAAAGAAATTAAAATCAATGGGATCATATTGTCTTCTGTTACTTAAATTTTCATTTAATAATTGTTTTTTTTAAAAAAACCTTTCTTGTTGATGACCATAATGGTAGTTCATTGACTTTCCATCCCATAAAATGTTCCGGTGTAGGAGTATGCCACCACTTACCTATTTTATTCATTATCATTGGACTTTTGAATTATTTATAAGTTTTTTTTTTTCTCTTCTCTTGCGAAACATATAGCTATGAACTTGGACATGCCTCCCAGCACACAGGAGAAGGAATTTCTCCAGACCATATTATTATACACAGGAATGGTCATAAGGTATGCATATATTCAACTTTACCAAGTAAAATAAAATTATTTTTCCCTGTTGGATTTAGCAGTTTACACTCCCACCAGCTGTGTGTGGATGTTTAAATTCAACTTTTCAAAACAAGACAGGCATGTGTAGATTTATCTATCTCCTGAATTGCTGTAGAGTAGCTGCAATTGGAAGAAAAAAAGCAGCTTGGAGTTCTTTTTCTTTAAATCTCACATTCTCCATAGGAAGAGGAGAGCTGGAGAATACAAGCAACTGTGTTTATGCTCATCTAAGATGTGTTAATTAATTGAAAAGAAATTTAGTAGAAAAAGAAAAAAGTAAAGAATACATTTTCTTGATCCTCTTAATTAAATCTTTAAACTTGATTGCTTAGTGTGAAGGTTTACCAGAATATATAGTATAGTACTTATGTACTATAACGAATCTCAGAGTCATTTGTCCCTATTTTTTTTTTAAAGATTTTATTTATTTATTTGACAGAGATCACAAGTAGGCAGAGAGGCAGGCAGAGAGAGGAAGGGAAGCAGGCTCCCTGCTGAGCAGACAGCCTGATGTGGGGCTTGATCCCAGGACCCTGGGATCATGACCTGAGCCAAAGGCAGAGGCTTTAACCCACTGAGCCACCCAGGTGCCCCTGTCCCTATTTTATAAGAATTGTATAGCTTAAACGTGATAGTTGACTACAGATTTTGGAGGGAATCGTTTTGTTAATTCTATTAGTATTTTTCTTTGATGTTATAAGACTGTCAAACGTTACCTAATTTAAAAGTTTCTTGAAATATCTTTCCTTCGATTCTTTGAATTACTTTTGATATTTTGTGCTTCGCAAAATGAAAATACATGCAAGTTTTGCATTTTAAGCAATAAATAACTTTTATTTCATTATTCCATATTATGTTAATGAAATATTTTGTAAAGGTTTGGGACAAAGTTACTTACTTGCCAAATGTAAAAAAAATCTTCAGAAGAGTCTGGATTTAATTGTTCTATCAAATGCTTCTCAGTTCAAGTTTCTGCTATATTTTAGGTTTATGACTTTTTGATCTGAATTTCCAAACTAGCAAAATTGAATGATTCCAAGAACTACAGAATCTACAAGAAAATGACAAAGAAAATATTTTACGTGACCAAGTTGAAATCAGCAAAATGTATCCTGTTATAAACATAATTATTCATTTCTGTCAAACATAATTAAATGCTATTTCTGCAATAAAAATACATTTTTGGAAAAAAAATTCAGTAAATATTTTGTTTGAAAACAATTATTGATTATTAGGTATGAAGGGAGTATTTAACCAACACTACAATTTCCCCCAAATATTTCATGTGTAGATACATCTAAAATTCAACATGAATTCATGTTTTTATTGCAGCATTTCACAAAGAATGCAGGATTTATTTGCTGCAGAACTCTGCTGACAATAAAAGGGAAATTGTTACTGTACTTTAATATTTAAAATTTATACCTAAACAGCCAATCAGTGTTATTAGTTTTGCTCTTTTTTTTTTTTAAAGATTTTATTTATTTATTTGACAGAGAGAAATCACAAGCAGGCAGAGAGGCAGGCAGAGAGAGAGGAGGAAGCAGGCTCCCTGCTGAGCAGAAAGCCCAATGTGGGGCTTGAACCCAGGACCTGGGATCATGACCTGAGCCGAAGGCAGTGGCTTAACCCACTGAGCCACGCAGGCACCCCTAGTTTTGCTCTTTACTAACATTTTTAATGGTATAAAGAAAATATGTTCGGCTTGACAAGTATTTGTGAAATTAGTTTCTTTGTAGAGCCAAGGCTCACACTGCGACAATGAATCAAGACCTAAGATCCTCTTTAACAATTGTCCTTCAAAGGGAAATCATGCATTTCCTACTAGTTTTCTTTTACTTGTGCATTCTGTCCTTAGCTACAGCATGCACAACTTGACTATTTTAAGTAATTGAACAGCTGCTAATTAGTAGTTTTAATAGTCAAGAAAAGGGTGAAGCATGTGGTGCATATTAACTGAACCTAAATGTTTTTTTTTTTCTGAATAGAGTTGCACGAGAAAAAGCCTTGAAAACTGCATTTGTCTTCATGATCTGAAGTATCACAACTATTCATATCTTAACTGCCCTGTGCTTCCTAATTTCTTTCACAATGACTGACAATATACATCCTTTGAAATAATTAATTAAAATTTTCAGACTTTAAAATAATCAGTGGTAGGCACATACAAAAGAAGGTGAGAATTAGACTATCCTCCAGGAAAGCATGCTAACTTTTTTTTTTTTTTTAAAGCATACATCTCTACATACGGGAATTAAATCCTAACAACTTCTCATTAAAAATACTGCCAAAATTCCTCAAGTAGTGTTAATGAAAACAAATGATGGTTGGAAAGTTTTTTGCCGAGAACGATCAGAATGGACCTATTCAGAATTAATAATAATTCTGAAGTATAGATAACTCGAAAGATAGAAAAAATATGTTTTAGTTTCAAGGTGTGGTTTACAACAGGCGTCAGTCATGAAACTGAATATATTAGCTTTAAAATTCTAAGTGCCTTAAAAATCATATATAATACAAATAGTTGAGGAACTCTATTATTTGTTGTCATTTTGTGTCAGTTGCAAACATTGGGATTTACCTAAACACAGAAAAAAAACATTAGGTAAAATCCTACATATTTAGTTGTTTAAGACGGGAAAATTATCCTAACTCTCAACAAAATCAAAATTTGCAATAGCGAAAGTCTGCAAAATTTATAAATGGTAAAAGAAGAAAAGGCAAGATCATCCAACATTAACACTTTCTTTACCTGAAAATCTGTGTGGTTCTGTAGGTAGGTGGGGGCGGAGGGGGGGGTAAAATCCTCCCTCCCCCACCACTTGTCAGGCTGGGATGAGAAGCATCTGCAGAACTCAGAGCAGGGAATGGTTGAACAGCTCGCTCTTTTTACAAAATCCACCTGTGTCCTGAGACTACTCTTGTTAACTTTTTCTTTTCAAACGTCTAAATGCCCTTTGATTTTAGCGTGAACACGTGGAGTTATTTTCTCTCGCTCAGGAGTAATAAAATTTGTTCTATTAAATGTATGTTTTTAAAAAAATATTCCCTATTCTCTGACAGAGGACTTTTGTCCATCATTTATCCAGTACTACTCATTGCATGGAGCTCGGTCTGGGTCTCCCCAGCGTTTCTGACATGGCATTTGCAGCCCTGCGTGGACGCCACGGGAAATTGTCCTTTAACAGTAAAACAGCATGATTGAAAAAAAGATCAAAATGTTTATTTGGAAAAAAATCCTGTCAAAGAAAGAAAGAAAGAATCCTGTCAAGAAAATCTGTTAAATACCTCCTGTATTGAGATTCCCAGAATTTTTAAAAAGCTATTTTGTTTCAAATAATTTTAAAAAACTCAAGTCTTGTATTAAATTTGGCTATTTCTTAGTAGATTTTATTTATTTATTTGACAGAGGGAGAAACAGAGAGGGAACACAAGCATGCGGAGTGAGAGAGGGAGAAGCAGGCTCCCCCTTGAGCAAAGAGCCCGATGTGGGGCTCAATCCCAAAATCCTGGGATCATGACCTGAGCTGAAGGCAGACGCTTAACAACTGAGCCACCCTGGCACCCCGTAAATTTGGCTATTCTTGTAAATGGCTGCAAATATGAGATTTATCCAGATGTCGAAGAACTTATACAGAAGGAAAGAAGGGGGAGCGACAGAAAACAGGCTCTCCCGTCCTCCTCAGTGTATATAAAGGAAGATTCTGAAGAGTACACATTTTAAAATTATTTCTGATGTTTTCTAGACAAAGAGTAATTATAAATTAGTCAGTGGTCTCAGCTTCTTTTTAAAATTTTGCCACAGCCTCTCCAGTAGCGATTTTTAGTTTCACTGATGCACCCTTACCCTGCCTCTCTGTGAGAGTGGTATTTTGTTATAATGAAATGTATATGCAGGGAGCCAAAGAGAGGAAAAGCATAGGATGTACATCATGCCCAGACTGGACAATGAGCGCCGTAACAATGAAAATTTAGTTGTACCATTAATACCCAAAGAAGGATATAAAAGAGATCCCACAGTTGATGGTGATTGTTTAGAAAACATCTAAAATGGCTTGGAAGAGAGAGGATGTTACCTGTATTATTCAAACAAAACAGTATTCCTTTCTATTATTTGGATATTTTAGGCAGAAATAGATTTTGTGGTTTTTTGGTTTTTTGCATCGGGCACAATTTAAATACTTAGAACAGGGCGTTGTCAGCAAACTAAAGGTTTAAGTAAGTTTGAAAGGTTGTATGCATTGCGTCTGAGATTCATTACATGACGTTAGAAATTATTTAAACAAGGAAAGGACTCATTGAATCAGGGAGTATGCTAGGTATATTAATACCTAGCAATTCTAATTAGGATTTGTGAGTTGTTGAATTTTACTTTTGTGTGCTCTATTAATTCTTCCTATGATGGATCCACAGTAGACATCTAAACAGAGGTTATTTTTATAAGGTTAAAGTTTCCACAATGGGCACCACCTTTGTGCCCAGGCAGTTTGTGGAGTGTGTGAGTGTGTGTGTGTGTGTTGCGAGTCCTGAAAGAAAATGGATGGGATTATGGAGAACACCTGCAGAAGAGAAAAGTAGCCGCAGTCCCAGGCCATTACAAAGATCTCTAGATTTGCAGAGCAAACTTTTAAATGTTTGCTGATAGGCTCTTTACAATTTGCAACATGTTTCTGGGTAATGGAACCCTGAGACCGCTCTAGTCTAATTTCATTGTCAAAGCCACATGAAGTACCACGGTCCTAGAGAGTCATTTCTAAAAATTTAACATCCAATCCTCTGATACTCAATAGCTTTGAGACTCTGCTAAGTGCCTTCATGTCTCTGGGTCACAGTGTCCTCATTTATAAATTGGTGGCAATAGCAATGACTCAACTAATCTCACAGGATAATTGTGAACATCAAAGTGAGATAATATATAGCAATGTCTAAAGTTCTTGAATACTATACAAATGAAAGTTGTTTTCCCCAGCTACTGGGGACTCTGGGTTTCTAGGCATATTCTTCGTGAGCATTTCCTTCCATCTGTTTCTGTCCTTTTCACCCCCCTGCTACACCACGCAACTTGCTATCACTGATAGCATTCTTCCTAGCATCTCACCCATGACTTACAATCCCTTACTTTTAGCAGACACTTCAAAGATGTCTTTAATTGCTTGCCATGCCAGTGATCAACTTAGTACCTCTCAGCTCCAAATTCACCCTTCCGTACCTGTTCAGTGAGTTCATAGTAAACGATAAGTCTTTTTCTTTCCAGGGAGCATGATGTAAATTCAGCCAGTGGAGTGGGAGAAACGTTGCAAGAGGAAAGCGGTCACTTTTCATGGCTCCTATGTGTGTGATTTTTCGTTTTCTGGCTTCTGCTGCGGGGCTGGCCAGGGTGTGAATGTGTGCAGACCTGTGGTGCCGCTCTGCCAAGCCCTGCACCCAGTGGACGGAATTCCTTGGGAGTCTTGCATGCCTGGCCATGGTGAGCATCTTTCTGCCGCCCGCCCAATGTGGACACTGCACACTCCAGGCTTCTCTCGGCAGCCAAGTTCCTACCCCTGTGTATGCTCTCTGCTGGCTGTGGCTGACCTCACCCTGTACGGTTATTTCTTACTCTCCTAGTGATGTGGACCACCTCTGGTCCAGCGGGGCAGCAAATTCCCTGCCATCTGATGGACTCCAGTCACGCCTTCTCCCATGAGGTCTGAACCTCAGTCTTGGAAGGGGGACCGTCTTCCAAGTTTGTCTTTCCTTGAGGACTTTCCTCAACCTGAGGGTGTCCCTTAGTATTCTCTTTACATCCTTACAGCTACTCTCCTATCATAATTTAATAATTCTTTATATTAAACATCCCCTGTTTAGATTACTGTGTGACTTTTGTCTCTTGACTGGGCCCAGACTAATCCATTAGCTGCTGAAGTATCAAATAATCACATAAAAAAAAAAATCTAGGATAGTCAGAACAGTACCCTAAGTTATAATTCTATTTTTAACATATTAATGAACTTAAATTATCATGCTTTATGTTTACTAGCACCAGAGAGAGAATTCCTATAATGGCAGCAGGCACTTCTGATGTAAATAGTTTTAGTGTACTGTGGATTTTGCTTCCATTTTTATTCAAATTTCTACTTTGCCCAGGACGTCCCTAAGACCAATATTTATAAAACAACCAATACATCCTAATTATAAATGTTACTATCTTAGCTGTTCTAGTCTTAAAATTTAGGGAACACTCAAAAGTACAATTCAAATAATTCAGGAAACACTCAGAAGTACAATTCAAGTGAACAGATATTTTCCTGGTCAGTGTTACATAACTAGGAAGTGGTTTTTCCCTCCAGTAGTAATTGTTTATCATTTTTACTGTCTCTGAGTCCAGGCAGTATCGAATTCCATCGTACCAGTCAAACGTCTTTATTTTGACCAGAAAATAATGACGTCTTCATGGGTAAAACATGTGATGGGCCATTGTGCAGATAATAGGAGAACACTCTATGTCTTCATAGCTGAGGTGCCATTGATTTTTGTGGCAAATAATTTAATTATTTACCTAGTGTATGTACCGGCAGAGGAAAAATGCTGAAAGCATTTGTAAGACACTGTAAAATGTAAGAAACATGCTGATTGAGAGATGTTAAAATGTGAAAAAAAAATAATGTCTCTCAGAGTTAATGAAATACAGTAGAACTCCAGGTAATTCTTAGGGCGGAAAGGCCTTGATATTGCTCCCTTGCCATAACTAGCAATATCTCAGTTAAAAGCAATTTTCTATGTATGATTATAATCCTGTACTTCTAAAATTAGAAAAGAGTTTTGTAGGATAGTTGACCAGTCTATAGAGTTCAGACTGCTTGGACAACATCAGACCACCAAACACCCCGCACTGATGCATGAATTGGGTCTCGCAGGAATCCCACATGGTTCCTGGCTTCCATTTTCACATGGACTGGCTCCAGTTTCCAGTGAATGCTCCAGGGCACTTGGATGTTTAGTTTTTCTGGGGCCATCAAGCCTCTTCCCTTCCCCTCCGCTTGCTGCCTGTCAGATGCTGATTCCATCTGGGTCTTGTAGGTCTTCATGGTTGGTCTGTGTGCTCACATTGCAAGGTTTGTGAAGTTTTGTTGTAGATGTTGCTGGAACGTTTTGGTGCTGCTCTTCTTGTTTGCCTGTCTGGTCCGTTTTTACGGATGCATTGAGGAAGATTTACTATGCTACTACCCACCGCCAGAACCTTACCAGAATTCTTTTGCTTTTTTAAACTGCCAGTTCCAGACCAATAAATTAATTTATGCATATCGGATGGGTAAGGGATCTGCAATTTGAAAAGCAATAGTCAATGCAGTCCATGTTGTGCATCACGGAATTTATTAAAATGCTGTATCTATACGCCAAAGATTCTGTTTGTGTGCATTTCTCTTTGGAGATGTTTCATTCAACTCCCCCACCCCATTCTTATCAGTATCTGATTTCTGAAAAAAATTGGAAAAACTGTTTGAAATGTAGGTTAAATCCACGTTAAACCAGACCAACAGAAATGTATATCTGAATCGCATTGTTTTATACATCGTCTAGAGAAACTCTTTCATGGAACATTTTTTGTTTTCATTGTATAACCAATCGTTGCTTTACGTGGGGGCATGTTAAAAGAAATAGCTGTATTTATCCTAAGGTTGTTTCTTAAGGGCATACTTTTATTATTATGTCCTCCTAACAAGTATCCATAGGGAAGATCTCTCTCAGTCTCAGTATCAGGAATTATCAAGTATCTTCATTATTATTTGAACAACACAGAAACAAATAGAGTATTTTCAGGGTATAAATAATTACATAAAATACATGGCTGGTACTTTTAAAATTCAATTAAAGTCAGAATTATTTTAGTATTATAGTATTAACATGAATACTTCTGTAAATTTGCCTGCTCACATAGTACCATCCATCAATATTTCTTCATTTATTCTTTTTCTTGTCTACTTGAGAGACTCGTCTGCCTGATGTTGATAATATAAACCTTGCTATGAAATACTAGAACACAGAGATAAGGTATTAGTTTCTTGATGTGGTGAAATGTCTTTATATTTTCAATTGTGAAAAATCTTGGCTCTCCATCAGGTCAAACAACAGGACATACTTTCACTTTTATGAGTTGCATTATTTCCCAGAAATAGGAATATTTCTTAAAGATATTTGAATATTTCTTAACATCCTTTATTAGGCAATGTTTCTATTTTACTGTTTTTAAGATGCTTAGGTTTCAAAATGTTTGGTTTCAAATGCTTTTGCATTGGTTTTAGCTTGAGGTAGTGAAAGTATGATCTCAATAAATATAAACAAAGTTGAAACTTTACATCTATTTTTCAGGATATCATTACAATTTTCCTTTCTGATTATATCCTTTGAAGAACAAACACTTTGACATTAAAGAAACATATTTCACTAGGAATTTGATGATGAAAGTAAAAAATTCATGAGGTGTTTTGATTTTATAATGTACCATTATAAGTCAAATAATGCAAGATTTCCAGAAAGCAAGCACTGGTAATGAAGCTAATTTTAGAAGTACAATGTTGAAATCCTACAATTTTCCAGGTTTTTCCTGAGCCCTCTGAATGCCTACCTAAATGTATTACTATTCTATACTCTGTAGGCAGGAATAATCTGGACAGTGACCAAAAAAAATTAAGGAGTTTCAGATGCTAGGACAGGGATTAGTAAGAGTTTAGGAAGGCTTCAGTTCTAGGGTGGACTGAAATTAAGGCAGAACTAGAACTTAAAAACAGAGGCAATGGCAGATCCCCATTTATCTGACCTAGGGTGCTGTTTGGCACTGGACTAGGGCCCATAACGATGAGTCTCAGAGAGTGTGACTGGGGCCAAATAAACATCCACTGTCACTGATGTCTACTGAAGCTCAGAATCCAGGTCTGGGGTATGAACTAGAGGTAGAGATCAAATGAATTAAATTATGGACAAAGGATGCATAAGTTAGGAAATGGGCAAGTTGGGTAACTGGGTAATTAGTACATTTGAACACCACTAGTACACCACTACCACATTTCCACAAAATGAATTATTAAAAGAGAAAAAATGAAATTATCCTAGAAAACACACGTAGCATTAAAATAAGCACGATCCAAGAATACAAGAAAGAAGGACAGGTGTGTTGACTCCCCCCACCCCCCCCCCCCATTTCTCTCCTCCCTTTAAAACCTTGCTTATCCCTTACTTAAATGGCCTCTCCCTGACTTTATAACTTTGGCTCCAGGAGTTGGCTTAGCGACACGTTTTGTTTAGTTCCTGGGAGAAGAACAAAAGGTCCTTCTTTTTGAAAATTCAGACCATCCAACTTCAGTACTGGCCTTAGTGTTCTCCTTGTGTGAGAGCTTAGGCTGAGGAGTTTGGCCGATGCTCAGGGCACTGGAACTAGAATGAATCTCAAATCTGGGATTAGGTATGGTATAAGATTATTCACGAGAGTCAAGTGCATGTAATGTCAAACAGACTAATTGTGAAAGCAAATCTAAAGTACTTTGGTGAAGTCTCCTAAAAGAAAAAATTGAGGGCAGTTCTGCAGCGAACAAAACCTCAGTTAGCAACGCCCCAAAGGAGCAGAACAAGCCATATCTGATGGTAGCATTTTTGCCTCTCTGAAGCGAATACTCTTTGACGGTGAAAATACATTTGCTACTTACTTAAAAGAAAAGATATGTATCTGTATTCATGGAAATACAGTTACGTTCTCCTGGCAAGCTGTCTCCAAGTATAAAAGGAGTATCCTTGGAAGCCAGGCATTTATAGGAAATAACAGGCTGAATAGGTTAATCTCCCACCTTACAAAAGACTTGATTAATAAGAATTTTCTCAAAAGTGATACTGAAGGTCTCCTGCAGTTCAAATGAAACCATAAAACTTACAGAGTGTTTCCTTTTTCTCAGCAAATGATCATTTGGAGTCACACTACAGAGAAGGCCCCAGAAATTTTTGCTCATATACCGCCTTTACTTTGCGGGTGGAGTGATGGCGTAGTGTTCCTGTTGTCTTTCCTGTTGCAATTCAACTTTACATTAGAATTATGAAGGAAATAATGATACTGCTTTATTTTTATTAAAGCATTTTTTCAAATGTTGCATTACATTGCATATTTTTCACACGTGTCTTGTCTTTATAATTGCATCGAATTATTCGTCCTATAAGGGCGGGGATGTTGTCTCTTTTGTCACTAGATCCCTCGTGTCTGAAGTAATACGTGGCACATGGCAGGTAATGAATAAAGGAATGCATGGATACATGAATGAATGAATGATTAAGGAGCTCTTGGGTGTTTCTTCTACAATCCTATGAAGGAAAAGATAAGATATAGCGGTGATGAGAAGAAAGAAAAAGAAACAGGTGGTCTTTCTTTCCCCAGTAGGTTCATATACTATAAAACAAGAAAGAGAATCCTAACGATCTCTGATCCCTTTTTGGCTAATAATTGGCTAATAATTTAATGTGGAATGTGTGTTAAGGGATGATATTAGAAAGGCAGTGCTTTTTAGTAGATAGGGTATAGGTATAAAGAGTTTTAAACAGAAATACCCATTTTATTCAGTAGTTCACAAACTGGACATTTCCCCAATACTTATGAAACCACAACAGAAAGCCACTTAACTTCCCCATGGAAAAGTACGATAAGAAGGGAATAGTGAATCATATGGGACTCTAAGAAATTTGTTTATATCAATTCTCATTTTTGGCTTAGGTTATTTAATTAGTGAAATGGAGTTAATGACATAAAAACATTTCTGAATCTATATTGATAACATGATATATGTACACACATTTTTAATATTGAAATATATATTTGCTTTGGATAATGGTGAAGTTTGGCTAATGGTACACATTAGGACAGTGCTTGATACATTGTAAGCACTATTTAAATCTTAGCTTTTATTATTATTTCCTTTTTATTATTTTGAAGATACCACTCCGTTGTTTGAGTAAATGTTCAGTAAAGAATTGATTAGAAAAAAATAGTCAGTGTTTGATACAGAGTATATAACCTGGGAGGAAATCTCAATTTTACAAATATAAGTTGTAAATATCTTACGTATCTTGAATCTACATTATTGATTGTGAAGATTTCATTGCTTTTGGAGTAGCAAGTTTAAATTTGATTCCTTCACTCACTGCCTTTCTTAATTTTACTTAGCCTCAGTACCTTCCTATATAACATGGGACAGTTATATCTACTCTTCTAGATAATTATAAAAATATATTTTGAAAGACTTGTTTAAATAACATATATATGTGTATATACCATTGTGTATGTGATATGTGCTAAAATATTATAATATCATACAGTCATTTTTAATACTGATATCCAACTACACCATTCATCATGGATATGGTATATATATATGTATATGTACATATGGTATATATATGTATCATATATATATATATCAAGTATCTCATATTCTTGGTTTCTATATTATCTAGTTTCTGAAAAGAAAGAAAAAAATAAGCCCTCATCATTTCCTTAACACAATAATGTTGATTATCAGAAAGTTTTCCTTTACAATATTCTGTTGCTGATTTTTCTTTAACTTCTATTCATTAGTCCTGATTCTGCCACTTTGGTTCCTGGTTCAATTCTCTCTTTAAACAATAATTAGAAAATATAACATGCTGCTTAAAACCAAAACTTCATAGTCAATCTATACAGTGTCTTCTAAAATCTAAGAAAGAGGTATTTGTGATCTGAATTTAAAATAGCATTTCTAGCAGGACTATACTAATTCCACTAAGAAAGGCAAAGCATCTTTCTAACGCCAGGCTAGGTCATTGTCTAATAATTTTTTGAAGTGCATTACTAGCTTGGATTTAAACAAATTTACATCTATTTTTGATATACCTTCACCTCTAGTTCTTTATTACATTCATTCCATAAGTGGTTGTGGGTTTGGTGAGGCCTATGCTTTGTTTGGATTAGTCACTGTCTACTAATTATGAGCGGAGGGGACTCTAGCACAAGGATGAATATTTGAGTAAACCAAAAACATCACCAACCAAACTGGTGGAAATCCATGAAGTAATGAAGCATTGAACTGAAATAACTTCTAATTTACACCCTCAAAATTTTCTTTAATTTCCCTCAAGTCCTCCAATGAAACAACAGTATGGTCTTCACTTCGTAGATGACATGTACACCTCTGAAGATGAATAATAATGATGTTTACGTGTTCCATGTTGGATCATGTTTCTTTTGGCCAGTTAAAATCTTTCCTTCGGTTCTTTCCTTGAGTTCTGCTACGTAATAAGCCCTGGGGACCTGGTGACTTCTGTACTCAGAGCCTCCACCCAAACAGATAGTCATCACTCACAATTACACAATAGGAAGGGAAGACAGTATCATGTCACAATTACAAAAATAGTGAGTATCATAACAGAGCAGGACTTGAGCACAAAAATAAGGAGCTCCAGTAATTATAAAGCACTGAAAAAACAACAGAATTCATGAGTGCATCCGGATAATCAGAGATAGATAGATGAACGAGTGAATAAATGCTGGAAAGGGGAGGTTCTGACAGTAGAACCCTGAGGATTGGCTTATAAATGTGAAGGGAATGCTGAAGTGGGAAAATCAGCATTTGCAACCATCATAGGAAAGATCTGTGAGGAAAGAATCATCAGTGGCTACTAAGTCTAGAGGATGAGGATATTTGCATGGTCTTAAAGAGACTCCCCACAAACTCTTCATTAGTTACATGGAAAAAATAGCAATTACACAGTAGAGAAATCGGAAGACATCTTGCCTAGTGACCAAAATTAGTATCACTGACTGAGAGGCAAATGGACATTGTACGTCATTCTGTGAGGACACAACACAACCAATGCAGTATTCTGACTGAGTCTAGTCATGAAGAAATATCAGACAAATCCTGAGTGAAAAACGGTCTATTGAAAAAAATGCAGGATTCTAGTCTTCAAAGTGTCAATGTCATGAGAGATGAAGAAAAACTAAAGAAATGTTCCATTTCGGGGCACCTGGGTGGCTCAGTGGGTTGAAGCCTCTGCCTTTGGCTCAGGTCATGGTCTCAGGGTTCAGGGATCAAGCCCCACATCGGGCTCTCTGCTGGGCAGGGAGCCTGCTTCCCTTCCTCCCTCTCTGCCTGCCTCTCTGCCGACTTGTGATCTCTGTCTGTCAAATAAATAAATAAAATCTTTAAAAAAAAAAAAAAAAAGAAATGTTCCATTTCTAGTCTTCCTAAAGAAAGACTAATGAGGCTTAATTAAACATATCCAAACAAGAGTCAGATATGTCACTTAGTTGTTAAACCTCAGCTGACAAGACTGGAAGAATGATGGTTGGTTCAATAAAAGTAAATTAGCTATTTTGATTATTGAAGTTAATAATTGCACTGTACTTAAGTAAGATACCTACTTAATGTAGAAAACACACGGTGAGATATTTAGGGGAAAGTGTCATTAAGTGTATTACTTTCAAATGTTCTAGAAAACACACATGCATAACAAACACAGATCTATTATAAAGTAAATGGGATATGGTTTTAATAATATGTGGAAGGGTGAAATTTTTTACTGTTCTAATTTTCGCAACTTTTTGTAAGTTGCAACTATTTCTAAGTAAAAAAATTAAAAATATATAAAAAATGCATACCTTAGAACTATTTTAAAAATGGAGCCCTGCTACAAGTATTTTGATGAAATAAAGGTTGAGACAGAAATGAAGCTTACTGGGTGGGGCGGGGGATGGGTTAAATAAGTGACAGGTATTCGGGGAGGGCACTAGTCATATGAGCACCAGGTGATATATGTAAGTCTTGAGTCACTAAATTATACACCTGAAACCAATGTTACACTATATATTAACTAAATGGAATTTAAAGATTTTATTTGTTTATTTGACAGAGAGAGATCACAAATAGGCAGAGAGGCAGGCAGAGAGAGGTGGGGGTCGGGGAAGCAGGCTCCCTGCTGCAGAGAGCCCGATGCGGGACTCGATCCCAGGACCCTGAGATCATGACCTGAGCCGAAGGCAGAGGCTTAACCCACTGAGCCACCCAGGCGCCCCAACTAAATGGGATTTAAATAAAAACTGAAAAAAAGAAACTTACTATGAAACTAATATAACACTACATGTTAATTATACTTCAGTAGAAAAATGTCAAAAGTGAAGCTTATACTATAACTCAAACTTTTTAAAAAAAATCAGCATATAACATTCTACTCATAAAACATTACATGCTATTGCTTTTAAAATGTTATTTTTAGATGATTATGCATTGTTAAAGTTTTTATGTATTATCTGAAAAACAGTGATTTAAGGAAAAATAGGATCAGTAGAATAATTGATATTTAACACCTTCAGAAAATTCACAGAAAGATATTTAATTATAATTTCTCCAGGAGAACTAGTAATAAGGTGATTTTTTTTAAAGGATTTTATTTATTTATTTGACAGACAGAGATCACAAGTAGGCAGAGAGGCAGGCAGAGAGAGAGAGAGAGGAGGAAGCAGGCTCCCTGCTGAGCAGAGAGCCCAATGCGGGGCTCGATCCCAGGACCCTGGGATCATGACCTGAGCCGAAGGCAGAGGCTTTAACCCACTGAGCCACCTAGGCGCCCCAATAAGATGATTTTTTAAAGACAATTTTTAACATCAATAAAAACTTCATTTCTTCACTTTATTTACTTCACTTTTATTTCAGTTTTTCACTCTTTATTGCACTTCTTCAAATTATTTACTATTGCCTCTGATGAATATAGTTGATATAACAGCTCTTATTTTAACCAAACACAGGGCTGATGTTTGCAAAGACCCTGAAACACAACCTTTTTCTCCCATAGACACAAGATTCCCTTATCAGTTGTAACAAATACCTCTTCTGTTCATTGATATTCAGTTAATAAGTAAATGTTTCTGTTCCATAATTTACGTAAGAAGATTTCAGTTGACTTCGCTAAACAACACATTGTACTGACTCAAAGATGAAAGACTTGATGTTATTCTTGGTTGGAGAATATGAAAAATAATGCGTAATTCTGAAATATTCCCATTTAATTTTCAACAAGACAGCTGAAGTATTTTCAGCGGTGAAATTTGTGAAACCTGTATCAATAGTGGATAAGTCCTTTAAATTCTTAGCCCGCGTCCCTAATATTAACGTTCTAAGGGACAGCCAGCTGACAGCACAACTGGTGGGCAAAATAATGGATTCATAATGCTGGGTTATTTATGTACAGTTGTCATCACTCTGAGGGCTGTTAATAAAAGCAAATAGCACACGTTTGTAATAACCAAAACCATTTTAAATTTATGCAATTATGTTATGAAAAGGCTCTAACGCTCTACACACATATAATAAACTTTGCACAAAACTGATAATTAAATTTAATTAAATTATTACACAAAATTAGTAATGGCTGAAATTGTTTAATAACCAGTTCCTTGAATTTATCTTGAAACCAAATCTGCCTTGTATTGCTATAATTTGAAGCTATTTCTTTCTTTCTTTTTTTTTTTAAGGTTTACTTTATTTATTTTAGAGAGAGAGAGAGTGCAGTGGGGAGAAGCAGAGGGAGAGGGAGAGAGAAACACAATCAGACTCTGCTAAGCACAGAACCGAATTCAGAGCTTGATCTCACGACCCTGAGATCAGACCTGAGCAGAAAACCAAGAGCCTGACACTCAACCAACTGTACCATTCAGTCACCCCTGAATCTATTTCTATGTAATCCAAACAGATTCAAAAAAGCCTCTCAAATAAATAAATTCGAATCTGCTTGGTTCTCAACAACCAGATTCAGTATTTATAAATATTCAGATAATCAACAACCATTTTAAATTTCATTCTGTACATTAGCTTCTTGGGACTTACACATCTTATAATTCAAAGTTTGCACCCTTTGACCAACAAATACCTATTTTCTTTGCCTCCAGTCCCTGGCAACCACCATGCTACTCTGTTTCCAGGCGTCTGCCTTCGGCTCCAGTCATGATCCCAGGATCCTGGGATCAAGTCCCACATTGAGCTCCCTGGTCAGTCGGGAGCCTGCTTCTCCCTCTGCCTGCTCTGCCTGCTGCTCCCGCTGCGTGTGCTCTCTGACAAATAAATAAATAAAATCTTAAAAAAAAAAAAAAAGACTTAGATTGTTTCCTTGTCATTGCTCTTGTGAAAAATGCAACAATGAACATGGGAGTGCAGCTATTTTGTTGATATACTAATTTCATTTCCTTCAGATGTATACCCAGAAATGGGATTGTGAGATCATATGGTGGTTCTATTTTTAATTTTTGAGGAATCTCCATACTATTTTCCATATTGGCTGCACCAATTTACATTCCCACCAACCATGTACTAGGCTCCCTTTTCCTTATCTCCTCACTCACATTTGTTCTGTTGACTTTTTGATAACAGCCATCCTAATAGAGGAAGTGATATCCCATTGTGATTTTAATTCACATTTCCTTGATGATTAATGATCTTGAGCATCTTTCATATACCTGTTAGCCATATCTTCTCCGGAAAAATGTCGATTCAAGTCCTCTGCCCATTTTTAGTCGGTTGTTTGTTTGCTTGTTTTGCTGCTGAGTTGTATGAATTCCTTATAAATTTTAGATATTAACCCCTTATCACATAGTTGGTTTGCAAATATTTTATTCTATTCTACAGATTATCTTTTCATTGTTTATTGTTTCTTTCATTGTCCAGAAACTTTCTAGTTTGATATAGTCCCAGTTGTTGATTTTTCATTTTGTTGCTTGTGTTTTTGCTATCATAACCAAAAAATCCTTTTAAGAGCAATATCAGCAAGCTTTTTCCCTACATTTCCTTCTAGGAGTTATACGGGTTCAAGTCTTAAATGTAGTCTTTGGTTTAAGTTACTCTTCGTGAGTGGTGTAAGATAGGGTCCAGTTTCATTCTTTTGCCTGTGGATGTCCAGTTTTCCCAGCACTGGATTGAAGAGACCATCCTTCCCCCTTCGTGTGTTCTTGCATCCTTCTTAATGTTAGTTGACCACATACATGTGAGTTTATTTCTCTCTATTCTGTTCCTTTGGTCTATAAGTCTGTTTTCATGCCAATACCATACCATTTTGGTTACTGTAACTTGGTAGTATAGTTTGGAATCCAGAAGTGTGATGCCTACAGTTTTTCTCTTTCTCAGAATTGCTCTGACTATTGAGATCCATCTTCCCAGTGGTCCTTTCTTTATAGTTATTCTTTTTTTTTTTTTTTTTTGGCCCCACTACGTACCAGTACCTTAACCGGACTCTTGAGCCCTCTCAGGGCCATTTTTATTCAGGTATAGATGTCCAATTTTTGTTTTTGTGTAGGAGAATGAAAGCTAGTATATCCTATTCCATCATCTTGCTGATGTCACTCTTAGTAATGTGATAAGGACATGGATATGTGCTAAAAGTTCCAGAAGTAGATAGATGAATATTTTTTTTATTAAAGATTTTATTTATTTGTCAGAGAGAGTGAGCACAGGCAGACAGAGAGGCAGGCAGAGGCAGAGGGAGAAGCAGGCTCCCTGCTGAGCAAGGAGCCCGATGTGGGACTCGATCCCAGGACCCTGGGATCATGACCTGAGCTGAAGGCAGCCGCTTAACCAACTGAGCCACCCAGGTGTCCCGATAGATGAATATTTTTATTACAATGTCTAGTTTATCATAATTTTTGTATCTATGGAAAACACTAATACATAACATGTATATCTATAGCTATAGCTATAGTTATAGTTATGTAGTGCCTTTAAACATTCATTTAATGAATATTAATTAAACACCTACTATGTGACACCACAATGTTAAAAACTAATAACTCAATTGTGAAGAAAATAGGAGGGAAAAGCTAACAGGTAAATTCTGGAGCACTTAAAAGAGCTTCTCTATGGCAGATTTCTCGACACCGTGATTTCTGGAAACATTCTGCAGTTGACAGCTGAAAGATTGAGACTGGTCCCAAACAAGCTGAAAAATGCCCTCTACTGGAGGATGTTGGTTCACCACATCTGGATCAAGTCTAGGCTGTTTCCATGGGACACCGAAAGGGTCTAGATTGGTTTTAGGAAGGACACAGTTTAGGGGTGGGAGTTGAAGGCAGATATGAAGAAAGCAGCAACTCTTCTGAGGAAGCATTCACACTGTTTTCCCTTAGTAACTTTATCCCAGAATTGTATTTACATTTGGGAAATCTTTCTTCCTTTGTTTTCACTTTTTGGAAGTAGAGAATGAGAAATTTCAAACTGGAAGGGAGAATGTGAACCTTTGACTTATTCTACAAACTTCTGTTGGTGCTAAAGCTATGCATATTCTATTTTTGCCACTTACAAATTATTTAGGCATAGAAAATATTTTAAGATTCACAAAAAATCAGATTGTTTTCCTTACTTCCTCTTTTAGTCATTCATTTATTCATTCAACATTTAGAAAACAAAAGAATTGCAATAAGCATGGTTAATCAGTGTTCTTGTCAGTCTCTATTTCTGAAGCAAATCCGTAAGTACATTATTTTTCATCTTTTCTTATTTTTGGTTTTATTTCATAAGTGTTTCTTGAGCACCTACTATGCGCTGCTTGGAGTACAGGATAGAAAGAGGAGTAAGTTAAAGTCTATGTATGTAAGAGCCCATTATTCCTGAATATAGCAGCCAGACTCAATTGGTACAATAACACTCTAAAAACTCCGTATGGGGGCGCCTGGGTGGCTCAGTGGATTAAAGCCTCTGCCTTCGGCTCGGGTCATGATCTTAGGATCCTGGGATCAAGCCCTGCATCGGGCTCTCCACTCAGCTGGGAACCTGCTTCCCTTCCTCTCTCTCTGCCTGCCTCTCTGCCTACTTGTGATCTCTGTCAATAAATAAAATCTTAAAAAAAAAAAACAAAACTCTGTATGGTTCTTATATTGGAAATCAGCACTGCCTTTAATAGTTTACAAGCAATATTATATAAGTAAAGCTGTCACGTTAATGAAAATCTACATTAACATACATTACTCATAATTCAACTCACTGTTGCTTGAACTTCAGAATCCCACAGAGGGTTTGTTATAACGCAGATTTCGACCTCACTCCTGGAGTTTCTGAGTCTGTGCATCTGGGTGGGATCTAAGAATCTGTGATTCTAACAAGCTCCCAAAGGATGATGATGATGCTGGTACCAGAAACACTGATTTGAATCAGGCCTCCACAAACTAAAGCCATGGGCTCAACCCAGTCACCGATTGGAGTTATTTTGTAAATGAAGCTTTACGGCCACACCCACTTCTATTGTTTTTGTGCTCCGGTGACAAAATTACATAGTTGTGACAGAAAAGACCTTATGATCCCTGAAGTCTAAATGTTTACTGATATCTTTCTCTTTCTCTCTCTCTCTTTACTCAGATACACACACACACACACACACACACACACACACATTGACATCTGATTTAATGATTTAAATAATCATTGTGTTCTCATGTGAAATTCTCATATCTGAAAGTATTTTTGAGATTATCAGTTAAACATAATCTTGATAATCACAAATCCAAAGCAGTAAGTATTTGCTTAAAGCTTTTTGGAGTACTTAATATGCAGCTTTTAAAGATTTAACAAACAGGTTCCTGAAAGTGTTGACTGAAAAGTAAAATAGAAATTCCTTTTTGTACCCCCAGAGTCTGCTTCTACCAGTAAGAAAAAGAACAAATAACACAGTTTAAAGGGTAAGTTTGTTTGATGGCCAGACCTAATTGTGTTATTAGACATACGAACTTAAAAATTCTAGATGGTTAATATTAGCCGGTATCCACTGGCAAGAACATACAGAGGCTATTTTCACAAAACTTTTTTTTGAAATAATAATGGTAAGTTTCATTTCTCTCAAAATAAGGGTTTTTAGAGAATGACTATTGAGATAGAATCAGAGTTGAAATTTGTTCTTTTTAAATTAATCAAAGACTTCAGAAATAACATAATTCAACATGCAGGTTACAAATAATTTATAGAAAATGTGAATTAATATTTTTAATTCCTTTGATGTGCTTCTTCTAATAAGCATCTGTGGCAGATAATTTGGTGTGATTTGCTCATTGTACTTTCCAACCCTCTTCAAGGGTACAGAGAACAAAAAACTAAAACTACCTTTGTCATTTGCAACGACATGAATGGAACTAGAGGGTATCTTCCGGTTAGGATGCCTGATGTGATTTAGGTTCCGCTCATTGGATGTTCTCTGTGAGACTTTGATTGAGAACTGCATCATTTGGGCATGGAGGCCAGGTCAGAGCCTCCAGGATGGGTTGGTGCAGAGCCTAGAAGAGATGGTGACATTCCTGACGCTGCAACTGATTGCCTTTCCCAACTGCAACAGGAGTAGAGACTAAGAGTTGTGCTGAAAAGCTTAATCTAGAATAGAGTTTTCTCAAGCTTAACACTACTGACCTTTTAAATGGGGGGGGGGGGATTATCCTTAAAAATAGAAACAACAGTTTCAATTTTGTGATTTCCTAAATATTATGGGCTTTTTTGCCTAGTTTTTAAAAACAAAGAGATTTTACAATATATTTTCTCTGGGACTATGAATTAAATACAAATGTGAAAGCAATACATTTATAAAAGATCAGAAGAGGACACCAGTCTTTAAATCACTGAGGATTGAAAGAGGAGTAACACTGTCTCTGCAGGTCTCCCCAAAGAGCAACCAATGTACCCATAGGAAACAAAATCAAAATTGTAAGTGAGCACAACATACACATGGCTATTTTAAGCACAACTCTAATTATCTGAGATGCAAATAAGGCTAGATATTATTGTTTTGTTATGGACTGAACTGTGTATCCCCTCAAAATTCATATGTTGAAGTCTGAACCCCAAATGTAGTGACAGCTGGCGATAGGGCCTTTAAGGAGATAATTAAGGTTAAAGGAGGTCATAAGGATGGGGCCCTAATCTGATAGAACTGGTGTCCTTATAATCAGAGGAAGAGTCACAAAGATCTCTCTCTGTGTGCTTGTGCGCAGAGAAAAAGCCACGTGAGGACGCAGTAAAGAAGGTGGTCGTTTCCAAGCCAGGAAGAGAGGTCTCACCGGAAACCAAATACACTTCCGTCTGGGACTTGTAGCCTTCAGAATTGTAAGAAAATAGGTAGCTGTTGTTTAAAGATTTTATTCATTTACTTGTTAGGTCGGGGCGGCAGTGGGGGGGGGGGCAGAGGGAGAAGAAGGCACCCTGCTGAACCAGGAGCAAGATGGGATCATGACCTAAACCAAAGGCAGACGCTTAACCAACTGAACCACCCAGGTGTCCCTGTCGCTGTTGTTTAAATCATCCAGTCTCTGGTATTTTGTTATGGTAGACTGGACAGACTAATAATGTCTCTTGTGCAAAAGACCTTAGCAGTAATCAAATACCATTGTTCCTACAAATGTATTTGAACCATTGTTCTTACAAAGGTATTTGAAAACAGATGGTGAATATTTTAAAGGAAAGGCACTAGAATTTCTATACCAAAGTAGAAAAACATATTGACAAAAAGCTTTAGTTTGGAGGAGTAAAGGAAATAGACAAGAAAATAGCAGCGTGACAAAGACACCCTCCTTGCCCTAAGGATGGGAATTCGGCAGAGGAGACGGAGATATAGAGAGATAATTGCGATGCAGTAAGGTGCTGAATTTGCATTCTGTGTCGCGGTAACAAGTTACCACAAACTTAGCTTAGAACAATGTTTATCATCTCACAGTTTGGTCGGCCAGAGGTCTTTTGTGGAACTCACCGGTCTAACATTAAGGTGTTGGGAAGCTGTGTTCCTTACTGGAGGCTCTGGGGAAGAATTTGCTTCCAAGCTCACTCAGCTTTTGGGGGAATATTCAGTTGTAAGTGGCCAGAGGGCTGAGGTTCTTTTTCCTCGCTGGTTGCAACGTGGGTGATTCTTGGCTCCTAGAGACCACCTGTATCCTCTGGCTCATGGACCTTTTCATCGTTAAAGGCAGCAAAGGCAGAGCAGGTCCTTCTCATGCCATGAATCTCTCTGACTTCTCTGTTTCATCTCTCCTGTCTTACTCTTCCACCATTCTCTTTGGTTTTTAAGATTTCGTGTTGGGTCCACCTTCTCTTAAAATCAGCTAATCACTAATCTTAATTCCATCTGTAGAATCCCTACACAGTAGAACCTAGATTAGTATTGGAATAACCTGGTGATATGGATCTTGGGTGGGTTGCCATGGCGGCGGCGGGTGTGGGGGGGCACCTTTAGAATTCTGCCTACCACAGATAGTATCTTAGTGTTATGTGTAGGGTACATTCATAGCTCTGCACCAGAATGTCTCATGGCTGCACTTGAGAGCACTGAAATTGTCATTGCAATGCCTGTCCCTTACACCACTATTTTCGCCACCACTGCAGTGATTATCCTCAGGACCATTATGCCTGTCACAGGAGGGTATTTGGAGAAAGCTCATTTTAGCTTTACTCTTTCCTTTTGCAGCCTCCTTGTCCTAGGACTCAGGCAGAAGTCCTTGGGCATTTGGCCAGAGAGCAATCTAATATAAAAATACTGTGCATAATATTTCCCCTGTGATGACAATCTTTGATCCTTGAAACAATCTCCTACATATCTATGTTTTCTCCCCCTAAGAATGAGTTCTTCTCCAGAAGTTTCCTTGGACTCTCATGTGAATAGGCTTCTGACATTCCTACTTCCTAAGACCTACAGATTGCCCAGGTATGCCCAAGTCTTAGGATAGATATAGATTCAGTTTAAACTGAAGTCCCTGGGATGCCATGCTACAAGGAGGTATACTGGAACTGCCATTTTCCTCAGATTTGGGGTATAATTTTTTGGACTCCCCAATTCATGGTCTCTGGGAATTCAAAGCCCTCCTCATGATTTTCACAAATTCCTCTCCCACTTATTTCCTCATGGTCCTGTGTCTTCCCTCTCCTACGTGTGTGTGTATCAGTTGGACCTACTTTTAGCATTGTGTAGCAGAAACGCAACAGCAGTGGCTCAAATAGGGGGCTATTTTCAGTCTAGCTCTCTATGTCATCATTGCCTCACACTCTTTCCTTCTTTCTGCTTCTGCACCCTCTCTGCATGGCTTTTACTCTTTTGGTTGCAAGATGGTTCCTTCAAGGGGCGCCTGGGTGGCTCAGTTGGTTGAGCGACTACCTTTGGCTCAGATTGTGATCCCAGGGTCCTGGGATAGAGCTCCATGTCAGGCTCCCTGGTCAGCGGGGGGCCTGCTTCTTCCTCTCCTCTACCTGCTACTCCACCTGCTTGTGTTCTCTCTCTGTCAAATAAACTAAAATAAATAAATAAATAAATAAAATGGTTCCTTCACCTTTCATCTCCTGACGACACTTCCAGTAGGAAAAAGGAGAAGGGGTTGTCAGAGAGTTGCTTATGTGAGGAAACCCGTATCCCCAGCACTCCTCCAGTTACATTTCAAGTTGCATACTTGAACACATTTTACCCTGAAAAAAAAAAAAAAAAGGAGAGAGACCCTGTTAATTAAGAAGAAGGGGATTAAGAGGACAATTATTATGATGGGCACTGATACATAGATTTTGTTGAATCAGCATATTGTACACCTGAAACTACTGTAACACTGTATGTTAATTATATTGGAATTAAAATAAATAAAAAATAGAGAGAAAAAAGCGTATATGGTTATTAGACAGGCATTAGTGATAGCTGCCACACAAATGCTTTCTTACTTTTCTAATTTAAACCAATTTGGGCAAACAGCTTTGTCATTCATCAGCTCCCACCAAAGATCACTCCACACCAAACATTTCCAATGTTTAATAATTTTACTGAAAGCTGAGATTTCTTCAGGTATAACTAGCTCTGCCAGCTACTCCGTTATTCCTCATTTCTCATGACCTGGGCCAGCCAATTTAATGCGGCATTCCTAAGATGAATGCCAACGCTGGCCATTGATACAGCAACTTCCCACTCTGCCACACACTTGATGCTCTGATATAAAAATAATATTGCTTCCCATAGTCACATCATTGCAATCTCCAGGAAGCTCATATCATAGTCCATATTGAGAAATACTGTTGTCCAGCTAAGAGAAACCAGTGCTTTAAAATTATTCTTCTGGGCTTTCATAATTTTTAAAATTCATCTGGGTTGTAGCAGCTTGACAATAGAGATCCTGAAGCTACGTATTACGTTAGAAGTTAGGAGACTCAACATGATGGCTCTAAGAAGTTAGAAAGTTGTATCTGTTTTTTTATCCCCATGTTCCTTTTATGTAAAAAGGGTGGTCGTTAAGGTTCCAAAATGTTCTGACCTGTGAGGGGAAAAACACTTGTAATCAGCCGTTGTTTTAAGAGAAAGGAGGGATATAAGAAAAGGAAGATGAGGGGGAAGAAGGGAGCCATGGAGAGGCAGGTAAGGAGAACCAGGGAGGGAAGGAAAGAGGTGAAGAGAACATCTGACCTAGTAAGGCAGACAGTTATAACCTAATAGTAGTTAGGACCAAAGGGAAAATGTGACTACCTCGTGCTCCTTTTGGCCGTGGGTGGGCCCTTAGTTCTATCTTGTTTTTAAAGCAGCAGCCAAAGGTCAAATCCCCAAGGAGCCTTGGAGAGGCTCATGCTCACGGCTGTGCCATGTCACATGATGTTCTCTCTGCAAGAAGACACTAGTTCATGTCAAAGCTTCCCCCCCCGCCTCACCCTGCTTGGCTTATCCCTTCCAAGGTTGGCCCTAGGAGTACCACCTCTCTGGGGTGGGTGGGGGGTTTCAACCCTTTGCCCACTTCCCAAATTGACAGATGTTTTGAGGCATGTGTTTTTCTTTTCTCTTATTCTGTGTTTTTTTTCCCTATTAGATATATCTCTATATAGTTATGTATTTATTTTGCAAATCATTAACAAAATGCATTGAGTGGATACTATGAAAGAAAAGCACTATGATATTTAACAAGGTCAAAGGTAAATAAAATAGTGTTGCTTTCAAAGACTGAGTAGTCCATAAGGGGAAGTAACTTAAAAGGAAATATAAATACTATAAAATATGCACACAAATCCATGGGGTTAAAGAGGAGCAGTATCTAATTAAAACTAAAGGAGTCAGAAATGGCTTTCTAGAGGATTCAGTTGAGACCTGAAGGATAAGAATTATCTAGAAAAAGAGGAAGTACAATCAGGCATGCCAAACAGAGGACACAACATAGGTAAGGGAAGAGAGAGACAGATGGCAGAGTTTGGGTGTTAGAAGTCATTGTGGCTAAAGGAGAGCGCTGTCCTGGCAACGCTGAGCAAGGGATGCTCACGATGGTCCTGTGTAACAAGTTCAAGTTGATTTCAAACCCACAGAAGCCACAGAGAGGTTTTAAGTAGAGGTTTGACATGAGCATTTACACATGGACGTTACAAAAATGCATTTGTTTTTCTTCTGAACTCTTGATTTAAAAACAATTCTGAATAACAATCATACATTTCCTTCTCTATCTTGCCTATTGGATCATGAATTTCTTTGAAGGCAAGGAAGATGTTTTACCTTGGCAAAGCTTCTGCACATAGTAGGTAGGTATTTAATAAATGTCTGTTGAATGAATGAATGAATGAGTGAATGAAAAATGAATCTTAAGGGAGGAAGAGTAAGTGTGTTAAAAGTATTCAGAGATGCTGTTAAACTGCAGGCAGAATGGAAAAGGCTGTGATACTTCAACATCTCTAAAACCTAAACTGACGTCTTCTGACCCTGAAGCTGCAGTGGCTTAAAACATTTTTCAATGTCTTAGGTTTTGAAAAGTAAAAATACCTTTACAATATGTTGAATAGAATTATTAACAAATTTAGAGAAGAGGCAGACAGGAGTTGATAAAAGGTATTTTCTTCCCAAAGCTAGGAATACTAGCTATACCTTCCTGAATACTAATATTAACCAGTATTTAATTGGCAAACTGTAATGTTAATAACATGATTTTCGATTAAGAAAAAAAGCATCTTTGGCTAGGTGAGAAGTATTTCTTGAGGTACCTGCCTTTTATGTAACAATTTAGATTTCCAGATTTTAAACTGATAAGAACCAATACTATACTTGATCTTAGCTACTACCCATCCGTGCTACTTCTAGGATGGTGACTAGGAACAAGTAGTAACTAGCTTCAATATTTATAATTTCATTCATATTTCAGGAAGGGTAAATGCATGCAGAAATGGTAAGTGGAAAATTGCTATCATCTCTCTTAATTAACCGTGTCAATGGGAAGCCTAGTTATTCAAGACCATGAATCCCTAAGATTGAGCCACATATTCTAAGATCATAGAATCTTAAACTGCAGGCCTAATTCTTATGGAATAAACACTTTCAAGGTAACTGGTCTTGCAAACTCACACCTATAAAATACAACAAATTTTATATATGGTTTTAATCTTTATTGCAAGGACCTTCAAATGCTTTATGGACAGATTAATCCTCATAACCTCTATTTGGGAGATGGCAAGTATTGTCTTCATCTTATAGAGTGAAAAATTGAGTCATCTAAAGGTCTTGGCTTGTATCCAGTTAGCAAACTGGAACATGAAGGGGAAGAAAAAAGCACCTTAAATCTACTGCTTCTTGGTTTAGAGCCTCAATCACTAAAGTTTGGCAGCCATCTAGACGATAAATTATAAAATTTATTCTCTCCTGAAATTCATTCTTGGCAGATGCTTTTCTATTGGTAGATTTCACAATGTATGTTGCCTAATTTTAAATTAAGTGAATGTATCATTTAGTAAAGTTTGCACTTTAAAACCCCATTTTTTTGTGTTTCAAGCTAATATTTTTGTTTCTAAAAAATTAGCTGCTTTTATTAAAATGTCTAAGAAATATATCATACATTTATAGGAGGCTATAAATGTGATTTATGTATGATGTAAAGATATATGTATGATATAAAAAAGTAGTAAAACTAACACCCATGTACCCACTACCTGACTTATGAAATGTATTACCAACAACTTTGAAGCCCTTTTTTCTCATCCTAGGGGTAACCACTGAATGCTGTGTTTATGATTTCTCTGATTTTCTTTATAGTCTTACCACATGTGAGCATATCCCCTAAACAAAAATAACGTTACTGAGTTTTGTCTGTTTCTGAACTCTATATGAACTCTATATACTGTATATCCTTTGTAACTCACCTCTTATGTCATTTCAACTACAGGATTAATTCCATTATGTATGTACCACAATTTTCCATTCTTGTGCCAATTGATGTTTCTGTTATTTGTATTTTTTTTTCCATTACAAACAACGTTGCTATGGAAATTCCTGGAAGTAATGCTTGTCTTACCGTGAGTTCCCCTAAGAACAGAACTTGATTTACTTGTATACGGATAGGTTTATTTGGGAAGCAATCTCAGGAAACACAAGGAATGAGGCAGGTGAAACAAAAAGAAGAATTTAATAGAGAATGTTGTCTAATAGACTGAATGGTTGTGTCACCTCTCAAATCCATGTGTTAAAGCCCAATCTACAGGGTAGCTGTATTTGGAGATAGGGCCTGTAAGGAAGTAATTAAGGTTAAATGAACTCCTAAGAATGGAGTCCTGATTAGGATTAGTGTCCTTAGAGATACCACAACATAAGGAATGTAGTCGATGATGTTTTAATAGTGATCTATGGTGAGAGATGGTTGTAGCTACACTTGTGGTGAACATAGCATAAAGTATAAACTTGTCTAATCACTAAGGTGTATACCTGAAAATAATGTACTACTGTGTGTCAAGTATACTAAAAAAAAAAAAAAAAAAAAAAAAAGGAGGAGGAGGAAGAAGAGGAAGAGGAGGAGGAGGAAAGAAAAGAAGAACGAAAGACAGACAGACAGACAAGACCAGAGAGCTTGCTTTTCTTTTCCAACCATCGTGTGAGGACTCAGCAAGAAGGCAGCCGTCTACATGTCAGCAAAAGAGCTCTCACTGGGAATCGTGTCTGCTGGCACACTAATCTCAGACTTCTAAGCCTCCAGAATTATGAGAACATAAATATCTGTTTTTTAAGTCACCCTGTCTGTGATATTTTGTTGTAGCAGTTCAAGCAGAGTCAGACATTGTCCACTGCAGTGGGTGAAGGGTGGTTTTCATCATTGATTTTTATATTTTTAGCTCTTACCTTTGGATCTTCATTCCATTCTGAGTTAATGTTTGTACATGTTGTAAGGTAGGGGGTCCAACTTCATTCTTTCGCTTGTGGATATCCAGCACCATTTGTTGAAAACACTATTCATTCCCTATTGAGTTATCTTGGCAACCTTGCTGAAACTCAACTGACCATACATGTAAGGATTTATCTATGGACTCTCAATTCTATTACATTGATCTACATGCTTATCCTTTTGCCAGTACCATATTGTCTTGATTACTGTATCTTTGTAGTAAGTTTAGAAATTGGTTAGTCTGCATCCTTTAACTTTGTCCTTCTTTTTCAAAATTGTTTTGGCTATTCTGGGTCTTTTGAACTTCCATGGATTTTAGGATCAGCTTCCCAAATTTCTACAAGAAAGCAGGTTGGGATTTTGATAGGGACTGCATTGAATCTTTAGATCAATTTGAGGGAGTGTTGCAATTTAACAATAGTAAGTTTTCCAATCCTCAAATATGGTACATTCATACATTTGTTCGGGTCTTCTTGTCTTCCTTCCTATAATGTAAGCTGTTTTCACTGCACAAGTTTCACACTTCTATTCTTAAATTTATTTCTAAGTATTTCATTCTTTTGACAATATTATAAATGGATTTTTTTCTTAATTTCATTTTAGGATTGTTCATTGCTAATTTATAGAAATAAAACTGATTATTTGTATATTGATCCTGTACCTAAAACCTTGCTGAGCTTGCTTATTATTACTCATAATTTATAATGGTTTTATCTTAGAATTTTCGATATATATGATCATGTCACCTATGAATAGATAATTTTATTTTTCCTTTCCTATTTGGATGGCTCCGTTTCTTGCCTAATTATCATGACTAGAACTTCTGCACAATACTGAACAGAAATGGCAAATACAGACATTCTTCTCCTTTTTAGTTTATTATTTTAAATTTTATTTATTTATTTATATTATGTTCATTTAGCCAACATATAGTACATCATTAGTTTTTGATGTAGTATTCAACAATTCATTAGTTGTGTATAACACCCAGTGCTAATCACAACATGTGCCCTCCTTAATGCCCATCACCCAGCTCCATAACCCTGATAATCTCCATAACCTCCATAACCTTCCATAACCCTCAGTTTGTTTCCCGGAGTCCAGAGTCTCTCAAGGTTTGTTTCCTTCTCTGATTTCTTCTCATTCAGTTTTCCCTCCCTTCCCCAATGGTCCTCCTTATGTTCCACATATGAATGAAACCATATGGTAATTGTCTTTCTCTGCTGGACTTACTTCATTTAGCATAATCCCCTCCAGTTCCATCCATGTTGATGCAAATGGTAAGTATTCATCTTCTGATGGCTGAGTAATATTCTATTGTACATATGAACCTCATCTTTATCCATTCATGTTGAAGGGCATCTTGGCTCCTTCCACAGTTGGCTATTGAGGACATTGCTGCTATGGACATTGGGGTGCATGTGCCTCTCCTTTTCACTAGACCTGTATCTTTGGGGTAAATACCTAGTAGTGCAATTGCTGGGTCATAGGGTATCTCTATTTTTAACATCTTCAGGAACCTCCATATTATTTTCCACAGTGGCCGTACCAGTTTGCATTCTCACCAACAGTGTAAGAGGGTTCTCCTTTCTCCACATCCTTGCCAACAATTTGTTGCTTCCAGCCTTGTTAATTTTTGCCATTCTAACTGGTGCAAGGTGGTATCTCATTGTGGTTTTGATTGGTATTTTCCTGATGGCTAGAGATGTTGAATATTTTTCTTGTGTTCATTAGCCATTTGTATGTCTTCTTTGGAGAAGTGCCTGCTCAAGTCTTCTGCCCATTTTTTGACTCGATTGTTTGTTTTATGGGTGTTGAGTTTGAGAAGTTCTTTATAGATCTTGGGTACCAGACCTTTATCTGTGATGTCATTTGCAAATATCTTCTCCCAGTCAGTGGGTTGCCTCTTAGTTTTGTCGACTGTTTCCTTCGCTGTGCAGAAGCTTTTGATCTTGATAAAGTCCCAAAAGTTCATTTTTGCTTTTGTTTCCCTTGCCTTTGGAAACGTGTCTTGAGAGAAGTTGTTGTGACTAATGCCAAAAAGGTTACTGCCTATGTTCACCTCTAGGACTTTGATGGATTCCTGTCTCACATTGAGTTTGTTCATCCATTTTGAGTTTATTTTTGTGTATGGTATAAGAGAATGGTCCAGTTTTATTCTTCTGCATGTGGTTGTCCAACTTTCCCAGCACTATTTACTGAAGAGACTGTCTTTCTTCCACTGGCTTTTTCCCCGATTTGTCAAAGATTAGTTGCCAAAGAGTTGAGGGTCCTTTTCTGCGGTCTCTCTTCTGTTCCACTGATCTACATATCTGTTTTTGTGTCAATACCATGCTGTCTTGATGATCACAGCTTTGTAATATAGCTTGAAGTCAGGCATCGTGCTGCCCCCAGCTTTGGTTTTCTTTTTCAGTGCCCCCCTGGCAATCCATACACTGTCTACAAGAGACTCATTTTGAACCTAAAGAATCTCCAGATTGAAAGTGAGGTGACAGAGAACCATTTATCATGCTAATGGACATCAAAAGGAAGCTGGGGTAGCAATCCTCATTTCAGACAAATTAGATTTTAAACCAAAGACCATAATAAGAGATATAGAGGGACACTATATTATACTTAAAGGGTCCATCCTACAAGAAGACCTAATAATTATAAATATCTATGCTCCCAATATGGGAGCAGCCAATTATATAAACTGATTAATAACCAAAATAAAGAAACATATTGGTAATAATACATTAATAATAGGATACCTCTACACTCCACTCACAGCAACGGATAGATCATCTAAGCAGAAGATTAACAAAGAAACAAGAGCTTTGAATGACACATTGGACCAGATGGTCTTTGTAGATATATATAGAACATTCCATCTTAAAACAACAGAATACTCATTTTTCTGAAGTATGTATAGAACTTTCTCCAGAGTTGACCACATACCTCCTAAATCAGGTCTCAACAGATACCAAAAGATTGAGATTATTCCCTGAATATTTTCAGACCACAGTGCTTTGAAACTGGAACTCAATCACGAGAAGAAATTTGGAAGTAATTCAAACACTTGGAAGTGAAAGATCATCTTGCTAAAGAATGATTGGGTCAACCAGGAAATTAAAGAAGAACTTAAACAATTCATGGAAACTGATGAGAATGAAAACACATCAGTCTAAAACCTATGGGATATTTCAAAGGTGGTCCTAAGGGGGAAATACATAGGCATCCAAGCCTCTCTCAAAAAATTAGAAAAATCCCAAAAGCACAAGTTAACCTTACACCTAAAAGAGCTGGAGAAAGAACAGCAAATAAAGCCTAAACCAAGCAGGAGAAGAGAAATACTAAAAAATAGAGCAGAAATCAATGAAATAGAAACCAGAAAAACAGTAGAACAGATCAACAAAACTAGAAGCTCTGGTTCTTTGAAAGAATTAACAAGATTGATTAACCTCTGGCCAGACTTATCCAGAAAAGGAAAAAAATCCAAATCAACAGAATAATGAAAGAAAGGGAAGAAAGAGCTCAAGACTGACATGACTAGTTCTAGGAACTAGAAACAATTGTTAGAAATTATTACCGGAAACTATATGCCAAACAAATTAAGAAATCTGAAGAAATGGATGCTTTACTGGAAACTTACAAACTACCAAGACTGAAACAGTAAGCAATAAACAATCTGAATAGACCAATAACCAGTAATGAAATTGAAGCAGTAATCAAAAACCTCCCAAAAAACAAGAGTCCAAGGCCAGCCAGATGGCTTCCCAGGGCAATTCTACCAAACATTTAAAGAAGAAATCATACCTGTTCTACTGAAGCTGTTTCAAAAAATAGAAATAGAAGGAAAACTCCCAGCTCTTTCTATGAGGCCAGCATTACCCTGATCCCAAAACCAGGCAAAGACCACATCAAAAAGGAGAATTACAGACCAATATCTCTGATGAATATGGATGCCAAAATACTCAACAAGATCCTAGCCAAGAGGATCCAACAGTACAGTAAAAGGATTATCCATCACAACAGGGTTGGATTTATTCCTGGGATGCAAGAGTAGTTCAACATTCACAATCAATCAATGTGATAAAGCACATTAATAAAAGACAAGAACCATATGATTCTCTCAGCTGACTAAGAAAAAACATTTGACAAAATACTTGTCCCAATTTTAATGAGAAAGCTTTTAATCTTTCACCATAAAGTATGATGTTAACTGTGGGTCTCTTGTAGAAAGCATGTACCAAATTTAAGCCTATTCTCTTCTATTCCTAATTGGTTAGTGTTTTTATCATGAAATTTATAAAACACTTTTGCTGTGTCTGTTGAGATGATTGTATGGCACTTGTCCTTAATCCCATAAATATGATGTAATACATTGATTTATTTTCATATGCTGAAAAACCTTGCATTCCTGTGTTATATCCCACCTGGTAATGCTGTAAAATCCTTGCTGGATTAGGTTGATAGCATTATGTTGAGGATTTTTGTGTGTCCATTCATAAGGTATTATCAACGTATAACTTTTTTTTACAGTGTCTTCATCTGGGTTTGGTTCTCAGGTTTTGAGTTTATCCGACTTTGAGTTTGTTGAGATTCTTGTATTTGTAAATAAACATTTTTCAAATTTGGATGTTTCAGCCATTCTTTCATCAAATATTCATCTGGTTTTGGCCTCACAGAATGAGTTGTGAAATGTTCCCATCTACTCTATTTTTTGGAATGAGCTTGTAAGGATTTCACTAATTATTAACATTTGGTGAAGTGTGAATAAATATTGTCTCTAGGTGTTCTACCTGTTAGGAAAGTGGGGCATTGTAGTCCACATATATTATTGTTGAATCATGTATCTATCCCTTCAGTTCTATAAACTTCACCTTTTCTAATTTAAATATTTTCTAACCTACCATTTTAGTTACTGTTATTTCTTTCATATATATGAAATCCTGCAGATTATAATTATCACCTTAATTTGTAACAATTTAGTTCATATTAATACCAATTTGATATGAATGTTATGTAAAATCTTCCTCCAGGACAGCTCCATTTCATCTTCCCTCCTTTGTATTGTTATTGCTATTATAATTACATCTATATACATTATAAATCTATCAACACAGTTTCATCATTATTGCTTTATGTAGTTGTTTTCCAGTAGGGTAAGAGAAAAAAAACCCAAAATGCATTTATATTGTCTTTTATATTAGCTTATGTAATTAGTTTTATCAGTGCTCCTTCTTTCTTCATGTGGATTAGTTAGTTTAATGTCCTTTTGTTTGGGGACTCTAATTTTTCTTGTAGGATAGTCTGCCAGCAACAAATAATTTTAGGTTTTGCTTATCTGGAAATGCATTAATTTCTCTTTTGGCAATTGAAGATTTGTTTTGCTAGATATGAAATTCTCATTTGACAGATTCTTCATTCAATACAGTACCTTATGGCTTCATGACCTCTGAGGAGAAATCTGCTGTTAATTTTTTTTTTTAAGATTATTTGTTTGTTTATTTATTTGAAAGAGAGAGAGCATAAGCGTGCACGAGGTGGGGACAGAGAGGGGTAGGGCTAGAGGGAGAGGGAAAGCAGACTCCCTGATGAGCAGGGAGCTTAACATGGGGCTCAATCTCAGGACCCTGAGATCATGACCTGAGCCTAAGGCAGACATTTAACTGACTGAGTCACCTAGGTACTCCAGATGTTAATCTTATTTTTTTTAAATTATTTTATATTTTTTAGGAAGTGGGAGAGGCAGAGGGAGAGAGAGAATCCCAATCAGGGTTCATGCCCAGCACGGAGTCCACTGGGATGGGGGAGCTCAATCCACAACACAGAGATCATGACCTCAGCTGAAATTAAGAGCAAGACGCTCAAAATATTTGGCTACTCAGGTGCCCCTCAGCTGTAAATCTTAATAAGCTACCCTGGCTATGATATGTTGCTACTCTGTTGCTGCTTTTAGGATCTTCTCTTTGTCTTTTGATAGTTTGATCATGGTGTGTCTAGATGTGGATCTCTGAGTTTATCCTACTTTGAGTTTATTGAGATTTTCCCTGTTTATAAATTAGTGTTTTTCAAATTTGGAATATTTTCAGCCACCATTTCTTCAAATATTCTTTCTGCTCATTTAAATCACTCTTCTCCTTCTGGGATTCCCATTATGCATATGCTGATATGCTTGATGGTGTCCATCACTTATCTGAGGCTGTGTTCATTTTTAAAATTCATTTACTTTCTGTTCCTCAGACTGGATAATCTCAATGGGGTTCTATTCAAGTTTGCTGATTCTCTTTTCTGCCTGTTCTACTGTCGAGTAACTCCAGTACATTTTTCATTCCAGATATTTTAATGTACCTGTTTACAATCTTATGTTCCCATCAGAATGTGAGAGATTAAGAGGAAGAACGTTGTCATATCATTTCTTTAGCTCTGGAACTTGGTGTCTAGACTATAATAGATACTGTGTGGATACATGTGACTTAACTAATGTGAAGGTTCATATCTAAATATTGTGTACCATGCAAACACAGCTAGCCACATTAGGTTCTCCAGGAGATTTCTACACCATTTAAAGAAACAGATTTTTCATTATATGGAATTACTTCTAGAATAAATAGGAAGATCATAAAGTTTTTGACTTATTATATAATAAATCTTATTACATAAGACAGAATAAACTAGTGGTGGGAGTGCCAGTTTGTAAATGAGCCAGACTGAGTTCATTTTTTTTTTTTTTTTTTTTTGACTGAGTTCACATTCTTGCTCTGCCACTTACTACTTTGTAGCTATGGGCAAGTAGCCACCTGTAGGCTTAAATTTCATCTCCTGTAAAACAAAAAGGGCTTACTATAAGCATGAAATGACACACAAATGGATGGAAAACAACTGACATAGTTCTAGACACATGGAATCACTCAATAAATAATATAATTAATAAAATGACTAGGATTCCATTATCCAGAAAAACTTTTATCAACCTCATCCATGCGTATAGACATAAAATTCTTATATCAAATGCTATTTCATGTATTTTATTTTAATAAGTGAAAAATATTTCCTCATGACCAAATAAATTTTTCTCAGAACTCAGGAATGCTTCAACATATGGGGTTCTAATAATAGAATAAATTTCTTCACTTCTGATCTTTCCTCTATATTTGGTATGATATTGATAGCATGGCCAGATTACTTCTGCTAAAATATTGCTACCCGCTGCTTCATTAATCTATAAAGTTTTTTCCAATTGGAGTTGCATTATCTATAGTACAAAATATTTAATTTGTATTTGAGCTCCACATCTATATTCTTATCCTTAGTATTTATTTTAAGTCTTTCTTCCAGTATTTCCCCTGGTCACTTGGGACCAGAAACCAAGTGGATCCACCCCACCCCCTGCCCCCAACATCTTAAGCTTTTCTGGCCCTTTACTTTAATTCATTTCTTACCATCCACCCCCACAATTGTAACTCAAACTCCTTTGGATCATTTTTCTAAATCTGTATACTGTCATATAACAATTATTTTTTTGGTGAATTTCCCTGACTTTTGTTGTTGTCGTCAGCTTAATTCTGTTATTATTATCTGAAGGACCTTTGACATCCTTTTGTTCAACTAGGCTGCAGTCTTCTATAGGGTCTAGTTACTTTTGTAGATGATGTGCAATACTTATGGTCACAGAGGAAATCTTTGTTGATTTTAAAACCATCTTTATAAATTATACTTTGTAGAAGTTCAGTCTTAGCTAGTAATCTTTTTCTAATTATGGAGAAACCACTGCATGTCATTTTATAGGAAACTTGATGTGCTCTGATCAAATGCATCTGTTTAAAGTTCTGTTATAATATAAGCCTAACATTTTTTTTTTTAAAGATTTTTATTTATTTGACAGACAGATCACAAGTAGGCGGAGAGGCAGGCAGAGAGAGAGAGGAGGAGGAGGCAGGCTCCCTGCCGAGCAGAGAGCCCGATGTGAGGCTCGATTCCAGGACCCTGGGATCATGACCTGAGCCGAAGGCAGAGGCTTTAACCAGGCGCCCCTAAGCCTAACATTTTAAGCTACAGTATTCCCCTCCACCCCCATGACACCGTCTGTGGTCTCACTCTCCCCAGTTTCAGTTACCCACAGTCAACCATTATCTGGAAGCATGTGATCCTTCTGACACAGTATCAGAGGTCAGTAATAGCCTAATGCTACATCACTGTGCCCATGTCACTCACTTCACCTCATCATGTAGGTATTTTCTCATCTCACCTCATCACAAGAAGATGGGTGAGTACAGTACAATAAGATATTTTGAGAGGGAAAGAGATCACACTCATGTAACTTTTCTTACAGTATATTATTATAATCGTTCTATTTTATTGTTTTTAGTCTCTTATTGTACTTAATTTATAAATTAAACTTTATCATATTGTGTATGTATAGGAAAACCAGTATATATAGGCTTTAGTACTATCCATGGTTTCAGGTATCCACTCAGCTTCTTGAAATGTATCCCCCATGAATAAGGGGGGGCTTACTGTATATGCTCCTTCACTAGGTGAGTTTATCAATGAGCAGATGTGTCTGTTCCACTGTGTTGATCCAGAAACAAATGAATGGGGCTAGGCTATTGAGTTGGAGATTTTAGGGCAGAGGGGGAAGAAGTTTAGAGTGATACAGTCTATGTAATGAAACTACAGAATAGCAGTTGCAGGAGAGAAAACTCAATTAGGGGGTCCATGGTTGCTGGGGGTTTATGATCTATGGTCTCTCTTCCTTGCTCATGCAGGAAGGCTGGAAAGAGGAGAGTGCTGATGAGATGCTGTTCTTTGATATCCACCCATCATTCTCCTAGGGTACCTTGTTTTGTTTGTATTATATGAGACTGGTGGGGGGAAGAAGGAAATGAGAAACATTGGCTATTTCTTTTTAGAGAAGAAAAAAAAAAAACCCAAATGCTTTTGTAGCCACATAGCACTAGAGTTCTGTAAGTAACCTGACAACAGAGAGAGTAGAAAAAACTGTTCTGGTCTTAGCAAAGGGTTGAACAAGGATTTAGTAAAGTATCAATAATAGTTGAGGATAAGTAAAATGGATGGCTAGTGTTACTTTATTTTCTTTTAACATTTACTCCTTTAAAATAGACTTCACCCAGTAATGGTTCTATTTCTCTGATATTACAGAGAATTATTTAACATACACATGTGTCACTTTGACCCTCTCTCAGTTAACTTATGTTACAGAAATGTGGATATTAGATCATGAAGATTTTAGAAGGTACCACTTATCTTGCGGCAGTATATTTTAAACAAAGGCAAAAGAACTAAAAAGGAATTTAAACAACTTCTTGAATACTGAACTTGTGAGTCTGTATCTAGTAAGTCACGTCAACATTCCCCAACTGTGTCAGGAAATCTATCATACATTTAATCAGAATCCTTCATTTTCAGTCTTTATTACTTGATGTGTCAGTGAAGAATGCATCCTTTGTCAGAGATGGGTTTACCAGGAAACTAATGGAATCTAGCTTCATAGCTCCTCATTTGCATAGATACTTTCCAAGGCCCTGGGAGGGATCCTAGCATTGCATCACATGGTCATACATTTTTGTAAAATTTGAAAAAGTAAGTTTCAAAAGTAAAATTTTGAAGTAAAATTTGAAAAAGTAAGTTATTTTAGTTGCACTCAGTTAAACTATCATTTTGTGCTCTTGTGTATAATCTGTCATGCTTTCCCTTGGTGACAGCAGTAGACCCACCATGAGCATTTCTGGGATTCAGGTGAAGGGAAGCTGAGTGTTGAAAATACTTAGTTTGAGTGTAGTGGAACATACTTTTCTATGGTTCATAGTCACCTCTATATGTAGTTCAGTTGTTGCTAGCTGGAATCCTTTCCAGGAATATTCCTATTTACTGCCCACTGGTGACTTACCTGGTGTCATGAAATGATGATTTAGGGCCAAGTACTATAAAATTATATGAGTTCATCCTATGGACCTTTTCATTGGACCTGTGTGGGAAGAAGAGACAAGTAAAGGTTGAAAAGTGTATGGAGATGGAAGCTAATCCATGGCAAATTTTTAAGTTTTTCAGATTTGTAAATTATAAGCAAGAAATGGTTCTCATCAATACCTAATCAAAATAAAAATTCTCTACGTGGAATACTTGAAAATGTAGCATATAAAATTATTAATGCATCACATATACTTTTCCTTTTTGTTGGAGAATTTATCAGAATATGTTTGTAGGACACAAATCTACAAATATTTTAAAAAACTATATGCCTGTGCATCCCAACTTCAATAATAAAAAACAAATTTTAATTGACCATGCTTGAAGGTAAAATCAAATGTCTCTCTATTCTCTCCTATAAAGTTATATGAGAAGATTATCATATGAAGAGGCAAGATGTAGGCAATATAAGAGTGTTAGGAAGTCAAAAAAATGCTGCTTCTTGAATTTTTTTGTTTGTGATATTTGTCAGTTTTTTAAAATTTATAATTTGTTGTGTTTTTATCCTTCTATAAAAATGTTCTTAAATGACTAATTTTATTATTCTTTCCCTTAAAAGTGCCCCCCAAATTACATAAGCTTGAGGTCCCATAAAATCTAGTTTTGCCCCTCTGTACTATCTAATGATAGTTAAAACTTCTAATCAATGTAGTTTAAAAAAATCAGATGTGTCACTCAAATGTTTAAATGCATAGAAATGGCATAAAACTTCTTCATGTGTTGTCAAGCTACTCCTTCCTTTTTTTTTTCTAAGAGCAATAATCCTAGTTCCTTTAATTTTTCTTTATCTATTAGATTTTGTATACCCTCTTTGTCCAGTAGGACTTCCTGAGATGACAGAACTGTTGTACAGCTGTGCTATGTACCATGATAGCCACTCTCTAAACATGGCTATGGAGCACCCAAAATGTGGCTCTGGTGGGACTGAGGAATTGAAATACTAATTTTGTGTCATTTTAATTAATTTGAATTTATGCTAACATAGTAGCTCCTCTACCGAACAACACAGTTTACAGCTTTTTTTTTTTTTAAAGATTTTATTTATTTATTTGACAGACAGAGATCACAAGTAGGCAGAGAGGCAGGCAGAGAGAGAGGAAGGGAAGCAGGCTCCCTGCTGAGCAGAGAGCCCGATGCGGGACTTGATCCCAGGACCCTGAGATCATGACCTGAGCCGAAGGCAGCGGCTTAACCCACTGAGCCACCCAGGCACCCCACAGTTTCCAGCTTTCATCAGCTTTGGAATGGACACCTCATGTCTTGCCTACACCTTTATTCTAGTCATCGAATATAAATTTCTATGTCTTTGTGCAGTAAACTCCTAAATCATGATGAACATACATTATTCTGAAGGTTGTGTTCAATTTTTCAATATCTCAAATGAAATATTCTTATATTCTTATGATGTTGTGGGTATTTTTATAGGCAGGTTTTCATTATTATGATTATTGCTGGCAGACTCTCGAAAGCTTAAAAAGAGATTTGTGGAAATTTCCTTGTCAAACATGCTTTTCAATATGGCAAAACAATCAAAGAATGCTTTAATGGGGGCAAAAGATGCATAGAATCCAATCAATAATGCATTTTGCTTGCCTAAAAGTTGTGCTTACCAGAATGAACTTGACACAAGTGTGATACATTCCACAAATGGAGACTTTATGCTCTACCAGAATTAATTTAACAGCGATGGTCAGATATTTCACATGCTCGGCAAGTTTTGAGGGATACCCAAGGCAGATGCAGCCATGGTCTGTCCCCTGGAAGATGATTGTTTATACCCAAGAGCAATTCCTGGAATGTAACAGGAAGCGGCACGTGACCACACAGCAAAGCTGGGTATTTCTCCAGGCTTCCTGTTGGAGGAATAAGTGCTTTTCGTTCTCCTCCAGACACAGAAGAAAATCATTCTGAAGCCATACGGAAGAAAATACTTATTTAAGACAAATTTGACTTTTCCACATACATGATTCTTCACAGGATGATCTCCAGATAACTAGGACAACAGGAGGTGGAAACCCAAACAAAACTTCAGAATGATCAAGAGCAGTCCAGATGTTGGGGTCCAGTCTACTGGAATATTACACTGAAATTCAATATTAGTTGAATTTTTAGGCTCACAAACATGTATGGAACCCTCTAAATTTAGTTCAACACATTTTTCACTGTTATTTTCTGTTCTCATGATATCCTTGTGTTTTCGTCTAGTGTTTTCATGCCACCAGACTGAAAGAGGACGATGGTTTTTCTAACAAATACAGGACTCTGTGTGCATGTAATGCTAGATATAGGGATAAAACTGAGGCTACCATCAAGATGTTTTCTATCTAGTTCATTATGTCCTTAAGGCAAATGGGTGATATTTTTTTTTCAGGTTTCTTTTAAAATGAACCCTAGGATACATAAATTTAGTTTACTTAAAAAACAGAAAAGTCATAAAAATAGAAAGTAATAAAAGTTTTTTTCAAAAGTCCAATTTCATTTATTTATTTATTTATTTTAAAAGATTTTATTTATTTATTTGACAGAGATCACAACTAGGCAGAGAGGCAGGCAGAGAGAGAGGAAGCAGGCTCCCTGCTGAGCAGAGAGCCCCGATGTGGGGCTTGATCCCAGGACCCTGAGACCATGACCTGAGCTGAAAGTAGAGGCTTTAACCCACTGAGCCACCCAGGTGCCCCTCCAATTTCATTTAATCTTATCTTTTAATTTTGAGATTCTCAAGAGTATGAGCATCTGCTAATTTTTATGGCAGGATTAGGAGTTTATGTGGAAATATAATCACTCTCATCAAACTTACGTATCTAGATAAAAAAAATCCTGGAAACAACCCCGAAGTCCATGTGGGAAGGGGGACTGACTAAAAGCCAACAGGAAACTTTGGGTAGTCTCGCATATGTTAATTGTCTCGCTTGTAATGATGGTTTCACACAGATGCATATGTCAAAACTTGTCACATTGTACACTTCAAATAAATGCAGTCTATTTTATGCAATTTCACTTCAATAGAGCTGTTTAAAACTAAAAAAAAAAAAAAAAAAAAACCATTTTCTTTAAATTATGCTCTAAAACTTTTGACTACTCAAAAATAAAGCCTTTTATCCAAATAATTTTCACAGTCTCACAAGGGAGACTAGGTGAGGTCCTAGTGAATGCTGAATAAAATACAAAAGCCAATTCAAGGAAGCAAATGATCAAATTTCCAAATGAATGATTATAGAAACCAGGCAAAAATCACAAATCAGATTGGTAATACCTCTCTGTCTGGGAATGGCATCAACTTCAATCTTCATTGATTTGCTAAAGCAGAATGCTTGGGCATCCTCCTGGATCCTGGACGAATTCTCTCCCTTGCTCTTTCATTCAATTACAATTATTTTGTCTCCTGTAGAGATATATTCTAAATGCATCTTATTTCTATTATGTTTTCTCCCAACTCGTTTTCCACTGCTTTGGTTAGATCCTCATTATTTCCTGTCTACAAGTAATTCCAAAGACTCTCTCTGTATCCTTCTTCCCTTCCAATTTATCCTCCACGCAACAAAGGAGAGCCGTTACCTGTAGCAGCCAGGGACAGAAGCACCTTCCCAAACAGAAGAGAGAGTTCTAACTGTAGGAGTCCACATGACAAATTTGTGGCCTTTGGTAAAGTAACAGAGTATTGCTGATCCATGGCCTGGAGGGAAACAGGGAAATAGATACTGACCTTTATTCCTCTTCCCCTTTAGGCTCCTGCCATGACCTTTAATTGGTCAAACTGAAAAGGAAAGCCAGGGAGCCTCATAGATGTAGTCCCTAAAGTTTTGCCTTCCAGGGCACAGAGCAGAGTGGAAAAGAATACGGGTGTATCTGGAGAGGCAAATAGAAAATATAATATCACATCCTTCTAAAACACAAGATTTGTCATATTATTCCCTTAAAAATATAGCTTTCTGTGTGTTTTAGAGTGTGGGAAGACCTTTGCCCCATCTTCAAAATTGAAAAGTAATACTTTGTTAACATTACTAACATTTATTTGTAGAAAAATTATTTGTTGCACTGTCCTGAGTACTATATTACTATATAACATAAAATTTAGTCTTCTCAAAAAGTTCTGAGAAAGATATTATTTTCATTAATTTTTAATAAGGAAGCTTATCTATCTTTATAATCAAATTATACATGCGCAATCTTGTGAATTCACTAATGCTCGTAGGGAAGAAGACAGGAAGCAAGATAACACTAAATTTTGATGATCTCACCAGTTATTCCATTCTCAACACTTCTGAGAATCTAGAGTTAACTTACTTTGTACAATGTGAACTTGAAACACACACTGACTAATTTATCTGGTACTTAACAAAAGAAACAAGGCACAAAGAAAACTGACGATTATGATTTATTAAGAAATGGTATATTGTTTTCCAGTGTGGTTCAATTCTCAAAAAGATTTCAAGGGTAATTTTTGTGTACCTTATTTTCATCTTGTTCAGTGACTTTAAAACCTAAGGCTTTGAAAAGATGACTGTACTCCTGATAATCAGAGCCTAGATTAAAATACAGTCCGGTTATAAAAGTCTGTTTGATTATAAACCTCTTTTTTTAAAAAAAAAATATTTATTTGAGAGAGGTAACACAGGTGTGCACACAGGAGTGGGAGAGGGGCGGAGGAAGAGGGAGAGAGAGCATCTTAAGAAGGCTCCACACTCAGCACGGAGGCTGACAGTGGGCTTGATCTCAGGATGCTGAGATCATGGTCTGAGCTGAAATCAAGAGTCAGATGCTTAACTGACTGAGCCACCTAGGCATGCCTGATTATAAACATCTTGCTTTTTAGTATTATTATATATAGCTTCACTAAATAAAAAGATAAAAACTGTCAACTTTTTAAAAATTCTTGCTGTAGAATTAGGAGTTTGTTTCCTTTCTTTCTCAGTTTGCTGTTACTTAATATTTTTAAGAGCATGTGATTTGAAAGGCAATAGAAGATTTATGTATTCTGCCATTGTCTTTATTAGCATGATTTTTATGAAAGGGTTTGCTTATAAAGTAGCATTCACATTTTAGTGTGTAGGAAATGTCAGATTTTCTATTGGATATAAAAAGTTTATTTCCATAACTTATACAATGTATGTCAGAATTTTTTAAATGTTTTCAAGACTAGTGGTGATTGCTTTCTCCTGCTTTAAGTGTTCTTTGTCTAAACATAATGCAGAAATTCAGTGCTCATAATCTAACACTGTTGGAGACCCAAATACACCCATTTTCGGTTTTCATTTTTTAAAGATTTATTTATTAATTATTTGAGGCAAGGGAGAAGGGGTAGAGGGAGAGGGTCAAAGAAAATCTCAAGCAGACTCTCCACTGGGTGCAGAGCCTGATGCAGGGCTTGATCTCATGACCCCTGAGATCATGACCCGAACCAAAAATAAGTGTCAGATGCCCAACCAACTGAGCCACCCAGGCACCCCCAAACACACGCCTTTTTAAAAGCAGAAATTACTTTTTTCCCCCAAAGAATCTTTTAATGAATAATACATTCTACTTGGGATAATCATATACTTCTCTTTGAGTCTATATTCCAGCTTTAAAAAATTTCCTAATTCAAAAGGCTCATAAATTTGTATCATTGTTACTTATTTGCAAATTTCATATTAAATTGGAAGTCCATGTATTTTTTTTAAAATTTTATTTATTTGACAGAGAGAGAGAGATCACAAGTAGGCAGAGAGGCAGACAGAGAGAAGGGGGGAAGCAGGCTCCCTGCTGAGCAGAGAGCCCGATGTGGGGCTCGATCCCAGGACGCTGAGATCATGACCTGAGCTGAAGGCAGAAGCTTAACCCACTGAGCCACCCAGGTGCCCCCCATGTATTTTTCTTATTTGTATCCTGAGGATAGCTAGGATGTACCTGCAAATAATAAATGTTCAGTAAATGTATGCTGAACGAATGAATGAATTTTCTAAATGACAACTACAAAAATTTATTCTGCATTGTCATGAATTTCATTTGTAATTGATCTAGTAAAAAGACTGTACGGTTTATATCAGGAGGTGATATAAACTTTTTAAAAAAAGATTTTATGTATGTATATATTTAAAGAGAGGGTGTGCAATTAGGGGAGGGAGAGAATCTCCAGCAGTTTCCCTGCCAAGCAGAGTCCAAGGTGGAGCTCAATCTCACAACCCTGAGATCCTGACCTGAGCTGAAATCAAGAGTCAGATGCTTCACCAACTGAGTCACCCAGGTGCCCCTATGCACTTTTGTTATATAGAGTTATAATCATCGTATCTTTTAAAAAAATTTTTTATTTTTTATTAACATATAATGTATTATTAGCCCCAGGGGTACAGGTCTGTGAATCGCCAGATTTACACACTTCACAGCACTCACCATAGCACATACCTTCCCCCAATGTCCATAACCCAACCACCCTCTCCCTACACCCCTCCCCCCGGCAACCCTCAGTTTGTTTTGTGAGATTAAGAGTCTCTTACGGTTTGTCTCTCTCCTGATCCCATCTTGTTTCATTTTTTCCTTCCCTACCCCCCAAACCCCCCACATTGCCTCTCAACTTCCTCATATCAGGGAGATCATAGGATAATTGTCTTTCTCTATAATCATTGTATCTTATACCTTGAAATAAAGAATGTATTTTAAGCACAACAATACAATCAACAATGGGAAGCACAAACTGGGCCAAATCATTAGCCATACTGATCTATGTGGTATGTCCTGTATGTTTTGTAAAGGTTTTTGTGTTAATATTTTAAAGTCAGGTTACTTGACATTAGGATTGCGAGATTTTCTTAAATTTAAAGATAAGCCAACACTGCCTCCACTCCCAAAGGCAACCATGGTCTTATTAGTTTTCCTCAGATCTGACCTTTGGTGGGTCTAGCTCTAGCTGAGTCCCCGTCCTCATGTAGTGTGGGCAGCTCCACTTACGATTCACCCAATTTATCATTTATGCCAGTTTCTGTGAGCCTGGGAGGGCATGAAGGGAGTGCCCACCCTGAGTGATTTTAACGGAATCACTTTTCATATTTTTAAGTTCGGGTATTTGTTCATGAAATTAGTGTGCCCAAGAACATGCCCGAGTTCACAACAATCCGTCTTTCACTCTACAGAAGAAAAGGATGTCTTCTCCCATCTCAAACCTAACTGTGGAGTATATTTCTGAAGCATAAAATCCAGAGGGCTTCAGACAAAATGCAAGCCTCCTGTAATAATGAACCAAAACACCGCAAGACCTCAAGAGTCAGCTGTCTTTCCAGGCTTATACATATTTGGGCTCCCAGTGAAGCCTGGCATTAGAAATGGGGTCCATCTGTGATGACTGAAATTCAGATAAACTCTTCAAAACGGTGGTGAGACCGATGACATTTTTTACTGCACTTTTTAAATTAAATTATTGGACAAATGCATGGCTCTTGAGGGAAACTGTCTTTAATATGTAACTAAAGAACATTTATAAGAAACACTGCACCCTTTTTTAAAAAAGCTTTTTATTTAGTTAGTTTTTGAAGGGAGGGAGATTAAATGTAAAGTTATTTCCAGTCCATCTTAATTCTCATTTTATATTGCTATCTGGGTCAGAGTTTAACAACATATGTATTTTTTCTTTCACAAATAAACACAGTAAATTTAATTAGAAACTTCAACAAAATAATGGCTTTAGCTCTGATTTTGATAGTTGATTCTTCTTAAAAAATTGTTCTCCAAACCAGAACACCAGAATTCAGTGTGTATGTACTCACGTATTGACTAGAGGAATACCAAGTTATGATTTTTTTAAACTGGAGTATAACTGATATATAATATTCTATTAGTTTCAGGCATGTATCATAGTGATTCAATATTTTTATGCACTACAAAGTGGTCCCCATGATATGTCTAGTTACCATCTGCCACGATACAAAATTTTAAAATATAACCTGGTTCAGCCACAATGAAAAAATGGACTTACCCCCAAAATTAAAAACAGTTGAGGCTCCTGGGTGGTTCAGTTGGTTGTGTCTGACTCTTGATTTTGGCTCAGCTCGTAATCTCAGGGTTGTGAGATCAAGCCCCCGATCAGGCTCTGTGCTGGGTGTGGTGCCTACTTGGGATTTTCTCTCTCGCCCCCTCTTCCCTCCCAAAAAAATAAAAATGAAAAAAATTAAAAATAAAACTACCATACCATTCAGCAATTTCACTTCTGTATATTTATCCAAAGAAAATGAAAACACCAGTGTGAAGAGATATGTGCCTCCCTGTGTTCACTGCAGCATTATTTACAAGATACAGAATAAACCTAAATGTCTATGGATAGAGGAAGGATAAAGAAGATGTGTTAAAAATATACAATGAAATATTACTCAGCCATAAAAAGAACGAAATGTTGCCATTTGGTGACAACACGGATGGACCAAGTTATGATTTTAAAACTACTTCTAAACAGATAAGACAATTAAACAGATAAGATAATTAAGTAATCACCTATATAGAAGAAAATCTCCATTTTTTAAAGCAGATTTGGAGTTTGAATTGCCTGTGTTCTCCATTCACTAATTCCTAGCCTAGTGATCATTTTTTAAAATGAATTTATTTTCTTAATTATGATGTTCTGCTCTCAAAAAAATATGTACGGTAACTGAAAACATTAAAATGCTTATAAAGGATGATAATCTAAAAATTACAAAATAGAAAATGAAAAAATAAAATAAGTATACAGTTATTTTTATAAGTCTTCAGTAATCAGATTGCATAAACTATTGGCAACAATGAAAAAAAATCCAGTTGTTTAATGAATTTAAAATTTTTCTCTTTTACAGAAGCTTTTTCCTCAAACTTGATTTTCATGTTAAAATAATTGTTGATTTGAACTTTTCTGTGTCCTCAACATCAACATATCCAGAGGAAAGGGTGGCTGGCATGTTAGAATGTGAATAATGCAGGAATCTGGAATTGCCTACCCTTTTAGTCTGAGAGTCATTGAGGAAAAACAGAACTCATGATTTTGAACTCTAACTGCTACAAGTCTTTGCAAAAATAATTTTTTTTCAGAGGTCCAAAAGATCTAGTGAATTTCTAAGGAAATTAAAATCTAGTAAGCAATTCTTAAAATTGGTCATGAATTATCTCAGATTTATTTAGCTCCATTCTCCACTATAGTTACTTTTTTTGACGATCACCCTAAGCTTAAAAACAATCTGTCCTGCATCTCACTGAACAGCTGTTCTTGGATGTGCATCTTTTTTTTTTTTTTTAAAGATTTTATTTATTTATGTGACAGAGATCACAAGTAGGCAGAGAGGCAGGCAGAGGGAGGAAGCAGGCTCCCCGCAGAGCAGAGAGCCCAATGCGGGGCTCAATCCCAGGACCTTGGCCCATGCCCTGAGCCGAAGGCAGAGGCTTTAACCCACTGAGCCACCCAGGCACCCCAGGATGTACATCTTCATCTCATGCTCTTCATCTGTCTCCCTCTCTCTACTTCCCTATTTTCCTCAAGTGAGCAAAACCTATTGTCTTAGTTGCTCTGACTTGAATGTTTTCCTTTATGCCTTTTTCTCCATCTTATCCAAATACAATAATAAGAAAACATGACAATTATTTTTTTCCTGTCATTGATACCTCAATTTAATTCCCGCTGTCATTATCTTGGTCCCCAAAGTCATTACTTCATAGCAAGACTATTTGAATAATTTCTTAGCTTGATCTTATTTCTGGCCTCTCCAATATTTTTTTATATGCCCCTGCTTTCTTTACTCAGTTTATCTTTCCTACTCGCAACCCTTCAAGATTTCCCCATAACCAATAAAATAAATGTGAGATTCCCTAGACCCTTCACTTCTGATTGCGATCTATTAATTTAACGTCATTGACTTCATTGACTTAACAGACATTTTTGAGAGTTGCTTTATGCCAGGGGCTGTGCTGGGAACTGCACATAAAGATGAGTGTGGTAAGGCCCTCAGTCTTAACAAGCCTCTCAGTAAGAGGACCTTAGCCAGTAATGTTTTCCAGATCTCCTTCACAATTCCAAGTGCTATTTTTCATCCAGTGAATAGTTCACTTCTCATTTCTTCCATGAAATCTTCTTTAATAATCCAGCCCATTTTGATTTCTTCCTCCTCTAAATTTCAGCTCATAGTGTTTGTAATAATCATCTGGACAACTTGTTCCTGCCCACTTCTAGCTATATGAGAGTTAACTGACATATACCATTAGGTAGACTTAAGGTATACAACATGATGATTTGACACATGTATGTATTATAAAATGAGTCAGTAAGGTTGATAACCATAAGGTTAATTAATGAAGACATTCATATTTTTATATAATTACAATTTTGTATATGTGTGTGGGGAGAATATTTAAGATCTACTCTCTCAGCAATTTTTAAGTAAATAATACATTACTGTTAACGACTGTAACCTTGCTGAATATTAATTAGATCCCCAGAACTTACTCATCTTATGAATGAATGGGCATACCCTTTGTACTCTTTGACCAACATTTCTCCATTTCCCCCATGCCTACCCCTGGCAACTGCCATTTTATTCTATGTTTCTGCGAGTTTGGCTATTTTTTTTTTTAAATTTCAAATGCTACGTTATACAGATTTATCTTTCTCTGTCTGACTTAATTCACTCAGCATAATGCTTTCAGGGTCCATCCATGTTCTTGCAAATGGCAGAATTTCATTGTTCTCATGGCTGAATAATATTCCATTCTCTCCCTATAGTATCACATTTTCTTTATTTATTCATCCACTGATGGACACTGAGATTGTTTCTGTATCTTGGCTACTGTGAATACTGCTGTAAAACATGGGCATACAAGTATCTCTCCCAGTTAGTAATTTATAATCATTGCCTTTGCATACATACCTAGACTGTTATATCTTCTCTGGAAAAAATACCTACTCATGTCCTCTGCCCATTTTTAACTGGATGATGATGATGATTTGCTATAGAGTTGTGTGAATTCCTTAACGTATTTTGGATATTTGCCCCTTATCTGATAGATACTTTGCAAGTACTTCTTCCATTCCATAGGTTTCTGCTTCATTCTGTTAACTTTTCCTTTGGTTGTACAGAAGCTTTTTCGTTTGATGTAGACTCACTTTATAAATTTTTGCTCTTATTGCTTGTGCTTTTGGTGTAATATGCAAAAAACAGAATGTGACATTGTGACACATTGTCTACTTTTGCGAAAAGAATTAACAACAACAACGAAAACAATGAACAAAACTGACATCTGCAGATCTAGCTCTGGAGATATGAATGGGAGTCTTTTGCCAGGTCCGTGGATGGATTGGACTAGACTGCAGCTGGAGAGGCTACAGCTGAGGATAGGGTCCTTTTAAGATTTCTGGGAATGCAGACAAGATGTCTTCTATTGGGTGTCTGGGCTGGCAGGCCTGCTAGTAAACTGTGTGACTGTGATGGGTTTGGATGGTCCTTCAGGATCTCTGGGCTTGCAAATGGAAATGTGTCCCACTGGGACCATGGATGCTCAAGATTACTGGCAGACCGTGACTGGGAGAAGGCTTGAGCCATGTATAAGGGCCCTTTTAGCTTCTCCAGGGGCAGAGAGAAGAATGTCTCCTGCACCACCTCTGTGCCAGCAAGACCATTCGCATACTGTGGCTGGGATAAGAGCCCAGTTACAGGTCCTTTCAGAGTCTCTAGTCTCTCCAAGTTTGCCAGGTTTACCTTCAGGGGCTCCCAGACCATGGCTGACAGGGCGTGGCGCTAGTTCATGTGCCACTTGAGGGTCCACAGCTGGGACCAGGTTCTGACTTCCTATTACCCAATGCATGGGTGGGCCTGACTGTTCCCAGGTCCCTTGGTGTATGATGCTGGCAACAGGATCAAGCCAAAGGGGGCTATGACTCAGTCCTCAGTGGTACAGAGCTGTTTCCAGGGTTGTAGCTGGGATCAAGGATATGGTAGAGTCTCCTGCATGGTCCCTGGGCCAGCAGGACTGTAGACGGATTCTGGCTGTGATGGGCTAGAGCCAGCTATGGGCCCTTCCAGAATCTACAGTCTGATTCAGCAGGCTCTAAGTCACAGCTAAGAGGCGGATGCTACTGACATTTAATGGGTAGAGGTCAGGGATATTCTAAATTGCTTTGGATATCTCTCACAACAAGGAATTATCTGGCCCAAAGGTCAACATTATCTAGGTAGAGAAACTATGATCTGGATAATTTTTGATCTGTGCATATAAGCCGCTTCCTCAATTATGAAATGATGAGGTCATAGCTAGACACAGAGAGGAGGTGATGGGAAGATCAAGATAGAAATTGGAGCGATGCGGCCACAAGCCAAGGAATTCAAGGAATGCCAATAGCCACAAGAAATCTGGGAGCAAGGAAAGAGTCTCCCCTAGAGTCCCTAGAGGGAGTGCAGCCCGCCTACACCTAGACTTCAGACTTCTAGGTTGCAGAACTATGACAGAATAAACTTTGGTTATTTCCAGCCATGAAATGTATGGTGATTCGTTATAGCAGCCCTCAGGAAACTTACACACATGCTCTTAGTAGGTAGGCACTTAAAACATACGTCATATTTATGACAAAAACTGTCTTGCTTCATCATGGAAATTTGATTAAGCTTCCTTAGCAAATCTAATCAAATATACATTCTTATGCCTCCATCTCACTTGCCTCAAGACTGGTGTGTCACTAAACTACTAGACATATTAGCACAGGAATGAATAGAATACTTCCCAAAGGAGAGGCCACACAATGTGATGATCAGATGTTGATATATTAGATGTAAATTCGCTCATGTATGTGCTTGTTATTTCAAGTGTACTTCATATAGATATCCGCTATTACAGTTCCTCCCACTGGACTTATTAGTCATAAAATGTGATGTTATAATTTGGAAGCTAAGTTGTTAGTTAATGTAGTTTGTAGCAACATCAGCTTTAATCTCTAGATGGCACTATGTTATAAGGAATCAAGTGAAGATCTGCTACTACAATTTTCATATAACTGTTACTGGAAATAAAGAATATTTTCCTGCTAAAATCTTCCAAGAAATTATATGCAGCACTATGAAAGTTCTATTTTACTAAATATGGATAGGCTTCTAATTTTCATATTACTGTGATAAGGAAAGATAATAGAGGAATTGAGTTCTAAAACATGCTTGCCAATGGTAAGGAATCTATTAGGGAAATTTATTTTCCTTCAAGTTTTTTGATTATTCTGAATATATTTTGTTGGGGAATATATAAACAACAAATGGTAGAGCTCTGGTTTCTCATATGAGAATGTCCACATAACCTGGGATAATCCTTTGATAGTTATAGGTGAAGATTAATAATTCACTCTTCATTTTAGCTTAAAATATAAACAAGATGACATTTTTTATCCTCATTATTGAAATTTCACCTTCAATCTCAGATGAGATGAGACAAAGCTACTTGTATGATCTTTTCCTTAATTCTTTTTTTACATTCTTAACCTTTCTTTTGGAAAAAAAAAAAAAAAAACAACTATCTTGAATATATACTTTTTTTTTTTTTTGCTGTGAGTCGCCAGTGACTTCTAGGAATTTTAAAAATTCTTTAATTCTGAAGGCTTTAGGAATTAGATTTTTCTTTATTTGCATATGTGGTAAACTCATTTAGCCAATCAAATAATGTTATTCCTTGTCTTCTCTACTTTCAAAGCATTTTGAATCACTCCTAAAGTACTTTTCTCATTGCTTGTTCTGTATTTTAATTATGTGCGTATAGACCCACGTTCTGTAAAAAATTATACATCCCTGGGGGAATGGTATATTACTTACTTACCTTTATGCAAATGATATATCCTTGGTAACTATCTTTTGCATTATTTGGATTTGGTAGTGTATGATGTGATAATTCAAAGGAAAAAATAGCTCATATGGGAGTCATTTCTTTTTTGATATTTTTTCTTTAAAAAAATCCAAATGTTTTTGATCTGAAGTAGCAAGTGAGATTACCAAATAAAAACATATACTTTTCTTGATTGGGGCAATAATTTGGGGATTAAATTAGTTATTAAGTAAAATTTGAGGACATTAAAAACCAGTTTGTTTGAACGTTTCCATTTTCTCCACACAAGTGGAAAACCAATCTTTATCATCACCCCAACCTAATTCCAACCCTTAACTTCAACAGTTCCCTCAGATCTCAATTTTTCTGGTAATTCTTTGTTCTTTAGAGAGATTTGGCCCTTTTGTGTTCCTAAAACATACTATGTTGGCTCTTTGTGGCATTTTTTGTTTGTTTTTTTGTCTATGTCTTTTACAATTCTTTAAGTTTTTTTTTAAAAAAAGATTTTATTTATTCATTCATGGGAGAGAGAGAGAAGAAGAGGGAGAAGCAAGCTCCATGCTGAGCAGGGAGCCCAATGCTGGGCTCAAGCCCAGGACCCAAGGATCATGACCTGAGCTAATGGCAGATGCTTAACCAACTGAGCCACCCAGACTCCCCACTCCTTAAATTTCAAAAGGGCAAGAACCACGTGTATTGTATTTACCCTTATATACCCAGCTTGTGGCACAGAGACTGTTGCATCATTATCACATGGTGTTTACTGCACAAATGAGAGCTGAATAAATGATTTAAGGATGAAAGAGAAACACTTACATCATTTGCCTTGCAAATATATTGGGATACTTATTATGCGTCAAAAAACTATGCTAAACACAAGAGAGGGAACATAACAGACAAATCCCCCTGCCTTCATGGAGTTTCTATTTCACTGGAATGAAGACAGGCAAGTCAACAAATAAATACATAAGTAAAGAAGTGAATACAAAATTAAAGATATGTTAAAAACAGAGTCAAAGATACTAATAAATAAATACATAATTGATAAAAATGAAGCAGATAAAAGTGATGAAGAATGCTCAAGGTGGTTCCAGGAAGGCCCTTCGGAGGAGATACAATTGAGGTGATGTGGGAGAAGTTTCTGTGTGGTTTGTTTTTTGTTTTGTTTTTGAGGCAGAACATTCCCTTCAGAGGACAGTTAATGGAGGGAGCATGAATCAGAGGTTTGCATGTTCCAGGATCACAAATGGAGTGAGTGAATGGGAGAAGCAGAATATGATTGGAAGTGTGGCTGGAAGGGAAACCTGGTGTCAGAAAATAAAGGACCTTATAAAACCCAACAAGGACTTCTGATTTCAATTGAGAAGCTAATCACATGAGCCATTTGAATCTGGGTCTAAGGGTCAGAAACAAAGTCAGAACCAAGTGGAAGAGAGATTGGATATGAGGGAGATTCTCCATGGCTGGCTTTGAAGATGGAAGAAGCCACATGGCTTGAAAGGTGCATAGCCTCTGGAAACAGAGAGTGGCCCTAGGTGGCCTTGAGGAGCTGAGAGTGATCCTTGGCTGACAGCCAGCATGGAAATGTGGGCCTCAGTCCTGTAATCACAAGGACTTGAATTCTCCAAGAATCCCGAATCCCGAATGAGAGTGGAAGAGGGTATTCAAGGGGTCAAAGTCTTGATTCGAGATTTGTGAGACCATGAGCAGAGACTCCAGCCATGCTTTGGCCAAACTTTAGACCTACAGAATTGTGAGCGAATACCTGGGTACTATTTTTTGGGTTTGTGGTAGTTTGTCACACAGAGCAAGAGAAAATGAATACCTCCAAAGTTGCTGTGATGATCAAGTACCCAGTATGGCTTGTTGATTATAGAGGGGTAAATATTAAGGGTCCTGAGCAAGTTCAGACTCTAGGAATCCTTGGTGTAGACCCTAAGGATGAAACTAAAGGGCAGTTCTTGCAGTGGAGGGAAGGTATTTAGGGTGTATAAAGCCAAAAGAAGAACTTTTTTTTTTTTTTTTTTTTTTTTTTTTGAGCAAGTGAGAGCATGTGTGCATATGGGGGCTGGAGGCAGGTTTGGGGGTGGGAAAGAGGGAGGGAGAGAGAATCTTAAGCAGACTCCATGCCCAGTGTGGAGCCTGACATGGGGCTTGATTTCACGACCTGAGCTGAAATCAAGAGCATGCCCCTTAACTGATAGTCACCCAGGCACCCCCTAAAGTAGGTTTTTATTTGGTTTTGTCTCACACTGGCTTTATCCTTAATATAGTTTTATTCTAATTCGACTCTAATATCCAATCACTTAAGTTCAAAATAATGGCATTATATGTGAGTCAATACTTCTACAAGTCTCTAAGTCTGATTGCTAATACCTTCTAAATTTCCCCTATCTTCCCATTTCCTTTGGCAGTCCCTTACTCCAACAGTACATCCTCCAGTAATTGGTTGATACTGCAAACTTTTACTTGGCTATCTCCAAGCCTACTTCTGTGCATTACTTCCAGACCCATCTTGCCCAAACTCTTTTTCCTTCATGCTATTCCCTCACTCATAGTTTCTCTCCACAGGATCCTGTCTTGCCAAGACCTTGGAGCTGTCATGGTCATTTGGCATCTCTCATTTCATGCACAAGGATACTGAAGCCAGAGAGGTACACTAACTTACTCAATGACAGAGCAAGCAAGAGGCAAAGTTAGGCCTAGAACAAGATCTCCTGATTTAGTTTTAGTGCTTTCTAAGACATGTTTCCATGACATGTTTCAGACTTCTCAGAATGACTTCTGGGATTTTTATTTCCAACCTTACCTCTATACCCTCCCCCTTTTTACTCCCCATCATGAATCATCCACTCCAGACAGACCCATTTCCCAACTGTGCTGTGAATGTATTACTCACCTTATTCTACCTACTAGATGTTCTCCCTCTCTTTCCTCTTTCCTTTCCTAATGATGGCGTTTGTGCTTGCTGGTCACTCTACCCTAAGAAGATGCCTCCGTTCTCTGATCTCTGTCAGCACCTTCTGTGAGAATCAGTCATTTAACACATACAGCTTATAAAGCACCTTATTTGGGGGTAGATGTTTCATGGGTGGCTGTCTTATCTTTCCAAGAAGATTATACATTCCCAGATGATACTTAGGGTTTCTCTTTCATTTGTAGCCAGCTCTGTGTTCAGCATAAATAAATAATATAGTGAATTAAATTAGTCTTAGTCTTCTTCACTCTTTGCAATTTAAATCAACTAACATCTATTGAGGGCTTATTAGGGATTAGATGGGGGGATGAAAGGTGAGGTAGGCTAACTGTCCTCAAATGAGCTCACACTCTAATGGGGAATTTGTGCAAGTAAACTACTCTGAAGTGATATGATAAACACATTGTGCAGCAAGTTTGGGGGTTTTACTACTCCTATGACCAATCCAATGATTAGAGGAGATGAAGTCTCTTGGTTGGTTTTGGTCTTGGCATGCTTTTTCTCATATGAGGCTGTTGGTTCATACAGGGATTTTATGATACATGTTACATTAGTTCTCTGCTGTAGACAGTTGAACACACTGAAATATCTGAAAAACACTGCAACAAAGCCACATTTTAAAGGACTTTGCTATAGCATGGATCCAATTATTCTGGGTAAATAACTTATCTGATTAGATGCCTTATTGTATTTTCATTTGAAAAGTGCTCTGATCCAGAGCCAGTTAATTAAAAATCTATTTTCAATCTGTTTTTTAAAAAATTTTATTTCAAATAAATATGCCCTTACCTTATTGTGAACATTTTAAATTTAGAATATTGGCCCTTCCAAAACATGTTGTAACTTAATTATAATAAATTCTGTGGCTTGACAATAGCTACCAATGAAAACAAATCTTCTCCACATAATGCTTTCTAAAAAGGCAAAAAAGCGAAAGACTGAAAAGTCCGGTTGACAAATTGCAACTGGTCTGCACTCGGGTACTTCAGTACATCATTCAGTATCACTGAAATGTAAAGGGGCTTTGTTAGGATTTAAAAATTGAGGACTTGGATTCCTACCCAGTTGCAATAACACAGTGTAGCATTGTTAGTTCTGATTCAAGTGCAACTGATCAAAAGGTTATTGAATATTCCTTGTCTCACTGCCAACCCTGAATGTCTTCTCCCTGACTGGAATATTTGGATCGTGTTGTTGTTCATTAACGCTTATCTTACATTCCATTCACTATCATTATCTACCTTTCTCAGTAATTAGCTAATTATATTTCAAGATAATTAGTTTAATGAAAGTGTGGGAAGTATGCGGGAAGAATCTAAGTGATATTGTCATGACTTCTATATGCAGATTAAGTAAAAAATAAGGAACACAAGAAAATTAAAAAGAAGGAGCACTTAAAATACTATGTATGTGCATTTTCCTGAAATCCTTCAAGTAAGTGCTAGTCTTCTTTTGGGTTCCATTGCTCCTTCAGGATATATCATGGTATGCTGGGTACATATATAATGGTATGCTGGGTAACAGAGGGAATAATTCTTTCAAGCCACTATACCTTTTTGGCCAGTACAGATGTAATGCTTGTTGCTGCTTATTTTGTTTGTGGATTTCTCAAAGACAAATAAAGAAATATGGAAAAATTTAGAGAAACAAAATGAATTAATATTAGATTAGTCAAGTGGCTTTATTAATAGAGGGAGTATAGCCATACTGCTATATTTTTCCATTTTAAGACATCAGCACACAATTGAGTTGAACCTAAACCTACACGCTTATATATTCTATTACCTAGGGATCTATGTATGTATGTATGTATGTATGCATGAATTTATGATAATGTATGTACATATGTATGTTTTTATTGAACAAGGCGCTTTGTTAATTGCTGTAGGAGAAAAAATAAATATGTTAAAAAGACTTTCTCCCTTTGAAGAGGTTATTATACATTTAATGGCAGCCATGACAATGTGCATCTCAGTTTGCAAATACAGGGAGCACAGTCAACCAAGGACCTCTGGGGCTGGGCTCTGAAGTTCATCACTGCCATGTTTGCCTCGAGTCCATGTTTCCTAGAGGCTGTTCCCAACCAATGGCTGAGTATGGCGCAGATACTGAGGTAGGCCTATCCTAGAAGACATGGGACTCCCATGGTCCACTCTGCCCCTGAGAATCACAGGACTTCCTTTGACAACAAAGTAATATAGGATGCTCCCACCCAACCTTTCTTCCTGCTCTCCTTCAGACTTCCTTTGCATTTGGATGGTTCTCCCGGCCTTCTCCAGCTTGCTCCCTGTTTTCTTTCACAGGTATTTCCCCCAGTAAAAATCTTTGCACATTTAATCTCATCTTGCCATCTTATTCTGGAGTACTAGCCTAACACACTGATGATGAAATCAAATATACTAGAGGAAAATTAAAAACATTATCAAGAAATGCAAAATATGAGGCAACAAACAAGACAGTTGAAAAGGTCACACAAGAAAAGATGTAACTACTTGACTCACGTAATGGGAGGCTGATACAGAAATTAGGATGTATAATATATTTGAGTATAATAAGCATTCCAGTTGAGAGGAGTATAGAAGAATGAAGATAGGTTTGAAAGTTTGTTAAAATTAAATTATAGAAGAGCTTGTATATCATGCTAAAGGATTTGGCTTGCCTTTGTCATCTAAAGTCCTTCCCCTAAAAATGTGAGAGCAGAGGGGGTTCACAGATTTGGAAATGCTGAGCACCAGCTTCTGCTTTCTCCTTCAGGCTCTCAGTAAAAAGGCATGACCAGTACCTGGTGGAGTTCAGCTGCCCAAGCCCAAGAGCAAAGCTATGAAGAGGACTAGGACTGGACCAGGATTTAGGATTCTAACACCTTGGTTGTTTCCTGGTGAGCTGAAGTATTCCACACATACACACAACAGAGACTGCTTTTGAGACTTGGGTCTTAATTCTGTACCGACAAGCTGACCGGCTTCTTTTATTTCTTCCAGAAACTGGGTTAGAATGAGCAGTGTGTGGGCCAGAGTTGAGAGGTTTTGTTTGGCAATGACTGTGATCAAAAGGAACCAGAAATTTAACATCAAAGCCAAATTTATGACTGCTTTTGAATGATCAGTTTTTTGGGCTCAATTATTTTTCCTGTATGACTACAAAGCTGAAGTTAAGTAGGGCCAGAGTTCTTCAGTGTGCTACAATTCCCACTCTACCATACAGTGCAACATTTGGTCCATGCTGTTCATCTATAGTCCCATCCACGTTGGAGCCTTACTGTCTTTGCCACACTGGTGTTCGGAACTCATACCAGCCCAGCCACATGGGCAGCATGTTTTTGCTTTTGGGCAATAGCTCTGTGCTTATAAATTAAAACAGCTGAAGTGAATTGGATCCCAGGGAACTCTGTGGAGAGATTCTTCTTGTTTGCCCAAGACATACAAATGGCACCGTTTTCTACCAAGTGCCAAGAGGATTACATTGCCAATGCTGACAACTGAACTTCTGTGCAGTTAGCACTGAGACCAATGGTTGCACAGTCTTGTTCCAAGGAATAACCCAAGTCCTGTTTTCCTCCACAGGCGATGAGAAAGATCAGGGCTTTTTTGAGGACATGTGTAATGGAAAGTTCTCTACAATAGAGCATCATGTTATAGGAGCTTTCGTCTAGGGTATGTGATTACTTGCATAATCTTTCTTAGTCCATTTATTGAAAGGCCACAGGAAGCACTTCGTCTGTGTCTTAGGTGATAAGCTTTACACTTGATTTCCCTGGTCATTGTTCCTACTTTATAGTCCTATAGATTAGGTGTCAATAAACTTTTTCTGTTAAGGGCCAAATAATAAATATTTCTAGCTTTGTGGGCTATGTGTTTTTTGTCACAACTATTCAACTTGGCTGTTGTAGTGTGAAAGCAGCCATTGGTAATATTTAAACAAAGGGGCATGATTGTATTCTATTAAAACTTTATTTACAAAAATAAGTGGTGGGTAGGATATGGCCAGCAAGTATAGTTTGCTGATCCTGCCATAGGGCACAAGGAAAAGGATACACTTACCACAGCCCTCCATGGCACAGCTAAGCTCTCCAAGGATTCAGGTAAGTGTCAGAACTTCTGACACCACTCTTTATATTCTAGATTTCCTTCCTTCGTTTAACATGGAAGCTTCTCCATATTTCTACATTAAGCTTGCAAGAAAACTCTCCTTTTTCTCCCCAGCTCACAGGCCAAATTCTCCACTAATTTTGTCCTTCTCAAGTCTCCACTGGTTTTTAGTCTTAACAGAAAAGCCTGCTTCTCCTGAGCATAGCAACCTCAATAGCCCATGCAAGTGGACGGAACGTGTAGAGCATGGTCCCTCAGTTCAACGACCTTTCCATGTCCTAAGAACTCAACTTCACTTCAGCTACCCACCCCTCTTTCTACTCCTTATTGTCTTCCCTCACATTTCTGTGCCGATTATTTCCAAATTTGTATCTGTAGTCTTGACAAGAATGTCAACTTGTTTGTTCTACTCCGAACGGATATTCATTTAGAGACCTAACAAACACCACAAACTTAATATTGTCAAAGTTGAATTTGTTACTTCTGTCCTTAAACCTGTTGCTACTTCGTCTTTCATCCGTAGAAAAAGACCCCACTTTTCCCTCAGTTAGCTCAGTTCCAAGCTTGTATCCTCTTTTTCTTGTTCCCCACAACCAAACCATCAAAACATATCCTAAGTCTCACCTTTTCATTATTAGCTTTCAGACTATCCTACCTCCTGGAATGTGAGCTTCTCTCTGGATCAGTGGAGATGACAACCACCTTATCTCCCCCTCCCCAGCTCTTCTTGTTCACAGTCTACACAGAGCAACAATAATCAACCTTTAAAGCATAAAGCAGATCACTCCTGTCCCTTAGTCTTTTGAATTAAAAAGAAGAGCAAACTCCTTGTCTTTTTCTGTTAAGCTGTATACAATGTGGCTTATGTTGCTTGGAATTCACACACCATAGTGTTACAGGCCTTTTTACTATTCCAAGTTCATTCCCACCTCAGTACAGCTTTGTTTGCTCTCACCTTTCTGGATTGCTCTTTCCTTCCACGTATTAAAACTGAATGTTTCTTATCCAGATTTCAACTTAAATGGGGTCTCCTCAGACACCGTGACTATCTAGTATGAAAGAGGCCACCCTGTCACTCTAACATTTCACCACATTTTAATTATCATGGCTTCTTTGTTTATTTGTTTGCTTTATGGCTCCCCCTGGCCAAGGAGAGCTTATTTCTAGGGAGTAAGAATTGCTTGTTTATTCAATTATGCTGGTTCTTCAGTCAATTGATAGTTTTGCATATGCCCTGTCCATCAGCCCCTTCTAGTTGTTTCTCCTTTGGTTTGATGGTAAATTATCTTGACCATTATTTCAACAAGTCTCCTGCCTGTAGCTCTGGCCTTTTTCATCACATTATCCGGCCAGTCATCATTCCTGAATGAATCAACTTTTACCCTAAGTCATTATTCTGCTTGATAAGACTTGCTGGAGAAAATTACATAACTGAGAAGACGGATACCATTATAAACTTACAGTCATCACTTCACCTGGGCCCTCAACACCGCCTGGTAAGCTTAATGTATTTCCTAATCATATTTCAAATCTCCGCCCCCTTCTTGCAGCAAATGAACTCACTCCCTGCTTCATAGAAAAAAGTAAGTCCTCAGAGAAGCGCTCCCTCAGCTTTCCACCACCAAAGCCACAAACGGTCCTTTCTTCCTTCCCTTCTGTCACAGTGGCAGAGGCGTTCCTCTCCTGGATAAGCCCATGCTCTCTATTGTTGTTCCGGACATTATTCTTTGCTCCTTAGCAGGATCTTGCACAATTAGTTATTTTACTCTGCCCTTGACACTTCTTGGTCCTTACTCCCTCTCTCACTATTCTTGCTGGGTTGAACTTCTTCAGTTCTTAACATCCATCAACCTTTTCTTCTTCCCTTCCTTTCTTTTCTTCTCCCTCTTTTGGAATTTTCAGCATATTCCTCTGCTTCAACATTCCTTCTCCCCCTTGCTCCCCACTCCTACCAAATCATCTGGTTAATCTTTCTTTCAGATTTCAGCTGAGAAATCAGTTCTTCCAAGTGGCCTTTCCTTTCTACAGACTCTAGAAGGGCCTTTGTCATTGCTTCCATCACATTCTGCTCTCCCTCCTTCCTTACACCATCATAGTTTAAATGATTTTTTAAAAAATATTTTATTTATTTATTTGACAGAAAGAGCGAGCCAGAGACAGAACACAAGCAGGGGGAGTGGGAGAGGGAGAAGCAGGCTTCCCGCTGAGCAAAGAGCCTGATGTGGGGCTCAATCCCAGTACCCTGGGACCATGACCTGAGCTGAGAGCAGATGCGTGCATAACAACTGAGCCACCCGTGCCCCAAACGATTTAATATCTACATTCCTCGATCCACCAAAAGCTCCATGAGGGAAGTGACCACAAGCGTCTTGTGAACCACCTTATATTTGTTCCTAATACACTGCTTGGCACAGCACTGGCATTCACTATGGATATTTGTTGAATAATGAATAAATGGATGAACAACAGAAGAAGGAAAAGGAGGAAGGGGAAGAGAAGAAGAAGTAGAGTAGGCAGAGGGAGGAAGAAGAAAGGTAGACAAAGGAAGAAGGACATCCCAAAGAAAAGCACACTTTAAAGCCTGGAGGGATTTCATCAGACTTGTCCCACAGCTCCCAATAGATGGGACGCCCCTTCCCAACAGGAAGGTGCTCTTGACCGTTATCTATACGGGGAATAAGCACTCTGACAAAGCTCGTCAGAGAGAGGGTGGCTCCACACTGTCTCCAGACTGCTGACCTCTTCCAGCCTGTGGTGTGTCAGATTTCATCTTCGCTACTGTTATTGTCCAAGGAGTCCAAGGTTGACTCAGATCTCCTTGAGAGAGGACTTGTGGGGAGGGACAGAGAATGTTGTGCTCCTCCTAGTGGTCAAATCCACACCTTACAAGAAGTTTCAGGTGAACTTGGGCTTGGATTGGAGTTGGAGGGTTGTAGTCTGGGACAGCAGTTAGGAAGGTGCTACAGTGGATGAACAAGGTGGTAAGAACGTAAGTTAGCATGGTGAGAACTCTGACTTCCTATTGTTAGATCATGTGTATGCTGCTGAACACTAACACACAATTTAAAAATAACTAAACATAGAGGGCTAATTCAAACAAATGTGTTCTTAGGTATTTCCACAGAGTGATAGAGATCTGTTAAGAAAAAAACTAATTTGAACATATGAAATTGGGTTGGTGAATAACAGAAATATTGTTTTGAGCAAAGAACACATTAAAAATATCAGTTTACTATTTTAATTACTTGCTAGAGTTCAAAGAAAAAAAATTAAATTCCTTATTAAGGATGCAGTTATAGAAGCCTCTTAGATAAATGCTATGTGAATTTGATTTTCCTTTTATAATCTTTACCATGTCACAAAAAGAGTAGCAGATGACATAAGCAGATGGACTTGTGTTATCTGCTACTGCTTAAAATCTTCTCTAAGCATTTTTTTTGGCCATATTCACAAACATAGGATATGGTAGAACTAACTTACATCTGTTTAAAATCCTTGGTAACTTCTGCTAAAATTTATTTTAGTAAGTTATAATATGGCAATGCTTTTTAAATTACGGACAGTATTCTATCCACTTTAGAAATAAGATCTGAGCTATATTTCAATACTTCTGGATAACTCTAAGTTTGAAAAATAAAATGTGCCTTTACTTGAGTTTTCGTATTAGTTAATATTCCTGAGGAAAATCATTGTTTGTAGGTGATAGTTTCAATTCATGGAAGACATGGAGACAGACGTGGAAAAATTCTTATTCTAATTAATTTCTGTAGCTTTTTACAAATTTCAAAGCATTTTAGTACTATTATTTTCATTCTTTACCTAGGCTTCCCTGTTTTGACAATGAACATGTTTTTCTACTGAACAAAAAGCAAGCTACTCCGTCTCCACTAACTTTGTTAACTCTATCTGAGAAAAGAATGTAACCATGTCCATTCTTTACTTGGGAAGAATTTGCCTGATTTTAGTTTTAAAGTAACCACAGGGAGGGACATCTGGGTGGCTCAGTCAGGTGGGGCTCCTGGGTTTAATATTTTCTCTCCCTTCCTTCAGCCACTCCCCTACCACTTGACTGTGCTCTCTCAAAAAATAAATAAATAAATAAGTAAACAAACAAACAAAAAAATTAAAGTAACCACAGGGAAACGCCTTGAACATTATTCCCACACCTGTAAACTGACGGGAAATACCACAGAGACTCTCAAGGAATTCTTAAATAATTATGTTTAATTAAAAGTATAGGCAAATATTTGTATAGTAATGGTTCAGGTTGTTGTAGAAAAAACCCAAACCTAACGAAATTCATTTGTGCAGTTAATTTTTATAGAAAATTATTGTCATTATGCATTTAATAGATTTATTTTATTATATAAGAGGAAGAAATATGCTTTCTGAAATAATTGTAACTTTTAAATTCTGCTTATTTGCTACTTTATTATTTTGGAAGAAATTTCATGACTTTTTTTTTTTTTTTTTTTTTTTAAAGCTGGATTTAAAAGCTAGAACCTGTAAGTCTCAAAGAAGCTGCAGATGAGTTAGTTATATACAGAAAAATGCTAGTGAGGTATTCATTTACTTTTCAGGCAAGTGTCCATTTTTAAGGACCATTTTTAAGAAGGAATCAGTGAGCCAAAAAACCCTCCACATTATGGTCTATTCCCTAAGATGATTAGGCCTGATTTCAGAAAGACTTTGTGGAGTCCTGGTGTTTCCAGAGAGGTCCATGAGAACCTCCACAGAGAACGACCAGAGTGGCTGGGCTAAGACTTCTTCCCCAAACGTCCCACTTGTACAGATTAACTCTGCTGTTACATATTTAATTTATTGAGGTTTCACCAAGATTTTTTTTTATTTTTGAAATAATGCTTTTTCTACTAAACACAACTAATAACCACAATACAAAGTAAAATGATCATTTCTTAATTAAGGACGTTAAAATGATGAACTGGGGGCGCCTGGGTGGCTCAGTGGGTTAAAGCCTCTGCCTTCGGCTCAGGTCATGATCCCAGGGTCCTGGGATGGAGCCCCACATCGGGCTCTCTGCTCAGCAGGGAGCCTGCTTCCTCCTCTCTCTCTGCCTGCCTCTCTACCTACTTGTGATCTCTGTCAAATAAATAAATAAAATCTTTAAAAAAAAATGATGAACTGGGTCAAATCTCAATCATCAAAGTCTAACGTTATTTTCTGAGCATTCAGACAGCTATTTCCATTTTAATTCTACCCAGAAATTACAGTATAGTCTCAACATCTTTTATTGGTTGTTTTGGTATAAGATGTTGGTATTAGAATATTTATAACATGCCTCTCTCCTTAACTTTTTTCTTTAAACATCTTCATTGTAGAATTCAACAATTTGGTAACACAGAAAATTTGTTAGTCATGGCAGTTTCAGACAAAGCAAAATAATTATTCAGCATATAAATGCATTACGATCGCGTGAAGTCAACCTTACATGAACAGGGACTAACAGCAGGAAAGGCTTAGCTCGTGACAAATGTAGATCCTAAAATACACACCTCTTTGCCATTACTATAATCAACAGCTGTTGATGGTCGGATGTTCAGAACCAGGTATGAGAGGAAAAAGTTCAAGTTGATGAGTCAAATGAAGGATGATAATTTACAAGTTAAGATGTCAGGATTTTCCAACCAAGACCAGAAAAGCTAGGTTGAGACACGAAGAGCAATACTTTTGTGTGTGTTAAATATTTTCAGTTTCTCGTAGCTGTGGGTAGCAGAGTACCTGTGATACTTACGGGCACACGTGCTTACATCCCGCACTGTTTACTTCCAGCTCCTAATGATGGGGCTGAAGTCCTACAATTCAGTAGTGCCATTAACTTAACGATGTCACCCAGGGAATTCATTAATGTCGACTTCTATTCCTATGCAGAGAAACCTCCTCATTCTGAATTCCTGCAAAGCACCTTCCCTCTTTTCAGGGTGCACGGTTCTGAAATATTCAGTTTGCAATGGAAGAAGATAAAAATTTCAATGCTTATCCCATTTTTTCAGGCCTAAGGGAAATAAACCTCAGTGTCTCTCAAGCTTGTGATCAGTGACCTTTGTTGTCTGACAGGAAAATGAAAAACCACCCCATTTTTATATTTGGCTTAATAAGGTACGTGAGGTAGCAATGCTCCATAGCCAAAACTGACTGGTGATTTCCTTTCTAGATGACCCATTAAAATTGGCTGAAGATAATGAATTCATCCATCACTTATGACTAAGTGTACTGTCCCCTGCATGCACTCAGGATAATAGCATTTTAGAATGAAGGGTATTAAAATCATCAGATAAATCTAACATTACTGGGGAAAGTCAGTTTGCAATGATCATTCAGAGGTCATCATTACACACATTCATACCAGTTTCCAAGTGGTTGAGGCCCAAAATTGGAGAAGAAGCAAAAGCAGGACAAAATGCAATTTCTTTCAAGTGACATCGGTATTTTTCAGCTACTAGGTTGTCTAGCCTTTCTAAGGGGGGAGAAAACAAAGGAAGAGATAGAGATGGGAGTATTTCTCAGTTCCAGTTTTGTAGACATTTTTTCTGCCTTTCACAAAGTAGAAACTTTATCTATTTGATTAATATGAAGCCACACGAATGCATAATGTTCACACAGAATAGGACTGATAGACGCTGAAGAGGAACAGGGTGTCCACAGCTCCGGGAGCAGCTGCCTGGTCTAAGACTGTGGGCTTCTGCCTCCACCATTGGCTGCCTGGATAAACTTCTCACAAGGTATTTAACCCATTCTCTCTGTCTTGGTCTTCTCAACCATAAATCGGGATAATAATAGTAATTACCTAGTGAGGCTGAGGTGGAAATTAAATGTATTTACAGTCATAAAATATTTATCATACTGACTGGCACAGAGTAGGCCCTCAAAAAAGGCTATTGGTGGTATTACCATTATCTTCATGACTGTTTTTGTTATTATTATTTTGTTCTGAGCAGGAATCTGAACAAACAAAAAGGTACTGAGTAAACTTGTTCTGTGGGAAGACTTTTCTTGATTTTCTTGTTTTTCAGCTAATTGCTCCAAAATACTGTTGAGGCCAGCTTGCATTTTTCTCTTATCAACTGAGTTTTATAGCCCTCTTGATCAGAAACCATTTTGTTTAACCCAACTAACACATACACTTTGGGAAATCTGGGATCTTCAAAGCACAGTATTGGGCTTAGTTTATGGTGGGGGTAGAAGCAAAGATCTGAAATGGTCAGAAACCTCCGGAATATAAGAATGGCTTGATCTGTGCCTCTTCCATTACGGTAGGTCATAAAAAAGACAGGATCCAGAGTGTCACTCAACTGAAAGCTTCTGTCTCCTGTTCATTATGGGTGACTACTGTTATGGTAAAGGAACATGATGGAACAGAGTGGATGTTTGAGACGATATTTCAACCGGTTTATCTATAAAACAGAATGTTTCTCTCTCTGGACGGGATTTTGGGTAGGAGATCTGGTTCAATTTTGGTTAAAGAATACTAAGCAAATCAAGCAAACTGGCACTTATGGAGGCTGAAAAGCTATCACAAAGTCCATAAAATGTACGGAATTCTCCTAATCTGTCATTTCTTTATTACCCTGGGACTCTTTAGGAGCTCAGATAGGATCTGTTTTTATGATACATCTGTAGGGAATATACTCTTTTTTCTTATCATCAGGTTTAGATACCATAAGTAACTAAACACTGTGGCCATGGTAGACTTGCTGATTCAAGTTTTGCTTATTTGAAGCCCGTCTTTCTTAAGAAACAATTATTAATGCCAACCGACTCTGAAGTCAGATCCTGGGATGACAAGCATAAGTAAGACATCGTCCCTGACTTCAGCGACCTCATGAGTCTAATGAGGGAGGAAGCCCCAATGACATCATGACTCTATTCAGTCATTTAAGCACAAAAATTGCTCTAGACAATGAAAGGAGGAAGAAGCTAGTTGACCAAATAATCAGTTGCTGCTGACCAATTTTTATAGCTTCAGCTTAAATTCATTCATTTGAATAAAGCTCATTCAAAGAGAGAAATGGTCTCAAAAACTGAAATATCCCAAGAAGGCTTCTCTGAGTTAAGATATCTCCATAGGAAGGGGGCTTCTTTAGACTGTAATGTTTCTTATATTGTAGCACTGAAGATGATCCTAATTCAGCAAGGACTTCCTACTTCTAGGCATTCTCAGTCCCCATGTTTGCATTTTGATTCTATTAATATTTATAGGATAGCCACAGGGTTCTTAGCACAGTCTCCAGTTATGTAATTCATTGAGTTTCGCTCTTAAAAAGCAAGGTTGGAGCATCCAACAGAGATAAATATTTATTGGTGGAACCGTGTATCAGAAGAAATCATTTAAATTGATTATTTACTATGTCCCTGGGCTACAATCCTATTGTATAGAAGGCTATACTAAGAATGGACTCCTAAATGCCATAACTTGGCTTTAGAATTCAAGACAATGGATGCACTTATGTAAATTCTATCTTTCAAAGAGATTATTATTCTTTACCAGGGTAAACTGGCATGTAAAAGGTAGGGAAATTGCTAGCCAGTGTCCTGATCTGATGGCCAATTTAATTATGTGCTGCAAGTCCTGAGGACCACGTCTACTGAACTACATACGTTTGGATATATATATATATTTTTAATACTGAAATCTTGGTCACACAGTAACACATAAACGTCTAATGGAAATTTGATTTCATTTAATCTAGGTTCCCACTCCCTGTTTCTTCTAGATACTCTTAGATGTATACTCCCTTCTTGCCTCACCATTTATTATTTTTTCCCACACTATCCCTGAAATGGGTTTGGTGTCTTCAACTTAAAAATAATTCATTCTCAGTTCCGTGGATAATATTTTTTTAAATAACTGTAGTAAAAAAAAAAAAAAAAAAAAAAAAAACCAAAAAAACAAAAAAAACCCCCTATGTAACATGAAATTCACCATTTTAGGCATTTTAAAGTGTACAATGCAGTGGCATTAGATCCAGAACTTGTTCATCACAACAAAAGGAAACCCCATACTCACTGGCAGTTATGCCCCATTCCTTTTCTCCTCCTTTTAGACCTTAGCAACCACTCATAAGCTTTCTGTCTCTATGCATTTTTCTGTTCTGGATTGTGTGGCTAATCCTAATGACTAGCACTGTCTGAGAAACAAACTTTTTTTTGTCTAGAATGCTGACTTCATTCTTATTTTGGAAAACTTTGTCGAAATTTCCTTTCTTTTCAAATTTGGTAGGCATGTCCCAGCACTTATCATTATCCTGATGTCAGATACTGATGGTTTAACTTTTAACGCTGTTTTGCCTTTTTGTGAATATTTTGCTTATATTGGATTTCTAACATGTTAGGAATGTCATCTGTAGCTATCGATGGATGAATGTGAAGGGGAACAGGATGATATAATTAGTAATTAATTCAGGGGCTGAGAGCTATTGGGGTTTATGCCCAATAGTGATCTTGAAACTCATCAAATGTTTATTGACTACTTCCTACTTGCAGAGTAGGAAGTACTGGGGATGTACTCAAGTAAAGTGTTTAGAGATCATGTGGATGAATTCACAGAATCTGTAATCCCTCCAGCAGTCAAGGAAAAACTATGTCTCTTCATGCTTCTGAAGAGGAGGCCAAGTAACTCAATGGACTCTCTGGGGATTGGAGACAGTACAGTGCCTCGCTTGGGTATTCTACTTGGCCCTTTCTATCAGTTACCTGTAGATCAGGTGATTCCCGGTATAAATAGGGAAATTAGCATTCAAGAAAAGACAATACTTCGTGGTACATAATACGGAGAATGACAAAAAACTGAAGACTACCTCTGTAGAAGCTAGATAGTTTAAACTTATCCTGTCCAACTGTTGCTGGAAGAGAACTGGTGTTTGGCTGAATCTGGAGGTGTGGTGACTTAGAGCCAGGGGGCGGTGTGTATTTAGCAAGCAGTGGGGCCTCGGGAATTCCTGCGTAAGTCACAAGATGGGAGAGGAGGCAGGCCCCCACAGAGGTTACTGCCAATGAGAACACTACACATTTAGGAGCTGAGAAGTGAGAAATGGAAGATTGTGCTTTGGAAGCAGGCAAGATTTACCTAAAAAGGAACCAAGAAAGTGCCATCAGCATACTTAATTTGATTTTGTAATTTTTTTTTTCCTAGAGCTTCCATCATGTGTAACTGGAGACTTATCTCTACATTCAAAGGACACTTACTACCATTATTATTGTTACCATTATTATTACATGAATATTTATGACTGTGTCATACTAAAATATGTCTTTGAAGCAGAAATTAATGAAATGTTCTTGTTTTATTACTTGAGTTGAAAGTCACATAAATTAGTTTTATTTCTATTTTGCTCTGAAGAATAAATTTGGATGCTTTCCTTCAGTGGCAATATTACTTTTAGTAATTTTCTATCAAAAAAATGAGAGAAAAGATAAATTTGGAAGTGGAGGTTTGACTAAATACATAGTCTTATTTATAAAGTCTACAATATACATTTACATTATCAAATATGAGTGTGTCTAAGACATAGTTGTAACTCTGATTTCCTGAGTAACACCAACCTAGGGTAAACATAGGAGGATAAAACGTGAGTAACATTCCCAGTGGAATTCCTTAACTCAAACATTCAGTTTTATAACTACACTTATTTTATTTACAAAGATTGCAAGTTTTATCTATTATTCCTTTTACGTTGGAGGTGTGGGAGAACCCAGATTGTTAAGGGAAGTGTGGGGTGACAAGTATGGAATCAAACTCAAACTGAAAGTTGGTTAGAGAAGGCAAGGAACCAAGGAATTCTGTTATCAGAATGAGGGCCTAAATGGGCCTTGGGTCCTTCCCACTTCCATTTCTCTGCGATTCACACCTTCCATGTACTTTGTGCATCTGGCAATTAATACATCTTAAATGCAATGCATTAATTTCCAGATGAGGTATCATCCTTTTAAACTTTCAGATGAAATGCATCTCAGTCATTGAAAGGGTGACTTCCTTCCCTCCCTTGAGGTGTTTCTATCATAATACTGTCAAGATACAAAGCTACTTATTCAGCAGAGTCAGTTCTGATCCCTCCTACAAATGAGCAGAGAGAGCTGGAAAACTGCTCAATCACCCAACATCAATGTCAAAGAGCCCTTTTTAAAATTTAGCTATCATTGACGTATTTGCTGAACAATCTTACTGTGCCTCTCACAGTGCGGGGAAAGCTGTGTGGGTGACTAGAGCGGAGTGAGTAAGCACCACCAGGAGGTAGAACTGTGGGCCCCCAGCCTGGTGAGGGGAAAATGAGGTCAGAGATTGTCTGTACAACATCTCTTTACATTTGACATTGAGCTTCCTCTTCTTGAATTTTGAACTTTGTTTTCTCTTTTACAGACTCTAGGTGAAGGTGTAAGTACACCTTCAGGGTCATACCTAGCAATGAGAGGATGAAGTAACAATCTCAAGGCGCTGTGGCCCTTAGAGGGCAATGGGGAAATTATATCTGTGGTCAGGGGGACATTTGTCTTCAGCACACGTACTGCCTTATGTGCTGGGGTTGGATACTCTGGACTCCTTAGGTAATTATTAGCTATTATCTTAATAAGGATCACTAAGAGGAGCACTGAATAATTAAAGGGTATAGAGACGAGCTTCAGAACAAACCTGGTCTCCTCAGTTTTGCCCAAATTCAGGTCAGATCCAAAGACAGAGAGGGTCTTGGTGCCCTCTTACCTCTACTTCTCTGTTAGTCACATCTTAGGCGTACTTTTGCGTCCAGCAATGATACACCTCAGGCAACATGCTCTATTTCTCAGTTCTCCTACATAACTTATTTTTATCATGCCAAGTACTTTCTGCTTTCTATGAAAGTAGTTCTTTTAGTTAGCACCTTGAATATTTCTTTTTCTAAATTCTTGCTCTCAATGAAGAATTGTTTTAACATCATTACAGAAAATCTACATAGAGAACAGAGCTGGGAGAAGAACAGAGACAGGAGCCATCTGCTGCTTTGGCTATCCTTATGCAAATCGGAAAAGCTTTTTTTTTTTCTTTTTTAGAGATTTAATTTTGAAATCATATAAATATTTAAAGTAGTTTAGAGGTCTAATGTTAAACTAATAATTTCTATCCTAAAGTTTATGAAATATGACTATAAAGTTACATGACTGACTTTATTTACCTTCTAGCACATAAACTTCCAAATAAATATATTAGAATGCATCATAGGAATCTTTATTATTATTCAAATGATAGTATCATTTTGTAAAACCTATGTTTGTTTTAGGTTTTAGATCTAAATTTGTTTTAGATCTAAATTTAAACTACACCACAAATTATTTTCACTATATAATTGTACTTTCTTGCCCTTTTTTTCAACTTTTTGTCAGAGTGAGAGCCATGTCTCTTCAGGCTGTTTTCAAAATTCAAATCTGTTATCAACACAGTTTGTCACCTTTGCATTTTTTACATCATTGTCTTTTACTTTCATAAGAGGTTTAGGATCTTAGATCATAATAGCAGCAATGGAAAATGTCTAAAGCCTCTGATGAAAATGAATATTATAAGGGGACAACACTTATTTGGGTTTATGATATGTGACAGATGGTTTTTAAACCATCATTTTACTGAATGTCACACCCCATATATCTGTTTTCAAATCCAATGTGATTGATGGGAGTTAACTTTGAATGTTGGAAGAACTCCCTCTCTGAGTTTTTATTTGTGTTCTTGTTTGTGGTTGTGAGATTATCACTTGTGTTCAACCATCTCCCTCTTCTATGAAGATGCCAGTACCAGCAGCTCAATAGAAAAGCAGTCGGTGGTTGTTCAGAGATCCTTTACTGAAAGAAATAGACTTATCTTCCTCTAACATCTGTGCAGTGATTTTTAAAACTGAATTTCTAGGTTATTTTTATAAGTGGATGGTGTACAACTCTCATAATCATAGTAGTTAAGGATTTAGAATCTATAGTAAGAAGCTTAAGAATTTGAAAAGAAAAAAGGAAAAACAAGAATTTGAAAAACAAAATCAGAAGTAGACATCCTTATTGAACTTGATACTCATAGTTAATATATACTGTAAGCTATCCAACTGCAGAAATACCACACTGAAGTAAAAAGAATACTATTAATACATTTTAAGAAGGCAGTTGTAATTGCTTTAATAATAGAAGTATGTTGTTGCTGTTTTAATATTTAAATCCTATCAAGATAATCACAGTTGTTGAATGTAGTGGGTCCAAATGCTAGTCCATGGATAAGCTACATCAAAATGATCTGGGGAGTTTTTAAATTACAATTATTATTATTATTCTAATGTTTTGATAGCATCCCTAGGGCTTTAACCTAGAACTACGGAGTCAAAATTGCAGAGACCAAGGTATCTTTACATTGAAAACAGATTCCAGTAGATCCTGATGTAGTTTGGTTATGCAGTGCATTTGAGACCCCCTGATGCAAAGGAGGGTATCCTTAGCAATGATCTCAGAGGAACGACAGAGTAGAATAGAGATCAGAGATGAGCAACATATGATCTCTGTGTAAAGGGATAGGGGTTGTGGTTGGGGGTTACCAAGAATGAGTGTTATGCAGGCACCAAAGAGAGGAACCCAAACAATTCTGGAGAATCCAGAATGGACTTTCAGAAGTGATGCTTGGACTGAGTATTATAGTATGTTAGATTAAGCATGAATAGAACATGGCAAACTGCAAGTAGCTCATAGGATGGGAGGGAGGAAGGTAGAGCTGAGAACGTTGAGAGGGCAGATGCTGGACTTGAAGGGCATCGTATGTTATCCTAAGGGGTTTTTACTTTACTCTTCATGAAGTAGGTGCCACTGAATGATCTCATACATGAAAATGGCAAGATTAGGTTAATGTTTTGCACAAGCCACTCTTGAGGTCAGTGTGCATGTGGATGTGATTTGGAGCTGAATGACACTCCAGCCAGACCACTGTGGAGGTTGTCCCAGTAGCCCAGTAGGAAATGAGAAGTAACGTGGCCACACTGAAAGACAGGAAGGAAGATCTTGGTCAAGTCAGGAGCAATCCTTAAGGTCACAAGAATTACTATGAGTAATCCTTCTAAAATATTTCAGCCAAAGCACTCCAGTAACATAGAGAACTAACTGTGTAAGCTTTGGGGTTATTACAAATGAGCCCTAAGCCTCCTATTATAAGCCCTATATTTCTTTGAATTGTTAACATACCATTTTAAAAATACATGCTCATTTTGAATTCCTCATAATGTATACACTTATTTTTATGAAATGTGATATTCAAAATTATTTATTAACATGAAGATGACAAGGGGTGGGAGAGGGCATTCCAGGAAGATTAATTGTTTTCATTCTGTGCATTCTTATATTACCTATTATGACATCACTGTCCATAGATGTCATATTCCAACTTGAAAAGCACAGAATTGGACAGGCATTAAAATGGCAAAACTAGATAATTTGGTGTGAGACCTATGGAGGATGGAGAGTGTAGGATAATCCTCAAGTTTCTGACTTGGGTACCTGGTTGAATAGCAATGTCAGTAATCCCTGTGGGATGTTCAGAGGCATGGGAGGATTTCCCATTCTTTAGGAGAAAGGGAGACAAGTAGCAATTGTTTTTCTGGAGGGGTAAAGGAATGTTTACCTGTTGGTAATGTTTGGCCTGTTGACTCTGAGTACAGGTGTAGACAGGTAGATCTGTGGTTCTGGGCTTTGGAGAGATACCTGGCCCAGAGGTACACAGACATTAGTTGAAGGTATAGTTATGCTTTGAAATAATCTTTACTGATGGCTAAAGATGGATTTAATATTTGCTTTATGGATAATTCTAGTCAGTTAACCTCTCTAGTTTTCTAACTTAGTACTTGAAAACTAAGTAGTTCTGTTTTGAGATATTAAAGGTGAAAGGTGGTGACTGCAGGGCTAATTGTAAGGGAAAAGGCCTAGTTTCCTTGGTCAAGTTATGAGCAATTCTGAAGGATATAATCCTCAGCTTTGTGCTTGCCATATGCAATAAAAACACAAAATGAAAAATACAACAAATGGTGACGGGGAACTGAATGGCAAAGAAAACAAACAAACAAACAAACAAACAAACAAAACAAGAGGAAACAAAAGAAAATCCAGGTAGAAAGTAGTAAGAAAAGTAAGCAAAATCAACAACTTAAGAGAAAATCCAAGTTGAAATAAACAAAAACAGAATAAAAAACTGAAACAATTAAGATGAATCAAATCACTTAATAGATGTAAAAAATAAATTAAAATAGGCTGAATTAATGCAAGCAATATATTTTAACCAAAAAATTTTGTTGTGATTTTTCTCATTCTAAAAGAAATAAACACTTGAAAAATAGAGGTAAACAGAAAGAAAATAAGAAAAATATGAAAATTAAAAAAAATAGTTTCGCCTTCCAGGAGGAAGCATTGCTAACATTTTGGTACATATTCTTCCAGGTTGGTTTTTTCTTCTGTATATGCTAACCATATGTTATATAAGATGTATGCCACACAGGTCTATGGTATACATGCACACTTATCATAAATGTATATACTGTAAAAATATACATGTATATATACATGAACAAAGAATATAAAGTATAGGTATTCACATATGTGCATTAAATATAACCTCTAAAATTCTAATAGAGAATAAAAACTAAATTAGAAGTGATGGAATAAGTAAAGTAAGTTTAATTCCTAAACCAACATCCTCAGGGATCTTCCGGCTATTGGAATTAGGACTCCTGGAAACATTCCCTGGGCCTCCCTTCTTGGAGTTAGATTTCCCTGCAGGGGATCTTTAGCAGATGTCCTTTGAGCTGAGAGCAAAAAGGGCAAAGGGCATGACCCTTGCCCTCTGGCTGGGTCCCTGTATTCTCCTAAGCAGCTGTTGGAGATACTTATCAGCCTTCAAAGGCTGCCAGAAGGGAATCCCTGCTGGGTGCCCCCAGGCACGTAGGAGTCCCCTTTCTTTGGGGAGTGTCTCTCTTGCTACAAGCCAATCTACCCAACACGTGTTGAGCCCAGGACAGTATATAAAACTCTTTCATATGCACCATCTCATCTGATCTTCACAACAACCCTATGAGGCTGCTGAGGCAGGTATTATTCCTTGACCTTTCTTTTCTTCTCTCTTTTTTTTTAAGGGATTAAGTCACTTGCTTAAGAATACAAACAGCTACTAAGAGGTGCAGCCAGAACTCAAACCTGCATCTTTGACTTCAAATCCTGTGATCTTTGCTCTATGCGTACAGAGCGCCCATGCCCTCTGCTTCTGAGTAAATGTATAAAAGTGGGATTCTGAGTTTCTCAGACTGAAAGCCACATCTGCACCAGTTCCTCCTCCACCCTGAGATTTTGAGTCTTCTTGGAATGTTTTTTTAAAGGCCTGTGTGGATCTCAGTAACAGCACAATAAACATTTGTTGGAAAATAAACAGATATATTTTGCACTTGGACAGTCTTTGTGAAATATATCAGAGTTGATCTTCTTTAGAAGTTGGATTCCAAGATATTTTATCTCTTTCAGATCTCAAAATGATATTCCTATGCCTTTAATTAATAGGACAATGCATTACAAATCAGGCTTTAGCAGTGCAAAAACAACTTATTAACTTAAATTGAAATAAAATAAGCTATTGGGATAAGGATGCAAAGGGAGACACAAAAAGGGAAAATGTCCCATACTGGGCCTCAAGAGGCCTGTGAGTAGAAGGGTAATGGGTTTGCAAAGGTGGGAATGAGCACATTTCTTTAATAATTATGCCTGGAGTTTCCCTAATCTACACCTGCTTTTTTTGCACTTTCTTAAAGAAATACTTGGAGTTATGTAACACAGATTGATCAGATTACCTTACTTTGTCTTTTGCCTTCTATTGCTGACCTATCTTTTCCTTAGTATATTAACAGAGACAGAAATAAGGCATCTGACCAAATGAGTTTAAATGCAGAGCTCACACTCTCTAGGACAGTGGTTCTTAAATCTATGATACAGATGAACTCATTCTTTAAACAGGTATCCACAGGGAAGCCCGATAAATAAAATAAAAGCAGAGTTGGGTGTCTCGGAAGTGGGAGGAGAGAAAATCGCCACCTCCCGAGGCCCTCACATCTTTGCTGAGGATGGGTCTAACCCCTAGGATCTGAAGCCAGTGGAATCCTTCAGTTTAATTTTCTATGACATAGTACAACAATGAGATACAGAATACATTCTATGTTTGTCACTGGCTTTGCTAAAAAGTAGAGCTTGGGGCAGTAAGGGACCTCGGTGGCACATAAACAAAGCAGCACAGAAGTGGTAAGTGGGAAAACCAACCTGTTTCTATTTTTCTTCTAAATTTTTCATTATGAACATAATTTCGTGAAAAAATAAATGTTCTGTCATTTTCAGAATTTAAAGAATGGGATGAGAAACTTTTAAAAACATTGTAAATTGCATTATATCTCTTTGATTTGTGGTTTAGCTCTGCCATCCATCACAATGGTTGGAGATAGAAAGAGACTTTTGATCATCAATCTGTCCTCCTGCTCTTGTCAGTGCTCGTGTCCTGAGATAAACATAATCTGTTTCTATTATTTATTTTTCTGAAAAGGTTTGAATAAATTGAAATATAGATGCTTATGTTTTATGCATATACTCTGTAGAACTGAATGGCTTTGGAACTGCTCCTGTGGCTAAAATTTGGCCAATCAGAAATTGAAAGAATAAATTTTATATATACATGTATTATATAGTAAAGTAACCTTTAGGGTGTTTGCTTTCTACAGTACTAGAGGATTTTGGATTTTTTGTACTTTGAGAAATCACATGGTGAGACTACGAAGCTTTTGTGAAAATTACATAATTTCTAAAGTGCTCCTTCTATTAGGAACACAGGTTTTTTTTTTTTTTTCCCTCCATTGGGTAATGTATCATACTCAGCATTCCTCTGCCTATGTGTAAAAGCTAGATATCTTGGAGGGAATTTTAGTTGAGTTTGAACCTGGTATTTTTTTTTTCTCATTTGTAAATAGTTTTCAGCTTTACCCTCATACAGTACACAGTTTCTTTCTATATTCAATCACATTCTCCATTTACCTTCTGCATTTTCCCAGTATTGACAATTTTACGCATCCAAGTTTTCCAGAACTTGACTCCAGTTAAACATCTCTTGAAATCTCCCATAGATTTCAAGAGATATCTTTACATCCAAGAGAAATTTAGGGAACACTTACCTCCTTCTCAATTTAATAATTACTTCGTTGAGAATCAAAAGTCCTCTAAAGTTATTTTCATTCTACATATATACTGACTTTGTATATGTAAGAAAAGTTAGAAACATAGGCATATAATATGAAATGTTTTGTCTTTGAGTTTTTTCAGAAAATTTTATGAGAGTAACTTGTTTGGAGAGCGTATGGGGTATGAACACTAAGGAAGAGGGCATGATTCAGGGGCAAACAATTCCTGTAAAGCAAGTAACTGAAGGAATTTATCATATAGAGAATACACAGAATTTGAGTTGACCACATAAGAAAGAGCTTCCATGTTTTTATATAGACGGAATCAAAGTTACTTTTACCATGAATTTTTATTCTCCAACATACTCCTTTGGCATTAGATGGCCTATGTGATCTTATCGCTAACCCTCCCCTTTTTGGTCCTTACAGTGGAGAAAGTAATTCCTAATATGGCTATATTAAGGGAGTCTTGTTAAAATAAATTTAAAAATGGATATGAAAATAAAAAAAATAAAAATAAAAAGAACACAAATTATGAGTTTATCCCACGAAAACGACTCAAACAGGGTTGCTTTTCCTTTCCAAGTACAGATAAGTGTTACATCACCATGAACGTTCTGAAATCCTCAAATAACCTGATATTCCAGGAAAAATTCTGGCTTCTCAGAACAAGATTAAAGACAGGAAATGACTCAACATCATCGAAAGAAGGTATAGACCAAACTTGAACACAGAAATTCTATTTTCAGTTGAGGAGGTCTTATTGCTAAAGCATGCTTCTGTTTGCAAGCTGGACACACCAAGAAAGCCTACATTTTGTAACCCTTGTTCTCAGGAGAGAACATGTGTATATAATCACATGTGATCCATTATAATGCTTCTGTTTTGCACGCAATCAAGATGCTTATGGGTTTTTGTACAAGAATTTCCGTTTGAGGCTAGCCTTCGTTCCTGGTGTCATACATAGTTCCTCTTAAAATATTTATTGCAATTACTTATGATTCCTTAATGTGAGGTTTTGTTGAGCAGTAACCACCATCTCTTATTTTGTTACTTACACAGCTTCCAACTATACCTTTAACACAGACTTCATTTTTCAGAGTAGATTTAGGTTTACAGCAAAATTGAGGTGAAAGGACAGAGATTCTCCATATATCCTTGGCCCCCACACATGGATAGCCTCCCTCACTATCAACATCCCACACTAGAGTGGACCATTTGTTACAACTGATAGTCTATACTGACACATCATTATCACCCTAAGTCCATAATTTACATTAGGGTCCACACCATAGAATGTTGCACATTCTATGGGTTTTGACAAATGTATAATGACATGAATTTACCATTAAAATATATAGTACTTGCCTAAAAATCCTCTGAGCTCCACCTGTTCATCCCTCCATTCCCTTAGTCCCTGATAACCACTGATAACCCTGATCTTTTTACTCTGTCTCTAGTTTTGCCTTTTCCAGAATGACATATAGTTAGAACCATGGCTTTTCAGGACAACTGTACTCAATTAAAATGGAAAATATTTATTTTCAAATCATATACTAATTTTTAAATTGATGACTACTTTAAATATTAAACATTAGTAACAACTGTATATTTTATACTCAGTATATAAGACATAAAACTACATTTTCTTTTCAAGTTTTATAGAGATTATGTTCTTTACCTGGTAGTTGCATCCCATTTCAGGGGCCACTTTCAGGTCCTGGAAGAGGCAATTTATTGTCTTGACTCTGCATACATAGTTTCCCTGCCTTCTGCTTCTCTATTCCTGGATGAGATACCTGCTGAGAAAAAAGACAAGTAAAGCTAAAATACTTGCAACACTTTAAGATTCACTTTTCGATTTTCATCTCCTTTTCTGTCAAGATAGGAAATCTTGAATTGTACCAGGGGCCTGACCCCTTAACAATTTTCCTGCCTCACTGGAATTTAGAAGACTTGAAATTTAAAATGGGTTGCTTCGGGCTGAATTTTTAATTACTTATTTTAGGTAAGCCTTCCTGTTCTTCCAAACCAAACCTTGAATGATTTGTGGTCATGACTACTCTGGCTGCTGTGAAATAAGGTGACAGGGAGGCCTTGTTTTTTTTGTCAGAAGTAACCATTTCAGACCTTGTTAGGTTGTGGTCATTTCTCCTCTCCTACATAGATGGTGTTAAAGTCCCAGAATGTGAAGTCTTAAAATGTCATAATAAGAAATCCATTTTCCTTTGAGCAGCTAATCAAGTTTCCCTGTCACAATTTGTAAACATCATTATAGTGACGAACTGCTTGGGAGAAGTCCTAAGGAAGTGTGGAAACAGTTCTATGTGTGAGCTATGCTAACTGTCAATTCCCAAGTGTTAAGTGTAGATGCCTAAGGCAAGACAGTGAAAACACTGCAAGACAGGTGGAGTACTAAAGGAACAAAAACAGTAATTTTAACATCATTGTTTACATCAAAAGCAGTTCCACTGTAATAACAGAAGTCCCTTAAATTTTGTTTCAAGTATTTATAATGCAAATACGACTTTTGAATTTTGATTAGAAATTCGTCATTTAGTTTTTCTTTTTATCAATGGAATGTCATTTGGTTTTGAGAATAATTTTAAGTGCTGTGTGAAATGAGGAAGTCACAAAACCAAGGGGCATTATTACCTGGGGAGGAAGTGGTTTAGGAAACTTGTCAATCACAGTCGTGACTAAGGAACCACTTTAATCACCATTTCCGATCTTTACCAGCCGTTATCTGGGGAAGGGCAGATGGTGGTGTCCAAGTTAGATACCACAGCAATGAAAACTGCTTGGGGTTGGAGATGAGAGAGATGGATCAAAGTCGTGTGTCTATATAGTGTTTTAATTAAAAAAAAAAAAAAACTTGAAAAAATACTTGCAAAATTTAGTAATCAGTCAGTCCTAAAATGCAGATGTTCTATGATGGAAAAAAGTATACTTTATAGAAAACACATAAAAATAAATAATGTTAAGCTATGTTTAAAAGGAACATAGATTTCTAATCTAAAATAAGTCAGCTAGACGGGCACCTGAGGCTCACTCAGTTGTGTCTGCCTTCAGCTCAAGTCATGATCCCAGTGGGATCTAGCCTCACAGGGAGCCTACTGCTCCCTCTCCCTCTGCCTCTCCTCCTAGCTTGTGCTCTTTCTTTTCTCTCAAATAAATAAATAAAATCTTAAAAATAAATAAAATGAAGTAAGTCACCCAGAGTTATATGGTAGACAGAACAGTAGATTGATAAAATATACAGAAGGAATAGATAGAACATTAAACACATAAAAAAGAAATGTCTGGGCAAATAATAACTTGCCAGAATATAGTCAAAAGGTTAGAAGCATGTGGAGGTATGGTCTAATATAGCTCACTTTACAAATCAATTTCTAACAGATTGTGAGTGTTCTCAAAAATCTCAAAAGTATAGGATATTTTTATAAGGATCATTACTGCAGATCTTGGCTCATGTCCCGTTTCTTTCTTTTAAATACAACAGGGTGAAAATATGTTCTCTGAACAGTTGGCTCTAGAATTCCTTTTAGGGAAGCACTGCTCTTGTTTCTGCAATATTCTCTGGGGCAGGTGTGACCCTGGGGATAAGGGTATTGGCAGGAGTAACAGAAAAGAAAGAATTGTGGGGGGATGCCTGGGTGGCTCAGTTGGTTAAGCGGCTGCCTTCGGCTCAGGTCATGATCCCGGCGTCCTGGGATCGAGTCCCACATCGGGCTCCTTGCTCGGTGGGAAGCCTGCTTCTCCCTCTGCCTCTGCATGCCTGTCTGCCTGTGCTCGTTCGCTCTCTCTCCCTCTGTCCCTGACAAATAAATAAATAAAATCTTTAATAAAAAAAAAAAAGAAAGAAAGAATTGTGGGGCTTCTATGATCCCGTGGTGAAGAGCGGGAAGGAGCGGAAAAGGTGGTGGCAGGGTGACATGTGGACTCAGAGAAGCTGGACAGGCTTGTGGCTGGGGACCAACCACCGGTGATGAATCTGCCAGTTATAGTCAGTTGGGAACTGGCTGAAAACAGCTCCCAGAGCCTCACAAATCTCCAATCAAATTTTCCTATAGCTAACAGGCTTGACCTTGTTGCTGCTTTGCGAGAGGGATTAGAAGAGGCACGTTTGTTTGACATTTGAGATAATACCAGGACCAACATATAAAGACAGCAATGACAGAGCATACCCCCCCCCCCAAAAAAAATTAACTTGAGTCAGAAAATCCCATTGGAAGAGATTGTGAGAATTTAAGGCACACCTCCACCTGCTTCAATCTCAGGAACTTGGATAGATTTAGGGAAGGTTTTGAATTTCCACGATCCATGGACTGGGAGTTCGAATCCATTTTATTTAGATTTTAAGGGACTAGGAGGACACTGTGGTTACATAATAAAGTGTGATCTCTTTGACAACTGAGTGTGAAACTTCAGAAGGGGCCTCTATGTTCATGTTTTGGTTGGATTTTCTTTTTCATATTGATATGTAAAAGATCTTCACATATTACAGACACAAATCCTTGGTCAGTTATACACACAGCAAATGATTTCCTACCTTTTGACTCTTCTTACTTTATTGCTTTTATAATATCTTTTAATGCACATAAGTTTGAAACTATCATGAAGTTGAGTTTATCAATTTTTTTTTTTAGATTTTGAGCTTCCAGAGTGTTAAGAACTCCTTCTCAACTTTGAAGTCATAGAGATATGATCCCATACTGCTTCAAAAACTAACACATTTTTTAGTCTTTAATCCTTCTAAAATTGATTTCTGTGTCTCATGTAAGGTATGGATGACATTTTACTTTTTTTTTTTTTTTTGGTAATAGATGTGATGGAAATGGTTATCTTTGTCATACAATTGCTTTTATCTTAAAGAGTATTCTTTCAATATTTCACCAGTAAGTGTTTTAATTTTCTTTTTATCCTTTTTCAGGTTAAGAAGTTCCTCTCTGTTTTTTTTTGTTTTGTCTCACATTTTCTTGTTTGTCTGCATTTCTCATGAAAGATACTGAATTTTGGGGCATCTGGGTGGCTCTGTTGGTTGAGTGTCTGACTTCTGATTTTGGCTCAGGCCATGATCTCAGGGTGGTGAGACGGAGCCCCATGTTGGGCTCTGCCCTGAGCATAGGACCCTGCTTAAGATTCTTTCTCTCTGTCCCTCTCCTTCTCCCCTTGCTTGGATGCTCTTTTTCTCTCTCTCTTAAAAAAAAAAAAAAAAAAAAAAAAAAAAAGATACTGTATTTTATCAAATCCCCTCTTTGTATTCATTGAGGTGATAACTTAATTTTCCTTTTTTTATTCTATTAGTATAGTGAATAATAGCGACAATTTTTCTATTATTAATTTCATCCTATGATTTTGGAGTGATTCCAGTTGATTCATGATATATTATTTCTTTTAAACCATGCTGTGCTCAATTTTCTGACTTTATGCTCATAAGTGAGATTGGTGAGTAATTTTTTTCCTGGTTTTTCCTTGATATCACAGTTTGATAACTCCATAAAAGGTAACATGGAGGACACTTTTTTTTTTTTCTATTCTCTGAAAGCTTGGGCACAATGAAAATTAACTGCTATAAGGCCATTTGGGCCTGATGTTCTCTTTGGGGAAAGATTTTTAACTATTGATTTAATTTCTTTAATGGTTATAGACTATTCAACATTTTACTTACCTCTTGTGTTAATTTTGAAATTTTCAGTTTTTAGGAATTCATCTATTTTATCTATATTTTCAAAACATTTGATGCTAATTTTGCTACTAATAACTCATCATTATGTGTTTAATTTCTGCAGCATTTATAGTTATGTCCCTTTTCATTACAAATATCTTTTTTATATTGTGTCTTTTGATTAACCAAGGCATAGGTTTTTATGTATTATCGATTTTCTCAGACCTTTTCAACTTTTGGCTTTGTTGATTCTTTTTGTTGTTTTTTAAACTTTTCATCTTTATGATTTTATCTTTGATATTTCTTTCCTTTGACTTCCTTTGTGTTTGTTTTTCTACTCTTTTTCTAAATGTTTGAGCTGAACTCACTAATATTGGTGTTTTTACTTTCTAATGTAAATGCTTCATGGTGTGTACTAAGCTCTAAATTCCACTGTAACTGTATCAACCATTTTTTGGTTTTTGTTTTGTGTCTGCTTTGTCTTTCTTATCTTCTTTTAGACTGAATTCAGTCTTTTTTTTTTTTTTTTAAAGATTTTACTTACTTATTTGACCGACAGTGATCACAAGTAGACAGAGAGGCAGGCAGAGAGAGAGAGAAGCAGGCTCTCTGCTGAGCAGAAAGCCCAATGCGGGGCTTGATCCCAGGACCCTGAGATCCCAGGACCCATGACCTGAGCTGGACACAGAGGCTTAACCCACTGAGTCACCCAGGTGCCCCTGAATTTAGTCTTTTTAAAAATCATTTTACTTTTTCTTCTCAACTTACTTAGTGGGTTATGCTTTTTGTGCCTATTCTTCTAGAAGTTATTCTAATTATTTTAACCTGCATATTTAACAAAGTTTTGAATTGTCAAAATATTTACTTCCCCTTGGAAAATAAAAAAATAAAAAGAATCTTAGAATGCTTTAATTCTGATCATATCTCCTTTCCAATTTACATAGCATTGTTGGCTGTATTTTATTTCTATATTTTTAATGCCAGAAATCAATATTATTATTTTATACATTCAATACTTGCTTAGATTTAATCACAAATTTAACAATATCTTTACTTATAGCTCCCCCTTCTTGCTTTCACATCTGCCCTCTGGGATTATTTTCACTCTGCCTAAAATATAGTTAGACTTTCCAATAGAAAGGATTTTCAGAGATATACTTTCTGGTGATTTTTGGTGTTTTGTCTATGTCTTTCTCTGTTTTGTGCCTCTTCTTTATTAAAGCGATTCACTTTTATTTTATTTACTCAAAAAGAAGTCGGTAATCATTCAAAAGACAACTTATAGGGCTAGAAAGGAGGAGGAATGAGGATTTTTTTTAAATCTAAAGAGTACAGGGGTTCTCTTCAGGATGACAAAGAAGTTGTGGAAATGGATGGTGATAATGGCTGCACAATATTGTGAAAATACCTAATAACACTAATGTGCATGCTTGAAAATAGTCAAAATGACAAATTTTGTTATATATATTTTGAAACACACACACACAGACACAATAGGCTTGAAAGATGGATGGCCCATATTCAAATTGTCTGTCTTTTCTAACAAAAGAACCACAGGCAAGTAAATTAACCTTGCTTTGCCTTTGTCTTCTCATCGGTCAAATGGAGAGATACAATTACATACCTCAAAAGGCCTTTATGAGGACTGAATGAGTTAGTACATGTAAAATGCTTTAAATATTTTGCCAGTTCCTAGTCACCATTAGGTATTATTATTTTTCTTTGTTTCCCATATAAATGTATCACTACCCTGTGATAGGAATGAGAACACAGGCCTATAGGGAAGTCATGTACTCACCATGAGATTAAACATAATATTATAACCAAAAGTCTTCAGTTCTCCCCTGAAATCTTGGCTGTAGACCCACTGATTTTAACCAATTCAGTCCTAATTTCTACTTCTCTGCCATGTTAAGAGACATGAAACTACAACTTGACAACTATTATTTTTCTCCAACTATTTGCTTACTTAGCTTCTGTGACTTTAATGCCATTATTAAAAAACCGAGTTTCGCACATTTTATAATTTTGTGTTTAAGGTAGTTTTTGAAGTGAAAGTCTTCCTACTGGTAGGGTAACTGTCATTCTACTTCCTGTTGGTTTAGTAGTTGCCAGAAAACAACACATCTTTGGCTACCTTTTGATTCTTGTAATAGCCTGAAGGTGCTTGTGAGGATGGCAATTTTTGGCTATTTTATATATTTGTTTATAGTTCCAAACAAAGGAGTATATTTTTCCTAGATTGTAATGCCCAGTCCATTTGTCTTCTTTCAAAAAGACTTCATTTTCTTTGTTGTGGTAAGAGTTAAGAAAAAATAAAATTCAAGATATCACTGTAGTTTATAAAAGATATAAACTTACCTAGCTTCTTAATCTGTAGATCTTATTGGTTATATAGTATATATTTTGAATATAGTTAGGTAATCTATAAATATTTATTTAATGTAAATAAATTAATGTTATCTCTCTGTTCTTTAAAAAAAACCCATTTAACTGCCCTTATTGAACTTGATAACTATTTCTCAGGCAGTTCAAGCATCTTTTAAAGGTATATAGACTGTTTAAAACACTTAGACATTGTAAACTGAAAATATTCTATAATGTTCATGAAATTTACCCAACTGGCTGATTTGGAAAAAAAATGTTTTTAATTTCTCTAATCCCATTTTCAAAGTGAAAATTACAGTGGAATCAGAAAGTAATTTAATTGACTGGGTCAGAGCCTACCAACAGAAAACAACTAATCAAGTGTCCATGAAACATTTACAAAATAAACTTCATACAAGGCCACAAACAATGACATTTTCCTCCTTGACATCAAGGACCCCACAAAGGCACACTTCAAATACTCCCTTTTTCTCAGCTGGCCATCCACTTCATGTTAAGTTCCTCTAGGAATATTTCATCAAGCTGGAATATAAAAATATCTTTTAGCATCAAAAACTTCAAATTTTTTAATAATAAGATTTTTTAATTGGCTCTTCAGCTTTCATATTTAAAATAGGGCAACACTTAGTTAACTCAGAGCTGACATATCTTTTGGTGACCGAATATAAGAAATGCATGAAATCCAACCTTTTAAAGTTATAAATAGAGCAAAATCTAGTTGCTACTGATTTTCAAACCAATTAAAATTATGCCCTAAAAGACCTGATGATGTCTATTGCATATTGTTGGTTTTATTCATGTAATATTTTAAGGGCAAATTAAGTATGATATTCATTCCTAGGAGAGATTTTGTACTAGTTGTTATAGTTTTTCTTGTTGTTGCTGTTGTTTGTTTTGAGACCTAAGAATCTGGATGACACCCCCACCACCCCACTGAGAACATATAGTATGTTAAAATAGAAGAACCATGGAAAAGTCAATTTTCCCAAGTTTGTTTGCTTCATCTTCAAAGTAAGTTTAGATTAGGTAGATCACTAAAGTCTAAATCTAGGAAATTCCATGATTCTAAAATTCTGGACATGAGTTTTTATTTTTTCTACTGCAGTTTAATAAAACTGTAAAATAACATTTTTCAGTGATGTAGTTGATTAACTAGCATAGTAAAGACAATTGGAGAGGGTCTTCATGGCACAAATCTGAATGTTATTATCACTGATACATTTTTCTTGTTCTATTTTACTGTGACTTGGAAATCATACATTTTTACCTTAAAACGATAATGGTGTAAAAATAAATCCGAAAGGTAGTTACTTCACTTACTACTTTTACTCTCTTAGAAATATAAGGGTCCTATGTAGTAGGTAGCATTAATATTTCAGGTATGCATTTATACAATATGCTGTGTCTGTCAGTTTGAGACTTTTAGTTTGAAGAATTAACACTGAAGACATTTTATGACAGCTATGTTATTTTAAATGTAGAGAGAAAATATGAATTTCCCCAGTCCCTTGTTTTATGGGTAAAGAAACAGACTAAAACACATCAAAAGAACACAGGCTTTGGAGAAGGTGCACTGAGGACTCTACTCCTGAGACTAATACCCATCTAGTTTCCTGGCTCACGTTTTTAGATTTGTTCCCCACCAAAACCCATGGCAGAGACAGAGTTACCTTGCTAGCACGTTGAATTTGTGAGTACTTTCTTTCCTACTCTGCTTTTCACTGACAGTGAAACATTTCGAGGTCTCAGATTTACAAAAATGGGAGTTGTAGTTCTACTTTTTACTTTGCACGGGCCCAGGACCTGATGTCTTGCCCCTCACAGACACTTAAACCAAAGTCCCAGCAAGAGTAGCTACCTGTCTGGTTCATTTACTGCATTCGTTTTCAACTCTCTTTTGTTTTAGACTCCAGTAAATTCTCCTTTCTCAGACTTTCAACCATGCATTCAGGTGAATTTATCTAGCATTTCTAGGTGTTTCATTCTGGATAATTTTTAGCTCATGATAGTCTACTATCTCATCATATGATGTCATAGGGTTATTAATGGCTGTTTCCTTAAATGCTCCAAAAGCCGAACGAAGCTTTAGAATGACGTCTTCTTGGGAAAAATGCCACTTTCCTCCTTGGATTCTCCTTGAAAGCAAGTATAGTTGTAGCAACAATTTGTTGAATTCTTACTATATACAGTCAGTGCTTCAGTTACGTTATTTTATGCAACCCTCACAACAAAACTGAAAGGTTGGGTTTATATACATTTTGTAGGGGACGTAACTGAAACTAAGGTCAGACAGCAGGCAAATGGCAAGAGAAGGCCTACTTGATGCAAGGGTCCTTCCTCCTAAACACTTATCTATATTGTCCACCAAAATAACTGCTTTCAAGAGACAACATTATCTGACATGTATTATCTGCTGCTTATTTTTAAAAATAGAAAGCCTTTTATATTTGGCCTTAGAAACGCTATATATGTATATGTATGCCTATACGTACATGTGTGTTTACTTAATGATGATCTCTTCCCATTAATATTTTTGAATACATTTGATGATTTAAAAAAAATGTTCTCCCTAATAATGTTTTCTAGACACATGTTAAAAATCAGGGGTGCCTGGGTGGCTCAGTTGTTTAAAGCCTCTGCCTTCAGCGCAGGTCATGATCCCAGGGTCCTAGGATCGATCCCCGCATCAGCAGGATGCCTGCTTCCTTCTTTCTCTCTCTGCCTGCCCCTCTGCCTGCTTGTGATCTGTCTGTGTCAAATAAATAAATAAAATCTTTAAAAAAAATCAATTGGTGCATATTTAATTTTAACGATAATTTATTCTATACATTAGAAGTATGCTCTTTCGTGGCAATGCCGGCTGTGCCTTAATGACTTATGATTATCTGCAGCATAATGCCCATGATTTTTAGTCTATCACTCAAAGCTTTCATGAACTAGTCCCACTCCTTAACAGCCCCTTTCCCAAACATTGTTCTATGCTTTTGGAGTGAGAGAAGAGTCAGGAAGAGCTGCTAAGCATGCCTCCCCGATTTTAATTTAGAAATTGAATGGGTTAGGGCTAGTTGCTGAGACAGAGAATGCATGGGTGAGGACAGGACTGGGGACAGAAAGAAAATGCAAATTCAGTATTGCACATTGTGTTAGCCATGGTGGGACATCCAAGTGGAGATGCCTGGTTCTAGAGAAAAGGAGAGAGAATGTTGGGTTATACCTTCCAAATCACAGTGAAGTTCCTGGGCACTAGCAACCGAGTATGTATTTTATAATGTCCTCATTCAGTGACTTGCTCAGTATGTTCTCTCTGTCTAGCATTGGAATCCTATTTATAGGTTACTTCTGTGTATTTCCAGAACACCCCACTTACCCATGCTTTAGCTATGACATTGTATAACTTTGCTTTGATCACACTCTATTGACATCTCGTACTTAATTTTCTGCTCTCCCTGTCAGACTCTGTTTTTAGAGAGCAGGGAGACAAGACTGTCTATTATTGCAAATGGCACCTGGTATTAAATACGTACTTGTGGAATATATTAGTAGATACTTCCTAACTATATTTCTAATTCAATATGGTATTATGAAAGTACAAAAGATAAAGAATCCAGAACATTATTATGGAGAAATAAATAGTAAAAAAAAAATAAGGGTGTTCATTATTGACTAGTTCAGGAGGAAAGTAACCATGAAAGTATAAACTTCATGAAATGTACTTGTTTGGAATTATTTCTTACTATTTAGCCTGAAAATGAACTGGAATAAGCTCACTGATTTCTGCTCTTATTATGCGTTAGTGCTTTACACACTCCAGTTCTTTATTCATTTTTCACAAGGTTAAAAGGGTTATTTGGAATTGTACAGAATGTTTTTGCACTGCTATGAGAGGAATGCATGTTGGTAACTCCCATTAGCATTTATCAAAGTTTATATGTACCTAAGTCAATGTAAACAAAATGCCTCAAATTCCCGCTTCTTACAAACCTTGTTTAGTATTAATAGTTTCACTATTTAAATGATACAAAAATACACATGCTTTAAAACTATATGAGTTGTTTTAAAATGTCAAGAAAGGTAAAGTTTATGTAGTCTGCCACCTGCTTAATGCCTATAAAATCATTTCTGCTGGAGATACCGAGTTGTTTTCCATTATATTAATATTGCATGAATAAAAATCCAAGCCTTTTAAATCACAAGTTTTGTAAGGTGTTCATTGGCCTGGAGCAGGATAAATTCAGACAAATATTTATGGTGCCAAGAGTTGTGTATATAAATATTCTTCCTTGAAAATGTTTCCAGTGTACTGTTAAACTGCCAAGGTGATATAATTTAACAGGTAAAACAGTGAATAGAGAGCCAGGGGTCACTGAGTTTGAATTCTTTCTCCATTCCCACTCTAATATATGATCCTGAACCATTTGGAGCTTTCCAAAGTCAAATTCCCGCCTCACAAAATGGCAAAAAATTAACCATATAGTCGTTGGGAGATGAGGCCAGGGTCCCTGGTTATAGAAACTTTTAAAATCTGGAATTATTAGAATGCAGAAATTCGTAACATTGCCATTTGTGGGGAAAGTGATTTGCATTTATTATTCATCTTCACACTTGCAAACTCTAAATGTCGTAACCCTGGTCACCATCTATTGACTGCCTGATTGATTCAGACATTGTCCCTGGTGCTCTACGGTTTTCATGTACTTTCTGTAACAAAACTTTGAAGCAGGTATTATTATTATTCCCATATTAATGGGATCAATATTATATGATCTCATGTGCCCAAGATGTCCCAGTTTGAAGGTGGTAGAATCAAGAATGAAACCCATGTCATTCTGAAGCCAGAAGGCGGGGTTCTCATCCTCTATGGCACCTCGCTTCCATGCTTTGCAAATGAGGTATGTGAAGCTTAGAAAGGTCAAGCATTTCACTGAAGATCACAAGCTAACATGACAGACTGCAATGAAAACCCGGCGTGTTTGACGAGGGAGCCCTAGCTATTTCTGTTACTGCTTCTCTAATAATATTAATGTGCTTGTATCTTTGGTACCACCTTTCTTTATTGGATTACCAGGATAATTGGAGTCAGTGTTCTGCTGAATGCCCTCTCTAATCTCAAAAAATCCAATCTTGCTAATGAATTCTACTTTAGTTGATATGAAGGTGGATTATGCATCAAAGGTGAAGCCGGTCGCATTCCAATCTTTTTTGGAATTTGGTCCCTTAATGCTTAAATGAGGGGTTGGGATGGTAGAGTCTCTAGATTTTCAGTCTTCATTATAGTGTAAGCCCCTTTGAGTGCAGTGAACATACTGATTTCATCTACTGAGGTACTGGTGCCTAACCTGGTGTCTAAAACTTTGTAGGTATACCAAAACTATTTGCAAACTTTTAAAGAAGTTGTGTTAAATTTTTTGACTTTGAGACTAGACCAAATGGATTTTCCACATGATTTCAATGCTTATTAAAATGGCAAGTATATTATTCCTTTTATAAGATGAAGGAAATCCTTTATAAGATGAAGGAAATATAGTTAACAAATGATTTACTTGAATTATTATATCTTTGTTCACGAGGCAGCAAATGTGAGCTAGAGGCATGACGGAACTACTGGTAGTTCCATTTAAGAGTCATCTGTTCACTTCATGCACCTGAAGCTACCTGAACCAGTCACCTTGCTAAGACTGTTCAGAAGAACATACAGTATGATATTCCCAGAAAGCATAAAATGGTTAAACATTAAAGGTCCAAGAGAGTTGCAGCCAGAGAATATAATGATTATGATATGTAGGTAGTTTCAGAAAGCCCAAGGATTTCAGCATAAATGGACTTATTTTAAATTCTGATTCATCTTGAACAGCATTCCCTTTTAGGTAGTCAGTGCTATGATTGCTTCTAAATTAATGGAATTTTCTCTAAGCATGCTTTCACATGGTAAGACAAGAATTGAAACCTTCTTCAGGATTGGTTGACATACTGCTAGCAATGTTCAGTGCAAGCAGTAGTTACCTTTGAGTCCCTGCCATTTGTGCCACAATATAGGCACTTTCCAGTTGGCCCCATGGTGCCAGCAGTAGGCAGAATAAGGGTTCCCTAACGATCTTGCTCTAATGCCCAGAACCATTGATCATGCTACGTTATGTGGCAAAAGGTACTTTGCCGATGTAATTAGGATTACTGACCTTGAGATGGGGGAAGATTATCCTAGATTATCTGTGTGGGTCCAATTCAATCACGTGAGTCTTAGCAGTGGAGAACCTTTTCTGACTATAGATGGAGAGATGAATGTGAGGACTCAACTCACTATTACTTTCTTCGCCACAAGCCAAAGAAGGCAGGTGGCCTCTAGAGGTTGGAAAAGGCAAGCAAACAGAATCTTTCCTAGAGTCTCCAGAAAGGAATGCAGTCCCTTTGATTTTAGCCTGCTGAGACCTGTGTTGGATTTATGATCTACAAAACTGTAAGATCATAGATTTGTATTAAATTGCTAAATTTGGGTGATTTGTTACTGCAGCAATTGGACACCAATACATGATCTTTCCCACGTCACAGCACTGATATTTCATTACTGTCTTTTGAGTTGTATTTAGGATGTATTAGGTATCATGCTAAGGGGTGTGTGTGTGTGTGTGTGTGTGCGTGTGGTCTAATCATCATGCAACAATGACCTTAAAAAAAAACCAAAAAAACCCACTATGCTATTTTTTTCTATTTCACACAAGAGAAAACCGAGGCTTGGAAAGTTTAAGTAACTGCCATAAATCACATATCCAGTGAGTGGTGTAAGTATTTGAAACCATGAGGTCAATCTGTAGTCAAAACCCATATTGGGTCTACTACACCATGCATATGTTAACTTAAAGTTTTAAGATTAATTTTCTTCATCAGAAGGCATTCAAAGGTGATGAAGTTCAAGTAAACGCAGACTTTGTCATGCCGGAAATTTAGTTATCTTATATGTCAAATGATTTCTCCAGGATAGTGCCTGGTATATTACAGGCATTTAATATATGATAATTAAATAAATGAATGATTATTGTTGTTTAATTAAAATAGTGGCATATGGGTATATAATATTACACTTAATGCATTCCACATATATATATTATAGTACTCTGGACATGTATACATATAGGAATCAGCATTTTTTCCTTTATAAAAATAGCATAGAGATGTTACTTTTTGCCACAGAAATCAAAGATTCTAACAGATTTCTTCTGCATTTATAACATTTGAAGTTATAATTATATATTATTTTAAAATGTGATTTGTAGGTCATTTGTGGTTTATTTTTATATTTAAGTAATGAGAGTATATTTAATAAAGTAAAGAGATTTAAGTGCAGGAAATATAAATTTTGACATGAATGTTCTCATTAAAATATTAAAAAGATTACTGAACAATGCAAAGGAAATTAAATGACCTTTGTTTTTCAGTTAAGGTGTTTCATTTTCTTTTAAAAATTGTCAATAAAATTAGAGAGATAACAGAATCCAATTAAACCATGCTCTTTTCATTTGAAAAGTGTCCACTAATATTTAAACACAAACTTTTGAATAGTGCAACCTTATTCATTAATTAAACTTCAGTCCTTATTATTCCATTTTTGAGTGATTACTAGATGTCCCAAGGGAGAATGCGGATGCCACTGAAACTGCAATTTCATAAGGACATCAGTTATAACTAAACTGGTCCAGAGGATAATTAAACAAGAAACAAATTCTTCAAATAACCACCTCCTTCCAAATCTTTTATACAAGTTTCGACAAGACTCCCAAATGATAATGATTCCTTTACTAAGGAGAAAAGTAGTTCTCATTCTTCTATTTAAATGACAAAGGTTAATATTTGGCAACAAAATAATCATAGGAAATTGAGAATGTTATCTTGCATTGTTTTAAATATTCATTTATTTGAGAGAGAGAGAGAGAGAGAGAGAGAGAGAGAGCAGGAGCACGGGTATAGGGAGAGGCAGAGGTAGTGGCAGAGGGAAAGGGAGAAAACTGCAAGCTGACTCCCTGCTGAGTGCATAGCCTGACACAGGGCTTGACCTCACAACCCTGAGATCAGGACCTGAATCGAAATCAAGAGTCTGATGCCCAACTGGGCCACCCGTGTGCCCTGTTATCTCACATTTATTTTTTTATTTTTTAATTTTCTTTTTAAGATTTTTTTATTTGACAGACAGAGATCACAAGCAGGCAGGGAGACAGGCAGAGAGAGAGGGGGAAGCAGGTTCCCCACTGAGCAGAGAGCCCGATTCAGGGCTCGATCCCAGGACCCTGAGATCATGACCTGAGCTGAAGGCAGAGGCTTAACCCACTGAGCCACCCAGGCGCTCCGTTATTTTGCATTTAATAGAAAGATTTTGAGTAGCTATGAGCAAGATACTCAACAGGAAATAAAGTAATTTTAAAAATACTTAGTTTTGGTATTAATAACATGCTAATTTATTTTAAATCCCTAATACTGTTATTAATACAATTATACATATATATTTCTATTATATAATCATACATAATTAAGCATAACTTAATATATATATAAATAATGTATTGATACCAAATAAAAGTGCAAATAGTTCATACTGAAAGTGAAGGGGATCAAATATCTTGATTAGACAATTCATTTTGTGATGACCAAATAGTCACAACTGTGGGAATACAGATGGATAGTTTTAGGAGACTGAAAAACAGAGGACATTTCAGATGGAAATACCCATAGTAATTTGAGGAACCCAAGTCAGAAATCCATTACAGAACCCAATCCGATCTGTGAAGTACCAGTACCCAGAGGGCAGTTATCAAAATGGACACAGAGCACAGGGAAAAGCAGTTGAACTACATCAGGTCAAGAAGTACTTCCTTCCCCATGCGGGTGGCCAAGAAGGAGTGGTTTAGAATCAGATAAAAAGATCAGAGTTGGAGCTCAAGAAAAAGCGAATGCCTTGGCAAATAATTACATTTACCTTCGTCTTCTCCCTTCCCGCTTGTCTCTGGGGAACCTGCTTTCTCTGCATTTCCAGCATGATTCCTCTCCATGTGAGTACAGGATTCTCGCTGTTTCTACTTCTGGGACTTTACTTCCTAAATATCTTTTCTCTTTTGCCATCTTTTTCCTCATTTTCCTTTTTATCTCCCTCCTCTTGATTATAGCTAAGTCAACTCTATCCATAACAGCAATTCCCTAAGTCTTTCTGCTAATTTTAAAAAGAGAATCTAGTTGTTTTTTTTTAATCTTGCATACTTTTTTCATTCTCTGTAAATATTCACACACGTTTAACTCAAAGTTATTATTTTTTGTAACTCTTGGTTTGCATAAACACCAAAATGAAGTAATCTTTAGATTAATTATGCTTTGCCATATACTTATCTCTGGTTTCCGTGAAGGGAAATGCCATTATTTTTAGTTCCTGATCTTAAAATAACTCATTTTGAAATGCTGTAAAAACTTAATGAATATCTAAATTCATATAAATTATTTAAGCTATAATTTCCTTTACTAAACAGTCATTAAATTAACATACATCCTTAGATCTCTTTCCAGCTGTACAAAATTAGCTTACTTGAGTACTTTAGTTTATGATTTTAGGGAATGCAGAAAGTATTGCTTTTCTAAGTTGTATTCTAAGGTTAAAAACAACAATTTGACTTTAAAATGCCATTTAGAATGTTCCCTCCAGTTAGTATTCATGTAACAGAAATTCAGTTTTTTTCCCAAGAATTCTTGAATTTCAAAACATTTCCTGATCTTCTCATTTACAGATGAGGAAACTGAAATGTAGAAAATTTGGATGATGTACTCAGGGTTTCAAAAAGAAGTCTGTATTTTGAGATATTCTCCATGTTCTTTCTTTCTTCTTTCCTTTAAGAAAGCAAGTGTGACAGAACTGTTTTTGTCTGGATAGTAATTACGACTAAGAAAAAAAAAATCAAGCAATTGCAGTGTTGGCATTTTAAAATGAAAATATTACTTTAAATTTTAATTTTTTAATTGTGCAATGTCCAAGAATGTATAAATTCCACTATATGCCTGTCAGGGTGTCCCTGTTTTTATTCTCCACTACACTCTTTTTCGGAGTATTTCAATCTCCAGGAGACATAACAACATAGGAGAATCATCTTCATCTCTTCCACTAAATGCAGTTTCTTTTTGTCATATATTCCCTTTCTAGCCTCTAGATTTAGGCTTTTCTTCCTGTTTCTATCTCACATCTCTTACAGAGTCTTTCCACAAACTTCACTCTGCTAGTTATTAATGTTTCCTCCTTGACAATTCCTTATTTCTCTTCTCTTGAAAGGGAAACTCTGCTGCCATCATTACTTTTTCTTTAGATTTCCTTCAGCTCTCTCCTTTTGCCAGCTTCCCAATTCCCAGTTTGGAGGGAAATTGCTGCTGGCAATATTTCTTCCCTTTACTCTCTCGCTCTTTTTTGTTTTACTCAAAATACTCAGAATGTTTTCCGCATAATAATGATAGTAGGTATATTGTATTTATAAAGTACCCTTCATCTGGTAATCTCAATGTAATTTATGTGCATAAATTCATTAATAGTCTCCATTTTCCCATGATGTGGCGGATCAGTTCGTTTTTCCTCTGTGTGAATGAAAGGGAAGTGAATAGAGAAGACAGAATTTGGGACTACTATTATCTAGAAGCTGGGGACACTGTGCAATAGGACAGGTCTTGGGGGGAACAATATACCTATGTTAAAAATTTATTTGACTTCACTAATTTTAAGAAAATGATATTAAGTAGAGTAAAATTACCAGAATTAATTTTGTTTCAAGAAATTCTACTTTGGGGGCACCTGGGTGGCTCAGTGGGTTAAGCCTCTGCCTTCGGCTCAGGTCATGATCTCAGGGTCCTGGGATCGAGCCCCGCATCGGGCTCTTTGCTCAGCAGTGAGCGTGCTTCCTCCTCTCTCTCTCTGCCTGCTGCTCTGCCTACTTGGGATCTCTCTCTCTGTGTCAAATAAATAAATAAAATTAAAAAAAAAAAAAAAAGAAATTCTACTTTGGGTTTCCCTTCCCTTACTTGCACTTCTAGATTCAGACAGGGTGTTTGGGGGCTAGTGGATCACTGCCCATGATCTGCTTGCTTGTTTGTGCGCCGTCTATGTCTGCTTTGTTAGTAACTTGGCAGTGTTGAATAGTGTGACAAAGACTGTATGATCTCCAAAGCCTAAAATATTTCCCATTGGCTCTTTACAGAAAATATTTGCTGGCCCTGATCTATCAGGGTGGCTCAGGCTGGCTTGCAAGGTAGAGGAAGGGGTCTTTTTGCTACTTCTTAAAGTGGGTTCAAGTTTGTCTTTTTGGTTTATTCCATTACCCTAACCATTTGCATTTCAGTCTTTTGTCTCAGGCTGCCTTTTGATTATGACTGATAACAAAGTGATTCTTGGGAGTTACCTTAGCCAGGCTTCCTAAAAGCAGAATGTGAGATGGTGACTCTTGTGTAAATGGTTTATTGCAGGAGAAGGGGAGTAGGGGAAGCAACATAGGGCTTCAGCAAGCTAAGCAAGATTTCAGATGAAAACTAGCTTCAGCCTGTTCCCGGAAGGAGCCTGTGGAACCAGAATTGGAGCACAGAGTTGGCCCCACCTTGAAGCCAGAGGTTGGCTGTCCTTCCAGTCAGTTATTTATTGTGGATTGTCCCAGGGGTGGATGGAATCTCCCCAGGAAGGCAATTCTTGGGAGTCGGGGGCAGCTCTGAGCCCTCAGCAACCTTAAAGCAGCTGGAGAATGGGCACACAAGACTGGTAAAGATTAAAATATATGCATCGTTAAGTTATTGGGATGTGACAAACCACTTGCTGGCCCGACACTGCAGAGATCTGTGGCATTTCACATTTCTTTAGGTTGACCATTTGATGGGGCTCAGTGGATGATCCTTTAGGTCTTAGGAGGTCCCAGCTGGACCTCACTCATCTGGTGATGGCTTGGATGGCTAGGATAGTTGGGGTGACTTTGGCCTCTCTTCACAGAATTTCTTATTATCTACCACGTTGACTGCAAATCTAGTTTGCTGCCTGTTTTTGTAAATCAAGCTTTACTGGAGTACAGCTATGCTCATTTGTTTCTGTATCATCCACGTCTCCCTTCTTACTAAAATGGCAGAGTTGAGTGGTTTTGACAGACACTGCATGATCCCCGAAGTCTAAAATATTTACCATTTGACTTTTAACAGAAAAAGTTTGCTGACCCTGATTTATCAAGCTAGCTTAGGATGGCTTGTGTAGTAGAGGAAAGAGGTCTGAGTTTAAGAGTGGAAGCTGATGGCCTCTTGAGACCTGGGTTTGGGACATGCACAAAGAAATTCTGACAAATACTGTTAGTCAAAGGAAATCTCAAGGCCAGTCCACACTCAAGGAATTTAGGGAATAGATTCCACCTCTTGATGGAAGGAACGGAAAAAAAGAATTGTGACCATTTTTTTTGCTATCTCAAATAGTGAGGCCACTCAAATAGTGAGGCCACTATCTCAAATAGTGAGGCCACCCAGTAGCGTCCACTATAGAGGTTAGCCCTATCCCCATTTTGCAGATGAGGAGCAGAGAGCCCGATGTGGGGCTCGATCCCAGGACTCTGAGATCATGACCTGAGCCGAAGGCAGAGGCTTCAACCCACTGAGCCACCCAGGCGCCCCCCCCTTTTAAAAAATTTTTTTTTTACTGAGGAGACAGTGTATGTCAATTAACACACAATTTGTTAGGAGAAAAACCTTAAACCAGAATCTAGATCTTCTGGTTAATGAATCTAGATCTTCTGGTTAATAATCTACTACCATTTGAGCTTTGCCATGGTGCTTTTACTAGATAGTTACTACTGGAAGGAACTTTCATTGGCTATTAAATGTAACTCCTCAGGACTTTTAACATGTTTGGTATGAATTCTATTACATACCAAGGAAAATTATAGTCAAATTTTAACTATCCACTCAAATTTTGACCTTTCCATTTTAAAGCAATCATAATAGAAAAATACCAAATTGAAAGCTTACTTCTTATATGTTATATTTAGTGCTATGACAAAAAAAGAAAAAAAGCATGGTCTGACGAAAGACTCCTTAGTAGACAAACTAAAAACATAAAAATGAAAAATTAAACACTGAAGGACTTTATTGTCAGACCAAATACTTACTATCAATCTTACTAGGAAATGTCATTCAGACAAATATATGAAAATGAAAGTATGTGATATCCTGCATAATTCCTGAACATTATCTTTAAAACATTTTATGATTGAAACTGCTACTCTAGGACATGGAGCACGGCATTTCTAGAATCACAATAATTCATAGGTTAGTTGAGCATTTACTATACCCAGTTAGTGTTTACAGTTAGTAAGTACTATTATTATGTCCATTTTATAGATGATGAAATTGGGATACAGAGAGTCACACACACACAGGCAGGTTATGAATCTGGGCAACTGAAATCCATTACCTGTACCTTTAAGTATTGAGTAAAAGTTGTGTTCCAACAAAATTGCTTAGCAGTTCTGTGATTCTGGTTAGTCACATAAATTCCCTGAGCCACAGCTCCATTACTGAATGATGGCAATAATGGAACCTGCTTCTAGGAGCTGTTGGGACAAGTCAGGGGGATAAAGTATGTGAATGCCCTAGGCTTGAGGACATTGGGGATACAAAGGTAAGTAAGGCATGTTCCTACTCTCCTCCAAGAGTTTACAATTGACCTCAGTTAGAGGTAAATACAATTGGGGATCATGAAACTGACACTTCTCTATAGTTCAGTAACCAGGGAATAGAAATTTTGACTATTGTACTAATTCCCATGAAGGCAATCGGCATAAAGCTCTAACCCTTCCTCTCCTCTTTTTAGATTTTTCTCACTAGCTCAGAACCTCATACATAAACCTACCTCCCAACATCCTGGATCTGTACACAGATAGTTTTTGTCTCATATTATTTTCAAAGTCAACAGCTTCATTGATATTGTTCAGGACAACTTATCTCTGCAGTTTTCTACTCCAATTTCCTGGAAATGTCTACTTCATTTTCTTCTTTAAAAAATATTTATTAGATAGCTAAGATAAACAAAACATTGTGGTAGGCCATGGGAACCAAAAAGACATCAAAATGCAGTCTGAGGCCTCAAAGAGCTTTACAGTAAAAATGAATGGTTTCCAACTTACTTATATTATAGACCCCCAACCAGAGAAATGCAAGTTGCATTATCTGTAGATTGAATAACATGTTTTACAAATTAAATGTATAATTTTTTAAAATGTAGTGAGATAATGCTTATGACTAACAAAATGAAAAATAAAAATTCATGAATATATACTTGTTTGTGCTGAGGTTTGTCACTCAGTATCATTAAGGACAGTCCATTACGGGTCCTGAATATTCCTGCATACTGCTGAGTGTGTCAAACTGCGACTTATCCGTCTCCTAGTGCTGAGCTATTTCTGCAGCTAATTATACAGGTGACTAGTAGGTCAGGAGAATCACACTCTGACTTCCTTGTAATTTCATGCTCCCTGAATGAAGGAGGACTAGCTGTTTGCTACTTGCTACAATGTTTGTTGCTCCCTCAAAAATATTGCTGGGCCTTGTCCCTGGGATTCTCACTTGTGAAGCAAACCCAATGCATGGGTAACATCTATCTGTGCCTGCAGTGTTGCCCTGGTGAGACTAGAAACAAGGGCTAAGAAAACACATATGTGGTGCTCATGCTGTTTCTTGTGCTACCAGGATTAAAACACCTTTTGCCTTTGGTCTAGGAAGTCTCTTGACTTCCGACATAATCCAGCAGCAGTCACAGGCTACCTTATTAGCTTGTAAGTAAGTGAAAATCTTAGATCCTTCACCAGTTCTGACAGAATTAGAGATCCTCAACATTTAGTTGTTTAAATGTTAAAATGATTTCTAGTACTCAACAGGCTAAGAATTATTGGTCGTCGGTCTCAGATAAATCAAGACTTAGATGAGCTAAAAAAGGGAGAGGCATTAGAGAAGAGAATGACCATGAACAAAGATGTCATGGGTATTAAGAGGACAAAGGTATGGAGTAAAAGAAATGTGACAAGAGTATAGGATGAATACAAAAAATTTTGAGAATGCTGAAAAAGTTAGCTGGGGCCTACCTTGGAGTATGATGAATGTCAAGCAGTGGGGAGCCATTGGAGGTTTTCTAACAAGAAAATGACATGATTAGCTTTTCTCTAGGGAAATTAATTTTTCAGTAGGGAGAGAATAGAAGAGACCAAATATGGGAGACTAATTAGTAAGGTTTGAAAATAGTTTAGGTGCAAATTCTAAATTACTAGTGCAAAAAAAAATAATAAGCGGTAGACAGATTTAGACATTCTGTGGAGAAAGATGGATTGGGTGACTAATTGGTGAATTTTATAAAGGGTTTGAGGAAGAAAGAGTAAAACAAGACTAACATTTTGAGCCTGGGAGTAGGAGATAGTGATAGCACTGAAAAAATACAGAGTACTACAAAGGAGATTGGGAGGTGGGAGAAGATATTGGGTTCACTTTTATCTAGGTGTGATCTGAAGTAGCCTATGCAACTAGCCTGCCTTCTTTTCTTCCTCTCTCTTTTATTCTCTCCTTCCCTTTTTTCTTTCCTTCCTCCCTTCCATTTATCTATATCCATCTGTTGTCAAACATTTGATTTTTGCCAGTCTTTTCCTGGGAACAGACATAAATAAATCACAATCTAAATAAAGAGGTGGATTTAAAATTTCAATATAATGTAATGAATTACATAATTGAGATTAAAAATGCTCTAAGTGCAGAAAAGGAATAGCTAACTAAGGGAACTGGGGAAACCATTTCAGTTGAAGAGATAGTTGAGTTGGGTATTAAATACTGAGTAGGAGCTTATGAGGATGAAAAGGGCTGTGGGAAAATAGAGCATTCCAGGGAGAGGAAACAGGAAATAATATGCGCAAAGTACAACCAGGTAGAAAAAATATCCAAGAGGTTGGCAACAAAAGATTAGAGAAATAGCTTGAAATGTCCTTCTCTAAGATTTTCCTAGTTCCAACTTGAACATAATGATAACAGCTTAAATTTATTATGTGCTTACTATGTATCAGGCTCCTTTTGTTTAAAGCATTTTATAGGTGTTAATCCTGCTAATACTCAAAAGTGATACAGGGTTTAAGATGAGTAAACTAAGGCTAACAAATTAACCAAAGTCATGGAGCTTATGAAACATGGTGTCAGGATTTGAACACCCTCAGATCCAGGACACCATTCACCTCATAATCTATATGGGGCTGTGCACAGTGGTCTCAAACCATCCAAGCCTTGTTCCAGAATTGCTTAGTCATTATGTTATATATTATCACCTTTTAAACTGAAGAGAGCCACCATGAATCATTGAAATATATAGAGCTGAAGGGATGAGTATGTAGATTTTTGGGGATGTACATCAGATTATCAAAGGGATATGTAACAACAACAAGAATTAAGATTAGGGACTGTTACTCAAATGGTCAACTTTAATTATTGGATGGATATTTCTGTTTTTCAGGGATGCAAAATCAGGGCAACAAGGGGAAATTTTCCCAAAACATGGACATTTATTGCTCTCTTAAAACTTTAATGTTCATTTCAGTTTGTGATAGATGACCTATACTTTTCAAGTGACCTATATTTTGGTTTTTGTCTTTCATGAAATCTAGAGAGAGAATTGGTCTTCACAGTCCCTAATGCCAATAAAATTCATTAACCTGAACAGGTAGAAAATCAACAGAAGTGGGTTCCCCCTCCCTTCAGTCTTTCTTATATTCCACATTATTTTTGAAGTTTCTTTGAGGAATACAATGCTTATAAATATATATATATATATATATATATATATATATATATATATATATACACACACACACACACACACACACATATATACACACACACACACATATATGTGTGTGTGTGTATATACATATATACGTATATATGTATACACGTGTGTATATATATATATATATATATATATATATATATATATTGAGTATCTGTTTTCAATATTCCAACCACAAAGTCAGGAGAGCCTGAGATGCTAAAAATATTAGCTTGCAAGTCTTTTGTTGGTTTCTTTTTTGGTTTTTGGGTTTTTTGCACTCTTCACATTAAGCCTATGATAAAAGGCCCATTGGAGGGCTGTGTTCAGTGCCTAAAATGAATGCTTTAAATTTAATGATACAATCAAAATAATTTCTCCCTAGTAACTACTGTTGTGCTCATTTGAGTGGATTCTAGTGCAGTTGTTTTTCCTTTTGCATTATGCTTTGTGTATAAATATAAGTGAGATGCTTTAGTTCATGTATAACAAGTATCCAGCTAATAATTTACTTTGCCTGTTATTTATCTCTGTCAGGATGAATGTCTGCTTCTCTCCTATTCTTGGTTCATAGGCATTATTCTAATAATGTTAGTTCTGCATTTTAAGAATTCCACATGGAGTTGCTAAAAATTGCTTAGAAGTACTTCATACCAGAAGGTTAAATCTCAAAGAATTTTGGTCTTGCATCTAGCAAGCTAAATTGCTCCTAGCAACATTCTATTAATTAATGTCAGGTCAGGCTATTTCCTTTCCTTTGTGCTCAATTCCAAGTACCCCAGTAAGTGATTTTGGCCGACCAAACCACAAACTGATGTGACCAGTAGAGGTTGGCTGTACTCAAACCACTTGCTATTCTGAAAATAGCTACTTGGTTACGGATTTGACAATATTTTATCACTTTTCAGAATCACTTTTAACAGTAAATCACCTCTTTGTTAAGAAAAAAAAAAAAAAACCGGTTAGAATTGCACAGATACCATATTTTCTTCTTTTTCCTAGATACTTGTGTAAATGTTGTAAGGTGGAACTAGTCTGCATCCAGAGAACATTCTAGTCCTGGAAGATTTTCTGTCCTTTTTAAACAGTGACGATACTTTTCTTAGTAACCTTAGTAGAGTTTAAGGCAAAGGCAAAGGCAAAGGGAGAATGCTAGGTGATAAACCATGGCAAGCTCACAGCCCACCTATGTATCCTTTCTTCTAGCCTAAAAATTCTGCCCAGTGTGCTGCTTAAACTGTCCTTCCATATGCCCACGGGCTCTTGGTGGAGCCATGTTTCAGGCCACTCAGTGGGGGATGGTCCATATGAAACTATCAACCAGGACGCCTGGGGGGCTCAGTCGGTTAAGCCTCTGCCTTCAGCTCAGGTCATGATCCAGACTGTTAGGATTAAGTCCCACAATGGCTCCCTGCTCAGCAGGGAACCTGCTTCTCCCTTTCCCTCTACTATTCCCCTGCATGTGCTCTATGTCTAATAAATAAAGAAAACCTTAAAAAATAAAAAAAATGATCAACCAGTCTTATTAAGAGAATATCATTAACGAAGATTTTGATGACAAAAATGCAATAATACCTAGACTATTTGAAATTTGGGTAAAGAAATAAACACATAAAAAGTAGAGGTGCTTTTAAGGATGGGTCAAATTTCTTTAAACTACAAATATATAAATTACAATGAATAATTTTTCCTTTTTATCTTTAACATTCTAACTAACATTTGTTCATCCTGGATCACCCAATACTTATACCCAGAAATAATTTTCAATCGAATATTGGGAAATCATCCTGGGGAGTTAAAAATGGCAAAAAAACCCTCCCAAAAACAAAAAAAAACCCCACACTTACATTAATATATATCTGTGAATGTGCAAACAGGCTGTGCCTCTCTTCATGCATTCAGCACCTTGTTTTTACCCTTTATACTTTTGGTTTTCCTTAACTTCTGCATTTCTTTGGGTATATGTCTAAAGAAATGTTTTATCCAAGGGAAGAAATGTCTTACTGATATGCTTTTCAAGAAAAAGAGGGGAAAAACCTGAAAAACTAAAAAGATTTAAATTGAAACCAGAACAGATACTGAATATATCAACATGGTTTTACTGTTGCTACTTAGCCGTGTTTTGTCTTATCCACTGTGGGAAGCTATAATGAAATCAGTTTTATAATGAGTCTGAGCACCAAAGGTGCCTTAAGCTGGACTGTGATTCTAAAGAGACGGAACCCTCCTTGCTTTCTAGAATTTATCTCAAAATGATTGATAAAGTTAATGGGTCCTAGTTGATAATACAATTTGTGCTGACATTTCTGTTAGTAATTTTGGAGGACAGCACTAGGATATATTCAGCCTAAACTAAACTTGGATTTCTCCATCGGGCATTAGATGGCAGTATTAATCAAGACATTCAGAGTTGACATATGTTGCGGCTGCTTCTAAAGGTACACATAATTCTCCTAAGAACGTTTCATGAAATAGTTATTTATTCTGCATTTTTTCTTCAGCAAAGGGAATGCATAAAATGTACTGCAGGTCTGGTTTTGTAATCTCTCGCCTCTTGTATTTACTTCTGTTTGCAGGAAGCTGTTAAAGACAAGTGACTTTATTTTCAGTTGGTTTATTTCTAATGTTAAGTATCCAAAATGCTTCTCTTGGGAATTTGAAATAATTTTTCTCTTCTTGTGGATAAAACTGCATAAATGTCAATGATTAAAATTTCAAAATTATTGAATGGCCAATAGTAAGTTTGATTTGTAACAGTCGTGTATAATCTCACTTAAAAGATACTATCTGAAAGGGAATAGGATGCCATCTCTGATCAGAATCCTTGCTCAGCTACTTAACTAGCTGTCTCCATGGGTACCTATTAACACTTCGGTGCCTTAAATTCTAGAACACTAGTTTCTATCTCATAGTCTTGTTGAGGATTAAGTGGATGCTTATATGTACAATACTGAGAGTAATACGTGGTGTATAGAAAGAACTATGCATTTGCTGGTCAGGGGCTTGGAGATGCTTCTGTGTCTGTAATCATAACTGCCCTGGAGTATGTTTCTATAAAATTGGTCTTTTTTTTTTTTTCCTCCCGTCTCGAGTATTTTACAGTACACAAAATTTCTGGAATGAAATTCGTAAAAAGCGAGCTTTCTCTGCTGCTGTTGCCAGGCAGGTTGATGTTCAATTGAGCCAAACAAGAGTCATCGTGGTTTATATGCAACACAATGGGGGATTCTTTTCAGCAATGACCACACTAGATCGATTATCCTCCCGGAAATGTCATGGAATCAGGTTCCCCCCATCCCTGCAGCAGAGCAGAGCACGGGACACAGATCTGGCAGTGCAGGGAGGTGTCAGGCACGCAGCCCTCAGAGAGGAATAGGCAGCTGCTGGATGCATATAGCAAGAGAGAAGCCATTTTCAGAGACATGAGTAATCCTTGGCAGGCACTCAGAGGGGGCACTTTGGAGGAGAGTTTGAAGATCATTTACCAGGGTAGACAAAGACGTGGATATTGAAATGTGAACTTTTGAGATACTGCAGATAACATCTGCGAATTCTCTTTCCTGGGGCTGGGAGGCACGTACCCCCACCCCGCCCCCCCACCTCCGTGAAGGGCAGAGTAAGAACATTGTGAGAGGCTCTGAGAACGGTAAGCAGAGCCTAGAGATCAGAAGAGAAGAACTGCAGATCGGATGCTTAGCATCAGACACAGCTAATGGTCCACCAATTCTCAGTGAGGAAGAAGTGTATTATCCATGATATGCATGACAAAAAAAAATAGCTAACATTTTTAAAAGCTAGGACGTGCCAAGCACTTTGTTTGTCCACATGTCATCCACAATGATAGTAAAGTATTCCTTCCTATTACTGTTCCTTGGGAGAAAACTGAAGCTAAGAAATGTTAAGTAACTTGCCTCAGGTAATAGAGTGTCAGTGCAAAAGTTAACTGATCAGTAAAACTGAAAACAAGTCTTTTACCACATCAGTTCAATTATTCTTCATTAAGTCTTTTATTATTTCATAAAGTTCTAAGTTAAAGAAGCCTTCTAGGTAATTTTTAAAATGCCTTTGGACTGATACAGATACAGCTGGAGTGAAAGGATTTTACCAAATGATCTCAGTAAAGGTACTGGATTCCATGATAGGCAAACAGAGTAAGCAGCCTTCTTTATAGAATATTGCCTTACCAGCACATACTGTCGGTCTGAGTGTGCCACCTGTATGTCTGTGTATACACACACACGCACAAACATATGCACAGATGTATATGTATACAATTTGTATTTATGTGTTTGTATGTAAATATCTACATTTATGGATATGGGTCTTGCCTTCTTAATGCTTGCTGTATCATCTAATCACAATTAAATATAGGATAATTTTCATCATTCCAAGGCTGGGATTTCAGGACCCCTAGTTATGACTTAGTATTTTACATCTTTTAATTTTCTAAGATAAACCATTAACTTCAATGTTTAAATTTGACCTTGTCTGCCCTCCTTACTCCCATCCTTTTACATTATCAAATGGAACAACATCCAATTCTAATGTTAGTAATCTATTAATGGATATCAGGTTTTTCACTCAAACATTCCCAAATTAACCTTTCTAATAGAGAGTTAAGCACCTCATTTAGGAGAGATTTTTAAACTTTAAGTAGTCTGGATGAAAGTATCATTTTAAGTTTCCCTGACATCCCTTTTCCTCTTATATTTCATAAAATTTATCATTAGCATAAAATGAAGCTGCCAGTGATGTTTTTTCCTCTTGTATCTGACACCAAAGGAAAAAAAAAAAAAGGGTGTGACTCATCTGCCACAGTGGTAGATATAATGTCTGAAACCATTGTTTACAAGGTCCATTAGTGTTTATGGCTCTGCCACTTTCCTTCATGGTCTGCAAAGCATTTTAGTTCGGACTGACTTATTCTTTCATAGCAACCAATCTTCTACGGTGTGGATATCTCTTTGACTGAGAAAACTCCGAAGGGAGTTCTGGTGTCTTCTGTGTGAAGGCCACGTAATACATTTGTATTGCTCAGCGGCAGAGCCCAGTAGATGGTGATTTGTTTGTGGAACAAGGGGAGCTGTGCCTTCTGAATTCCAAAGTCAAAATGGTAACAATTTGAGTAACAAAATGGTAACAAAAGAGATAACAATGTCTGCTCTTTTCTAAACAGTTCAAAAGCTTGTTTTATTTTTTTCTATCATATAATTCTAGTTCTCTTCAACAGTTCTTGGTATCATTGATACTTCAGGCCCTCCAAACATGCAAACACTTCATGCATGAATACATACTTGAAAATATGATTTGGATGGAGACAAAATTGGGGCTAAAAACATCTATAAATTTTATCTGTAAGATGTATAAGATGCCTATTTAAATAGTTATTACACAAGATGTCCAGCAAGGCCAGGACTAGAATGAGTTAAGGAAGGTACCTGCAGATATAAGGCCCATTTGGAGATCCTGAGTGAATGCCTCCTTAAATTTCATGTCCAAGGCATCTCTTTTAACTTGTCCTAGTTCCATCCCTAGTGTCAAGAAATGGGAAGGGTCTGAGATTTTTTTCTACTTGCAAGTTAACAAGTTAGCCTGTTGGAGTTTCGAGGATGTTGGTAGAAGACACAAGATTCCTGGGTCAAAGACTAAGGACTTCATCATTACTTATGGCATATCAAGAAGCCTGTTTCACATTCCTTGTTAGCCCCTCTTGCTCCTCAAGTCTGCTCAGTGATGCAAGCAGCCCAAGTGGATGCTGTCTACCAAGTGGTTTTGCAACACAGCTCAAGAATCCCAAGCTTAAAGAATCCAGATCCTTTATGGTGGTCTGTAACAAAGCTACTTGACCTTTGTCCCAGAGTAAGACTTTATTTCTATCATACTGGACATTCAAAAACAACAATAAATAGCAAGAAAAACAAAAAAACCCAAACAAACAAAAACCAACCCTCCTCTCCTAAGGGGATATACCATCTCTCTTTCAAGGTTGTCTCCTACACAAAGATATCATGGATAAAGGCTGAGTGACTCCTCTCACAAAAGATGCATATAATTTGTCTATTTCTATGTTTGTATGTGAATATCTATATTCATGTATGGATCTTGAGATACAGAGAATTGGCCCAGGGACATATTCTGTCTTTTGTGGTTTTTTTTTTTTTTTTGTTCTTATGTACGGCTTTCTTTCTGCCACGTATTTTTAAAATTTACCTCTTGCTTGGGAAAATGGGGTGCCATACATGCTTCAAGGCAACATGGTTTTCACAGGCAAAAGTATTTAATCAAAGTTTGAGGCAAAAATTTTATATGGTATTTGCATACCTCTGATAAAATTGTGGTCTTCTCTGTCTTTATTGGTGACTTCTGCTGTGTAGCAATGTTCAAAATATGATATTTTCAGCATCTATGTGCGCCTCTACTTCCTAGTCACCTTCAACCTACACTTTCATAATACATCCCATTTTCATGAAGGGATACTGTCATTCAGTAGATTTTTAAAATTTACTTCTGCTGAAGATACAAATTAATGTTGTGTTTTTACAACTACATGCATAAATGAGAATTTTTATGATAGCTGCCTCCAACTGGATTTACCCAGGTCCTCTACACTTGACAATGCTGAATTTCTAGATTTAAAATACCAAGGTGTAACTGTAGTAGATTATGCTGGTGTTGCTACACCTGTTTTTAATTTAATGGCAAGTAAGATGTCTGGATGGCAGGAAGTGATCTTGAAACATGACCATTAATTCCAATAGGATTAAGCTTGAGGAAACAAACATTTGCTTGTGAATCAATGGCATTTTTTCGTCTCTTTTTCAAAAAAAGGCTACCCCCTCTCAAAGTGACTGCTTTTCCCCCAAATTTCAATATGGTTTTTTGGCCAAAAAAATTAGCTTATTAAGAGGTACAAACTTTGGTTATAAATAAATCACAGGGAGTACAGCACAGGGAATATAGTCAACAATATTGTAATAACGTTGTATGGTGACAGATGGTAACTCCAGTTACCATGCTGAGCATTTTGTAATGTATGTAAATGTCAAATAATGTAGTGATTTTGCTATGATTCACTATGTTATACATCTGAATCTAATATAGTATTTTGTGTCAACTATAGTTCCATTAAAAGTAAATAAATTAATTTAAAAATACAGAATACAATGCTGAAATGCAATAATTTTATATTAATTCTGGATTTAAAAAATCCAATATTTCAGAACAGATTGAATGCTAAATGGAGAGCAACTCGTGAACATATCTGTTATTTAGGATTTTTTCTTTCAATAGAATTCATTTTAGCCTCACCACAGCCAAGTAGTATTAGTAATGGCTGTCAGCCAGGACCTAGAAATAGCATCATTCAACAGAAATGGGCGCTGTAATGCTTATCTTTAAAACTGAAATCTAAGCATACACATTTATTTTGCTAACGTAATGAAGAATGGTGAACAGGGATGTGACCCTTAGTAGGTTAAAAAAAAAAAAAAAAAGAAGAAGAACAAAACACTGACAACAGAAACCAACAATAAATCTCTCCAATGAAATATTTATTTTGAGTGGTTAATGATACACCCATTTTATGCAAGGATGTACCATTATATAAAAGACAATATATAATATATACAATATATTATTAAATACAATAAAATATAATATACAGTATATTATATATAATAGCATATTGTATATACTATAATAAAATACATATATATTTAATGTTCGCTATTTTGGAAGCCTTGGAGCCTTCGTTTTATTTAGACTACTCTCTTTAAAACAGTTGGTACAGTCTCTCCAAACACTTAACCTAGCACGTATGTAGACAGTTGTCACTATAACTTGGAACGCCACAAGTAGGAATTAGATAAACAAGCATTTATTAAGTAGATACACATTTAAGTACCTTTTGTGTGCCTACCACAGTGCTCAGGTGATAAAAACAAAGATAAATACTGCCTCTATTTTCTGTTCTCAAAGAGCTTAGGGAAAGCAAATGTACACACAGACACCCTTGTGTAGACCCAGGGAAGCTGGGTGGGGGCTGAATCTGGAATGAGCTCACTTAATATGCCACTTGGAAGGCTGCTGTAGCTCACATATGCCATGTAGAAGACCTATCCTACGTATCTCTTTGCTTGACGCCAATAATAACACACATCTACAAAAAAGGGAGGAAATCCTACTTTGACCTTCTGGCACATCTCTTAAGCAAAGGTTGGTCTTTCACATGAATAAAAATAAGATGCATTTCCTTCACTCTACTCTTGATAGCTTCCTATTCTGTCTCTTCCCTGTAATCCCCAATACCTTACTCTTCCACAAAATTTCTCAGTGCCCTCACACTGCCAGTGCCCAGTGGGCTTACAGAGTTCCTCACCATGTGACTCTCCAATCTAGAATGGGGTGTTTTTCTGCAAGGGGCACTATATTAAATATTTCTGGCGTGGTGGGCCATCTAGGTCTGTTGCATAGCCTTCTTTGTTTCTATGCTTTATAGCCCTTTTAAAATATTCAAATCATTCTTAGCTTCCAGGGCAGTATAGACAAGTCATTCCCTAATGGTTCACAGCCTTTAGCATGCATCCAAATAATCTGGAGTGCTTGCTGAAACACAGACAGCCATGCCTCACCCCCAGAGTTTCTGATTCAGTGGATCTGGGGTGGGACCTGAGAACTGGCATTTTTAACAAGTTCCAATGTGATGGTGATATTGCTGGAAGTCACACTTTGAGAACTGCTTTAATATAGTGGTTCTGATTCATGACAGCATCTCAGAATCAGCTAAGAAATTACAAAGTATCAAAACAAATAAACAAACCCCAAATTATGTCCAGGCTTGTCCCAGTGTTTAAAAATGGTTTTTGCATTTTAAAATGACTGATGTAAATCCAAGCCCCAGTCCTGGTACTTTGTGTACACACACACATACACACACACACATACCCTTCCATCACACTTCCTTGTCTCCTAGGTAATTATTACATACAGTCATGACTAAATGCGACTGTTCGGGCCCTGGTGGATCCCCTTCCTCTTCCAAAAGATAGGCCAATTATGGTTTCCCCAGCAAACTAGTGCTGTGCGCCAGAACACACCTGATGAACGAAGACATAATTTCATGTTACAGAAAATACTTTTTCCCTTTACTACCCCAAAGTTTATCCTTACCCCCTTCAACATACAGTAAGACATCAGGAATTGGTTTAGTCCAAAGAGATAAAATTATATATTCCAGCAGCCTCGCGGAACCTGGGCAAATTGAGAATAGGACAGTCACCACTTGAGGGAGAAAAGCTACAAGGCACAGGATGCCACTAGTGGGAGCAACCGAGTGCACAAGGGGGTCAGAACACAGAGGTCTTTGTGCCTGTGCCTGTTAGGGGTATGAGAGGGTGTGTGTGTGTGCGTTCTCTGAACAAGGATATTCACTTAATCTATTTGATAATTTTGCCCAGCGCTGGATGCTCTTGGACTGTTTTCAGGCCTGAGTGTAGCAATCTGTGTGCGGCGGAGGCGGCAGATTGCTGAAATAACTTCCGTTGATTCTTTCCAGCAACATAAGCCTTTGCTTTTTCTTTTTCAACCCTACTTGGAAGGTGCTTTCTGGAATGTGCAAGGTCAAGAATCCAGCAGGGCAGCTGCTGCCTCCCACTATTAAAACTCAGCGTCTGGAAGGAGAGCTGCAGAAAGGTGCAGAAAAGGAGGAACCAGCGAAGTGGAGAATCTGGACAAAGGGGGCGGGACGTGGGGCAACAAAGGGAGGAGAGCCAGGACGCGCAGAGAGGTGCCCACAGTCCTGCGCCTCCGCCCTGCTTCCCCGAGCTCCGCGCAGCGGTCCCGGCCGCTGAGTGGAGCAGGAGCGGGCTGACTTTCGCCGGCGGAGGCCGCCAGCACCCTGCTGCTGAGCCCCCGGGAGGCTGGGCTTTCCACACTCCAGGCCCAGCTCAGAATGCTGTGTCTTCCTGGGCGGGGGGCCGGTGCCCGCGTTCCCTGCCCTCACAGCTCCGGCCTGAGCCCTTGAGCCCTCCCTGAAAACGCGCCGGGAGGCAGCGACACACCCCCACCCAGCGGGGGGACGAGGGAAGTGGCGCGGTCCTGGAAGCTTCTTCCACGGAAAGCACCAGCAGATCCGCCCCTTTACTTGTTTCTCGCTTGCTCCTTTCCTTCTGGTTTGCACGGGAGGAGCTGGGCTGTGCAGAGGAGTTCGTGGACACGCGCGCGCACACACACGGGGCGAGTGTGTGGTGTGGTGTGTGTGTTCTGTCTGAATCTCCTTTCGGTTGGACCCTGATCACTTGCTCAGTGCTGAACCAGCACTTTTAAATTTCGCAAAACTTGACTGGTCGGTAAGCTCCTGGGAAAGATGCTGGGAATCAGGGTTGAGCGGGATGAGAGCAACGGCTTCAGAACAGAAGAAAACGCAACTTGCCACTATTCCTCTTAATCTTGGGTGCACTCTGTGTAACTTCGGTTCTTGATCTCTCATCAGAAGATGGAAAGTAAACAGAATATTTGGGCTTAAAATTGCCAGTCTATGGTCTGATGGCTCATCTAACACAGCCTTGGTCATGGTGAAGGTCAAATTTTAGGGCCACTTAGGATTTTAGAAGCTGCTGAAAAGTCTATGCGAAAGCCTTCCCACAAAAAGACTTCATAGTTTTTTTCAATAGTCTTTCATAGTATATTGTTAATCTTTCTTAATGATGCTTATCACACCAAATTAGATTTTTTTTTAACCTTAATTTCATTTTTATATGCCCAGCATATGGACACAGTCACGTTGCTACATGTCCTGATTCAGTGGTTCTCACATTTGATGTGCACGTCCATCACCGGGAGGTATTGCTAACAGAGTCTTGCGTCTCACCCTTGATGTTTCTGATTGTAGGTTTGGGGTGAAGCCTGCAAATCTGCATTTTCTAACAGGTTCCCAGGTGATCTTTCTGCTGAGCACCACGCTTTGAGAATCACTGTCTTAGGAGTGGTTCTCAGTGCTCACTAAACATCAGCATCCAAATCACCTCTGGAGCTTTAAAAGACAAAGAAAACAACAACAATATGCCCTAGCCCCACTGACAAATATTCTGAGTAAACTGGTTTGCCATGAGACCTAGTCATTTGGATATGTTTTAAAATCTGTTTTGGTGCCGTTCTCAGGTTATTCCCATTTGCTGCCAGGGTGGACACCCATGTCACAGTGCTGACAAATACCTCCATTAGAACCATCTGTTTACATGAAGACATTTTTTTCCCAAAAGTTACAAGATGCATCTACTGCTTCATTAGTAGGAATCAGTTTGATTGATTCGTTTATCTTGACAAAACAGGAAATGGCTTAGATGTACTCTCATATGGGGAGATACTCTGGAAAACGGGAGAGTCTGTCTTGTGGGCAGATGATCCAGAGAGAGGATAAAGCAGGGGGAAGGACATTCAAGTGGAGGTGACCTCATTAACAATGAAGTTTTCATGTGGACATGAAACTCATCCTGCCTGTGCCGCTACTCCTCCAGCCTTCTTTTCCCCAATAAGCAAGACACCTTCTTTACAGAGTTGCCTTTTTGTTCTAATAAAAAAGGAAATCATTAATTGATGATGGGTGATATTTTTAAGTGCATGATCATATTTAAAGATATGAGCACCAGAAAGGATCTTCTAGAATCTCAGACATAAAACAAAAAAGTCATCGGTAACTGTACATGTAAATAAAGGCACATCATTGAACTCCCTTAGGATCAGATACATGGGACAGTCAGAGAGCCTGTAAGTCTGTGGAACAGATGCCCCTGGCAGGGCACAAATGCTTCAAGTAGGGGGAAAGTTTCATAAACCTTAATCGCATGCAGCTCCCAGTTTGCAAGTTCTCCTGTTGGGGGGATGTGCTCTCCACCAATCTGATAGTTGAAATGTAGCCTCTCATTTTTGTTTTGATTTGAAATTTTGAATTGCTAGAGAACCTGAATGTATTAATATGCTGACGGCCAATTTTAATAGATTATCCTATGACTTGATTATTCAAATCATGTATTCATTTTTCTGTTGGCATGTTTTTCTTAATAACGTGTAAGAAATTTATGTGTTTTAAGGACATCAATATTCTTTGTATACATTTTCCTATTTTTGTCATTTTTTTTGAATTAAATAAATTTTGGTACAGAAATTGAAAATTTTTATGCAATCAAATGTATTTTTTTTTCCTTTTGGAGATTCTGTTTGTCATTTTCAGAAATTCCTTTCTTATCCTATAGAAAATTTGGATAAATATTCACTATGAAATTTACATATTTATTTTTCACTTAAAGTCTCTCATTGGTCTGGAAATAATTTTGCTCTACGAGTTGAGAAAAGGACTATTTTAGCTGCTTTTTCCAAATGGAGAGCTAGTCCTCATGCAATTTTTATTAATAACTTGTTGATCAGAGGTGCCATCTCTACCTATAATTATACCTAAGTGTACATACATTCTGTCTCATGTATCCATCTCTCTCTTCCCAGGTCAGTACTTCCCTTTTGAAAACTACTGTAGTTTATAAAGAGCATTTTAGTATTTCAGAGAGCTCCTTATTAAAAAAAATTCTGTGTATTCTGATTATTCTCCCAAATGAAATAAGGATTTGCTTTGTCATATCCTCCTCCATCTTAAAAACTGTAATTATAACGATTTAGAACAGCTGAAGGTGTTTAAGAACCTCTCACCAAAACATAGCTCATGTAACACAGCTCATGTAGCTTGTTTATAACAGGTACATAGGGATTTGCTTTCTTTTGGTTAGAAATAAGAAGATATTGAATATTCAAAGCTACCTCTTAAATAATACATTTGTTTAACTGACAGTTATGACTATATAGACTTTTGAATGTGATCGAAGGGGTATTATGTGAGAGAAAGCTAAACTCCAAGGGATGAAGGTTTAAAGATTTCTTTCTCAGGTAATATTTGTAGGTCAACAGGGAAACTTTACTTCTTGAAGTTATTTGCTACCCAGGTTTCTGCTAATTTCATGTTCCAGCATCTTGCAGAGCAATCAAGAAGTTGGATTGCTGCCCTGTCTGGGTTGCAGCAAAAAAAGTAGGGGAGAGAGGCCGTGGAACAGCCAGGTTCTTGGTTTTAAGGCACAGCCTTGTTTCACTGTGAGGCTGAAAAGGCATCCATCACTTCTGCCTATAATCCTTTGCCACAGTGTAGTCATAATCCACACCTACGTGGAAGTAAACCTAGTGTACAGAGTCTGTAATTAGGTGACGACATGCTCAGGATAACTCTCTATACTGCAAAGAGAATGGTCAGATTTTGATGGTCAGCTTGTAGTCAGTTTAGGAAGAGGCTGGTGTAGCCTTTTGTTCATCCCATTTGAACTTTCTAAAATAAAACCCATCTTCCCACACAAACCTGTTCTTGGATTTCACATAAATCGTTCATGAGTTCTGACTAGACTTGTACCCCCTTTGCCAGTTTTGTTTTCCTGGTACTTTGCCTTTGTCTTGTATTGTCCTTATATGGTGGCTACCACTCTCCATGTAGCTCCTTAGTCTGCCGAGATCTGCACTTGTTATTCTTTTTTTTTTTTTTTTTTTTAAAGATTTTATTTATTTATTTGACAGACAGAAATCACAAGTAGGCAGAGAGGCAGGCAGAGAGAGAGAGGAGGAAGCAGGCTCCCTGCCAAGCAGAGAGCCCGATGCGGGGCTCGATCCCAGGACTCTGGGATCATGACCTGAGCCGAAGGCAGAGGCTTTAACCCACTGAGCCACCCAGGCGCCCCTGCACTTGTTATTCTTAAAGAGCTCTGTGTCTCCTCCCCCACTGCCCATCTTATAAGTCATGACTTCTAGGTCTAACTGTGGTTTCACTTTCATAAGAGAAGACAAGAATTACCCTTCACCTATATCTTGTCCCCACTCTGGCTAGTTTATCTTTCTCCAACAATACCTTGACAGGAGAAAGGGGACTGAATACTGATATATTATTATTATTATTAGTTAAGATTTATTTATTTGAGAGCAAGAGACAGAGAGAGAGAGAGAGAGAGAGAGAGAGCAGAGAGAGGGAGAGAGAGTTCTAAGCAGACACCTTGCTGAGTGTAGAGCCTGACAGGAGGCTCGATCTCACAGCTCCAAGATCAAGAATTGGATGCCCAAAGGACTGCATCTCCCAGGCACTCTCTGATGCATTATTTTATGATAATAAATGTAATATTCTGCAAGTTGCTATTTAAAAGTAAGATGGAGTAAAAAACTGCAGTTCAAGCTTGGGATAATCAGATATTGGTAACACAATTAGAAATGATGGGAGAAACTGATATGAAGTTAAGTGAGGGTTTGGATAAGAAAATATAATAAACCGTAATGTCTGGTCTGCTCTACTAAAACTTTGTTTCTGTATTGAGAACTAGCTTATACAAGTGGATAGACAAGAGGAAAGAAGCCATTATGATGCATCAATCACATACGTTGTTCCATGCGTGATTTGCCCCAGCATGTTAATGTTTTACACTAACACTGACACACATAAGGTATGTTTTGCACATCTAATGAGAGCAGCTGAATGGAGAGTACACGAATACAGCTGCTTTAGAGAATAAAGTCCTATACATGATGTTTATTACCCTATATTCTTCCTCATGACTCAGCATGGCCACATGCTTGGTCCTAGAAGTTACTATTTTGCAATTTTCCCCAACACTTGTACATTTTGATCTTGTTTCTACAACTCAGCAGCCTCAACTCCTTCTCACATCTCTTCCATCAATCTATTTCACATAGTACTTTCTTCTTTATTAGGAATGTCAATGTCTGTTTAGCTGAACTAGCATTTTTAGCAAAATTGTTTTGCTTTTGTTAGCATTCTTGTTATGAATCACATAAATTTTGAGTGGACTGCCCATAATCCCATTTTTTGGCATAATCTCTAGTTATTTTTCATGTATGATTTACAGGATGTGAGTTTCGTGTTTTAGGAGTGTATGTATTGTCTTGGAGCACAAACTATATTTTGTAAATGCAACATGACTTGAATAGAGGGAAGTGGAGTCCGTTGGTGATCTTGCTGTTGCACTTGGTTTGCATTTTGCATAGATCTATTCTATTTTCTTCAATTAGGAAAAAAAAATCCCTTAAATTTAGGTTATATTTTTTCTTATTATTCCCAATAAGGCCCAGTTTAGGGCTGTGTATTATATGTCCTCTACTTCTTGTCCAACTGTTTTCTGGGTATAGAGAACTGAGAGCCTCACCTTTAGCCCATGTAAGGGCCTGCCCCTCCCAGAGGAACTTGCTTGTGGACCTCGGATGTAGGGGCGGGGCAGGCCGGGTGGAGACGTCCAATCAGTGGGGCGTGCGTATATCCACTGGGGTGAATTGGGATTCAATTGGCCGCCTGTGTAGGGGCGGGGCTCAACCACCCCCATAAAGGTTGGTCTGCGAGGCTGTCCGGGGAGAAGAAGGAGAGCTGTCGGAGGAAGAAGAAGGCAGAAGAAGGGAGCAGAAGAAGGAGAGCTGTCGAAGGAAGAAGAGTCATCGGAGAGAGAAGAAGAAGAGCTGTAGGACCTGTGACAGCTCTTGTAAGCTATAAGCCACCAGCGGCCCCGACGCCAGCGGCCCTGAGCCACCAGCGGCCCCAGCGGCCCCGAGCCGCCAGTGGTAGCAGCGGCCCCAAGCCGCCAGCGGCCCCGCCGCCAGCGGCCCCGAGACGCCAGGAGCCTCAATGCCAGTGGCCCCGCCCACACACTGTGACCCTGGGCAGCAGTGCAGCAGGGAACGGCCTAGATGCCAGCAACCTTGCTGCGAACCCTGAGCTGCTGCCTCGTCGGAGCTGTGTCATTCTGGGGAGCGGCTTTGTCTGGAAAGAGGCCTCCTTGGTGAGCGGCCCTGCGGGAGCAGCATTGTCGGGGAAGAGGCTTCCTCCAGAGCGGCCTTGTCCGGGGAGCGGCCTCGCTGGAGCAGCCCTGTCCAGGGAGCAGCCCTGACTGGGGAGCGGCCTCGCCGGAGCAGCCCCTGTCCTGGGAGCAGCCTTGTCCAGGGAGCGGCCTTGCCGGAGCAGCCCTGTCCAGGGAGCAGCCTGGTCCGGGGAGCGGCCTTGCCGGAGCAGCCTTGTCCAGTGAGCAGCCTCGCCAGAGCAGCCCTGTCCGGGGAGCGGCCTTGCTGGAGCAGCCCTGTCCAGAGAGCAGCCTGGTCTGGGGAGCGGCCTCGCTGGAGCAGCCTTGTCTGGGGAGTGGCCTCACTGGAGCAGCCCTGTCTGGGGAGCAGCCCTGTCCGGGGAGTGGCCTTGCTGGAGAAGCCCCTGTCCGGGGAGCAGCCCTGTCCCGGGAGCGACCTCATTAGCAGTGGCCTCGACTTGGGAGTGGCCTCGTCGGTGAGCGGCCTCGTCCGGAGCGGTGGCCTCCTCTGGGGAGCAGCCTTGTCAGAGTGGCGTCATGGGGAGCAGAGTCTGTGTCATTGGTGTTGTCCTCCTTGTCATCGTTGCTGTCGTCATCGCCTCTTTGTCGTTGGGAGCGGCCTCATCCTGGGAGCGGCTTCCTCCAGAGTGGCCTCTTCTTGGGAGCGGCCTTGTCTGGGGAGCGACCTCACCAGCAGCGGCCTTCTTGGGAGTGGCCTCTTCTTGGGAGCGGCTCCGACCGGAGGGCAGCCTCATCTGTGGAGCAGCCTCGTCCGGAGCGGCCTTCTTGGGAGTGACCTTGTTGGGATCATCATCGTCTTTTCGTAAGAGACAGCCCTGACCAGTCAGTTTGATTTTTGATGCTTGGCGTGAAATAAAGCTTTGTTTGATTTTCGCTTTATATCAGTCTCGTTCCTTTAATCATGGACCCTAACAGCCCAAACCCCCTTTAACTGAGGACAATGGAATGTAAAACTTCCTAAGTACTAGTAAGTGTGTGATCCAGGTAAAATGACATAGTAATTAGTATGATCCAGGTAAAATGACTTGGTGCGCGACACTTGATGTGTATCTTCTCCTTTGTAGATTTAGTATTATTTGTTCCATCAGATTAAGTCTAATCCATTAACACACCAAAGCAAATAAGCAGACAAAATGGACATCCCTCACCATACATGGCTAGGCTGGCACACCCTTTCTGCCTCTGAAAGGACAGGGATGCTGTGTTTTTCAGAATGAAGAGATACTAGCCAACATGTCCACACTAGAACCAGCATAAGGGTATAGCCTTGCTCTAAAGCATTCTACTGTCTGATAATTTAAGCTCCCTGCTTCCCGTGATTCCTACCAACATAGCAAAGAGCCAAAGCCAATCCCTTACTTCTCCAATCCACAGCTGACTTTTCTGATCCTTTCTTGTATGAACAATTGGAGAAGCAACTGCATAAGAAGCCTGGGATGACCAGTAAAATTGGACAACGGTTATTTAAAGTGATAGCTTCTATTTCTCCAGAAACTGTCAAACTGAAGTAGTTAAACCATTGGAGGCATTGCATTGACCACAAGGGATTTGTCTAGCACTTCTGAGCTCTATTTCTTGGCTGAAATTCCCTGTCTGCTGTGGATCCTACTGATCCCTGTGCAGCGGCAGGAAAAGGCAGAGTGATCTCAGGGGCATCAACTACCTTGTGAAGTTTCAGGTCACTCCTGTTCATAGAAGCTCCCAGTTTACCCCAAGGCATGGTGAAGTTCAGACGAATACATCTCCTTTTGTTTAAGTGACTGATGGTTGGGATGGTTGCTTTCATATCTGGTAAAGCCAAAATAGGAAGAGCAAACCTATGTCATTTGGAGCTGACTGAGAAGGTCATTAACTAAGGTTTAGACCAAAACTGTTAGCAGCCAAACCAATACCGAATATAGATTTAAACTTCATTTTTATTCATTAGGAGTCCTGTGCTTACTTTTATTTTTACAAGCAAAGATTTGTATCTGTTTAGGTATGTAATGTTTTCATGCAGCTTTAGTGAAATTATGTTTGCTGCTGTGTGAAATTCTTCTTGGTATTCTAAAGTTAAAACCATTCTTTGTCAATTTTCACATCCTCCCTCTGCCGGAGAGTCATTCTGATATATATATATTTTATATATAATATATATATATTTTGTCATTTAATGAAATCAATTACAATTTAGGGCAGATTTATTCTAATTAAGTGGGGTGCCATGGATTCCTTAAAGAATGAGACTTTAGGTTTGACAGCAGGAAAATAAGATTTGGTCTCTGTGCCTTTTTAGTAGCTGTGAAGCACACGAAACTCTCTGAAATTCTTTTGTTTCATCAAAAGGATTTTGCTTTCACATTCCAATGCCTTATGTCTCTGGGGCCTAAAGTCTCCTCTTTAACTAACCACATGGATTGCTGTGTGTGGACAAAACATTTCTTGATCATCTCTGTTTGCTGGTAATGGAAAATCATACCTAGTTATGAATGATGGGGTTAGAGTATGTTCTCCAGAAGGGGCTAGTCCAGGCCCATCTAAATCTCAACTGGAAACCAGAGTTGAGTGTTACTGCTTTCTTTCTGCCTTTGAATGTATCCATTGTCACATTCAGTTATTTTTTTTTCTTGAAGACTTATCCTGGCCTTATGAGTTTTGTAAGTAAGCAAATGATCTGTCTCTGTGTCTCTCTGAATATATATGAATGTATGGGTGTGGGTACGGGTGCATACATATGTCTCCTGGGTTGGCACCAAGGAACCAGAGCATGGGTCCCCAGGTGAATTGTTCTCTAATGCCATTTTCACTGTACCTTCCTTTCTTTTCTTCAAGAGTTTACAACAGTTCCTCACAGGGCATTCCATTTCTGTCTCTCAGGGCACCCAGAATTTCCTCCCATCCTATTTCCTGACAACGCCCTCAAACTCTCTGTTCCATTAATAAGCTTCTTCCTTCTTCCCTGTACACATCATGCTGATTTCTTTTCCTACCAGATATGGGGCACATATGGGGTTTACTCAGTCAGTGAATGAATAATTAAATGAATTCCTGATTTCAGTGCTTTGTTCAGGCTGATTCCCAAGAGATGGGTATCGAACGGGAAAGACATTCACACTCTTTTCTCTATTTAGCTTCACGTCCTCAGTGCTCATGTCCTGCTCCTCTTCCTCCTGGAGCCTTCCCTGATAATGACCCAACTCTTCCCTGGCCCTCAATTCATCCTGAAGGAACTTATGTATTTTGGTACTTGCTTTTATGTTTAGTTTAACACTTTAATGAACAAATCCTTATATTCTTTGATTCTCTATTTCACAGTGAGTTTTAACTACACCAAATCTGAATGCTGGGATTCTGCCATATTCTTCTTTCATATTCTCTAAGGATCTTAGCACTTACTATCAAGCACATAATATGCCCTTGATAATAACTACTTAGAGAACTGAAATGAATGATATTGATTAATCTCTTTGAATGTGATCAGTTTGTGCTATTGCTGTAATTCAGTTCATCACTTGCCTCGCTCTACTATTACGACTAAACCAATAAATCACATCTGTCTGCATATACATGCCCATGAGTATGTCTGCACACATACACACACAACACAGAACCGGTAGTCTACTTGAATATTAATTTAAAGTGGTTTGTGATCCTATGCAAAATAAATGGAAGTAATTTATTGTAATTTCCACCAGCCCCCTTCTAATCATGGGAAACTACCACAAACCATTGCAAATATTCGGCCCTCTCAATCCTGGGCAAGGCTCTACTGTTAAAACATCTCCCTGTGTTTAAATGGCTGCTCTGCCATTTATGCACAGTGTAACCTTGGGCAAGTTATGGAACCTTTCTGAACCTTGATTTCATCCTTGTAAAAAGAGAATAATCACATCACCCTTTCACGGCTACTTTTGGGATTAGCAATAATGCCTATACTAGTCACCATTTATTGAGGTTACTATGTTCCTGACAGTGTGCTCTGTCCATAAATTTCTCCTGTAATTGTTACAACATCTTTGGCATATACTAGATGCTCAGTAACAGTGACTATTATGTTTTATACCCTGGCTTAAATGTATACTGAGTCAGACTGAAGATTGCCAAATATTCATTTTTCATTTCCCAGGATTGGCAGAAAGGTGTGATGAAGTCAGGCTACTACCAGGTTCCTGTGGCCCCAAGCCAGTGTAATGGTTGCTCTGAGTGGAGGCCAAATGTTAGGGGCTGCCATCGCATTCCCATAATGGCCCTCGGGACAGGGAAACTTGCTCCGACAACAAAATTTGGCTTAGGAAACAAGAAGGTACTGCCCTGAGTGACTTGTGAGGTCATTCACAATAAACATCAGTAGAAATGGCAAATCTGTTGCATTAAGCACAAAAGAAACTCACTTATGTAAACTGAGGTGACACTTCAAGGATAGAAAAGGGTAAAATTTGAGTCTTGTGAGCAGTTCTTGTTTCCTTTGAGCTGAACACTTGAATAGAGCTTAGCTTTCAACAGGAGGGCTTTAGATTAAACTCTAGGAAAAGTTTCTTCATTGTAAAGGTCTTGAACTATTCAAGCACATGAACACCAGAACTAACAAGAACTTACCTAGGAGTTTCATTTTTCCTGCACAGATTTCAGGGCACTTCTAGGAAGCAGAGGAATGACTCGAATGTCTTTGAACAGTAACTTCCCAGGACAGTGATTCCTTCCTCTCCTCCTTTCTTTCTGAAACAAAATTATATTTTAAATTATATCTCTCCCCCTTTCATCCAGTTACACGTTAGACTTTTGGGGATGAGGTTTGGAGACTAGTGTTTTTGAAATACCTTGCAAATCATTCCACCATCAACCACAGGGTTGGGACCAGCTGCTTGGATAGAATAGTTTGCGCAGAGACTGAGATCCTGCTATCTTGTGATAGAATCACAATCCTGTGGTGGGATTCAATACAGTAATGCCCTGTTTACTGCCACCTTGTGGTTGCACCTTCCATTATGACCCAGAGAGTCCTGGTTGACATGACTGGAGGAAAGCTCTCTCTCCATCGGTCTTATGATGATTTTATAAAGTACCTAAATGGAGTGATCTTAATCTTAGTTTCTTAAAGAGTCTCTGTTATATATTCCCTTACTTTCTTTCTGCAACTTCTGAGAAAATCAGGGCCAGGTGTAGAGCCTTTTTTATTACGGTGTCCTGCTAGAAGCTTCTATCTACTCACAGTTTAAGAACAGTCATCAAGGTAATAATCAAAAGCATTTTTTTAAAGATTTTATTTATTTATTTGACAGACAGAGATCACAAGTGGGCAGAGAGGCAGGCAGAGAGAGAGGAAGGGAAGCAGGCTCCCCGCTGAGCAGAGAGCCTGATGCGGGGCTGGATCCCAGGACCCTGGGATCATGACCTGAGCTGAAGGCAGAGGCTTTAACCCACCCAGGCGCCCTCAAAAGCATTTTTTATGCTTTTATATTCATTACCACCCTCATTAAACAGGTAAGGCCAATAAGGCCCAGGGAAGGTAAGTAACTTGCCTAAGATCACACACCTTATGAGTGATAGAGCTTGACTGAAAGTCAAGATCATCAGGCTTTTAAGCTCATGTTCATGGTTGTGAGATCCAGCCACAGGAGAACTAAAGATTTGTGGCGAGGAGGCTAGCAAGATAAAAGTAGGGCTCTTGTCCTATAAAGGGCTCTGGAGGTACTTTTCTTTTTAAACCCAATATGGAACTCAAGAATACAGAAAAACACAGAATTCCTTTTTTTACAGGGTAGCAGCCTGAGATTGAGGCTCAGGATAAAGGGAGATGAGGAGACAACTCAGAAAAGCAGTCAAAAGCACTGGATGCAGAAGCCTTACATCAGGGTTCTCCTCAGCATTAGGAGGAAAAGAAATAAAAATATCAAGAATTTGTTGAGAATGGCTGTGCCTGCAATGCAGATGTGCACTATGTGGGGAGGGCCGCGGAGCTCCATGGTCTAAGCGGGAGGGGTTGCTCACATTTTATGAGCACTTGCTCTCCTCTCAGGCAATACAGTAAGCAACTAATATGCATTTTATTTTATTTTATTTATTTTTTTTAGGTTTTTTTAATGTATTTCTTTATTTGACAGAGAGAGAGAGAGAGAGAGAGAGATCATAAGTAGGCAGAGAGGCAGGCAGAGAGAGGGGGAACAGGCTCCCCGCTGAGCAGAGAGCCCGATGTGGGGCTCGATCCCAGGACCCTGGGATCATGACCTGAGCCAAAGGCAGAGGCTTAACCCACTGAGCCACCCAGGTGCCCCACTAATATGCATTTTAAAATTTCATCCTCAGAGTAACTTTATGAGATGAATAGCATTCTGATTTCCATTTTAACTACCACCAATATGAAGCTGTATGTTACAAGTTTACCCAAGTTCAAAGATAGTAAATGTTATAATGGGACTTAAATCCTGGACTTAAGAGCCATCATGTTTTGCCTCGAACATGACTGCCCCCTTCCTCCACTGCCTCTGGGACTCCCATCTCCCCACTTCTTTTTTTTTCTTTCTTTCTTTTTTTCTTTTGTGAGGGAAAGATCAATCAGGAAAACTGAATTCTAGCTATTTCCATTTATTAATTCAATTAAATTAAAACTGATAGCACTGTCAGTATTTGTGGAGGCCATTTGGTGTGTCTTATTTGGTGGGAGGTTGGAGAAGAGGCTTCTGTTTTTGAAGAAAACCACTCCTGCCTAAGTCTGTGAGCTGTGCTAAGAGACCTGGTAAATTACTCTCTCTCCCTCTCCCTAGAAGTGATCATGTGACAGAGGCCCAGTCAGTAAGTAAATGCTTGTGCCTGGGTTTTTGAACTGTTGAAACTTAAGGGGAAAAGCAACTGGTGAGAAATTTTCCACAGTAGCAATGGAAGCATTAGAGAAGTTCATCTTGGACACCTATTGGGGTTGCTGTTAACAAGGGAATAGCTCATCAGACTCTTCATTGGTGGGACTTGGGTTACTTTCCCTTTCTGAGCTGCTGTCCATTCCTAAGACTCATTCTCCAGCTGCCTCCTTCTTCCAGCTCCCTCCACTTAAGTCTTTGAAATGCTGGCTATCCATCAGTAATTTCTTTCTTTCCTTCTTCTTTCTTTTCTTTCTTTCTTTCTTTTTTTTTTTTTTTTTTGGTTAAATTTGAGTTGATTTCTCTTGCTCGCTACCAAGGACCCATATTAAGATTGATGGCTACACTTTAGGACAACTTATCAACAGACTAATTACATCTAGGAAATAGTCAGACTCTTGGGTCCATTTGGCTGTTTCTCCTTAGATGTTGTTATCTTATATTCTAGGTCATTCAAGATTTTGGTCATATTATAGAAAAGGTTTTTTATTCTTTTCTTCTAATTCACTTACATTGATCTCACAAACTTTCTTTTTGATCTACTTTTCTGATTTATTCACTTGACTGCTTCTCCAGATTTCTTTCCCTGCCAGGTGGGCCACATATGGAGTCTTTAATACTTCCGTCGGCTTTCTCTCTGGGTGTTCCGCACCTCAGCTTCCCTAATCATAACCATGATTGCCTTGTACTTTTACAAGGCACCGGCTTATTTAATTTATTTAGCGTACTGTTCAATTAATGACTTAGTCACAGTCAGCGTAAAGTTTCTGCATTGCTCCAGCTTGGAAATAGAAAAAGAGAAGTTTTTTTTTTTATTTTCCTATCTCTGATCTGACTTATATCAAAACAGAAAATGAGTATCTTAATTCTTTCATCACTGTTGTATCTTCTATGACCTTGAGTTAGGTTATTATAAATCTTTTTTTCTTGCAACAGCACTTCTAAAGCTTCCGGGTATTCATGGACTATCTTTGGTTATTATGACCCTGACATGAAGGGCTGCATTAGCTGTTTTTGAATAAAACAAAGTAACAGAGAGGAAAACATATGCTAGTTAAAGTTACAAATAACATAACTGCTTTTGCCCCTAAGAAAGTGACATAATTTTTCTCTGGAGACTTTTGTTTAAGAAAATATTTAACAGTCTGACCTCGGGAGCTAATGCTTCTATGATTTGGAAGGAGACAGCAAAACAGAAGACTGTCTGCAAATAAAATCAAGAGAAATCGAACGGTGGAAGCCGCCAGAAGTGAGAAACAGATGAGGCCTTGTAATATGGTAGAAGGTTGTCTGAGTCAAAGGGTAAACTTTCTCTAGAAAGGGGGATGACTGAGGGACTTGAAGGGTGGAATGTTTAATTTTAAGTGGCTTGTTCAAAACCTCCAGTACAGAACAGTACATGTTCCCTTGATCTAAGGACTTTCTGGGTGTGAATGGGTGGGGTAAGGCCAACTGAGAGAGTAGAGGTCTCAGATATGGTAAGGAAACAGGTGCCAAGGGGAAATGACTCAGTAATTGATGTGAAACAGCTTCACTTTCCCCAAATAGACCGGAGGGAAAATAATTCTGAAGGAGAAGCAGGCTTGGAAGCATTTGGGTTGTAACTGTTAGTATATAGCCAACATTTGAGAAAGAAGTTGGGCAACTGAGGAAGCAGAAATCGGGACACCAGATCAGCAATAGCGAAGAGACGATTGGCCTGATGAATAAAAGCAGAAAGAAGAACCAGAGCTTCTCCTAGACAGGGAACTCCCTGTCTTTTGTAATGCTGAAACGTGGCAGGGTCTAGGACTCCTCAGCAAGCACAGATCTTCTGTGTGTAGCTAAGTGGCATTAACTCTGTTTAGCACCATCTAAAATGAAGTAGGCAGGCTCAAGGTATTTTTCTCTAAGAGTATTAGTCAAAAGTAGGAAATACAACAGAATATTCAAACATCTCACAGAAATGTAACTAAGTATTTTTGGAACGTAAATTTCTTAGTGGGTATGTTTGTGAAACAGAAATTATTTCCTTATGGATGATGGATGGAGAGGCTGTAATCTGATATTTTACATTCATGTTAATGCTTCCATATATATGGCTTACAAGACTGCAGCCATTCATTCCTAATAGAACAGGTCTTCTTCATCTCTTTATAACTGAGAACAACTTCCAAATTAAAAAAAAAATGTGATTAAACCCCATGGAAATGAACAATTTCCCAAATGGGATTTCTAATATCTGACTAAAGAGATATAATGGTTGGGAGGGAAGAGTTTTAAGGGTATCTTGGAGAATTAGGATACATATTTAGAATAAAGGAAATTGAAGAGGAAGGTGGGGGTGGGGGAGAAGGAAAAAGAACTGAAAAAAACAAAAACAAACAAACAAAAAACCCCACCAAATTAAGAATTACTTTTTAAAGCACTTGGAATAATATATGATTTGCAACTTCTGTCTTGGTTGAGATAATTCTCACCTTTAGGAGGTTTCTATAAATACATTTTCTACTTGGGAACTAGGAATGGCTATTTAATTCTAAGCCTACTCATTACATTATGTAGCAACTGATCTCAATTACAAACATCTATGCTATAGTAATTGTGTATCCCAAAAAGTCAGCAACAGGTAGCTCACAGTAGTTTTGGAATAAATATTTTGGTTTAAAGTTGCTATGTTTGAATATTGTAAGTTTATAAAGCAATTCAGAATAAAGTATTCCTCACTCAGTTCAGAGGTAAAACTTAGAATACAGAATTTTATCATGTTTTTAAGAACATGCAGTTTTCTATAGGATAATGGTGGCTATTTAAATCCTGATCTCCCTACATCTTCTCTGAAAAACCATACATATAAAAAATGACAAGCAAATAAATCATCCACAATCCACATTTACAGCATAAGAAGGGGACTGTGCTAATACCTAGCTTCAATTGTACATAAGTCAGGAAGTAAATAAACAGAGTTAACACCATAAATACCATGGCCATAGCCAATGGCAGAGTGGGGTTTTAGAGGCTGAATGAAAAAGATGTCAGAGGTTTGGATAAACTCTTCCCCAGAAGGAGTTACTTAGGTATCTTTCTAAAAGAAGGCATTTAGAAATTTTCAACCTAACATTTTCCCCCTAATATACTGCCATGCTAAGGGGGCTTGGTGAAAGAAAAAAACAAAACAAAACACCCTTACACATAAAATGATTAATTTGTATGAACTGAAAGCTGTTCATCATATTCAACGTCATTTTGTTCCTCATTCCTCATTTAAAAGTAAAATATAAGAAACACACAAAAACATTTCTCATTAGTTAGAACATTAAGAGCAAGTCAATATAGTGAAAAGATAGAAATCTAATTGGATAGGACCACCAAAAGGGACCAGATAAAAATCCTTTTGTACATTCAACATCATTAAACAATACGGGAAGCAAATGTGAATCAGAGAATGGATTAGGACTTAAAAAAAAAAATCTCAGCTTTATTGAAGTACATCTGACAAGTGAATGTTGTATCTATTTGTGGAATGACTGAACTTACACAGACACTGTGAGATGACTGTGATCAAGGGAACACATCCATCATCTCACACAGTTACCATGTTTTGTTTGCGTGGTAGAAACATTTAAGATCTACTTTCTTAGCAATTTCAATTATAAATCCCAGTATTAGATCCCCAGAACTTATTCCCCTTATAACTGAGAGTCCGTATGATGTGACCAACATTTCCCCATTTCCTCCAGGCCCCAGTCTCTGGTAACCACTGTGCTACTTTCTGGTTCTGACATTTTTCCATTTCATGTATAAGTGAGATCATACGGCATTTGTCTTTCTGCACCTGGCTTAGTTCATTTGGTACAATGTCCTCCAGGTTCATCCAGGATGTTGCAAATGGCAGAGGATCCCCCCCACCCCCTGCTTTTTAATGGCTGAATAATATCCCCTTGTAGGGAAGACTTTTTATGGGATAGTTACAGGTGAGGGCTCCCCAACTTGGGTGTCCAGCTCAGCACCCTTGCTGAGAGCCCAAGAGTAGGCAGCTGTGAGGCCTGAAAATGGAAGACCATTTTTCTAGTTGACATAAATATAAGTTCTGTCACTTGTAGGACAAAACCTGCCTGTTGGTTTTCAGGTAAAAGCAATAAAAACAGTCATTTCCTTCCCCCTTGGTAGCAAGCTCACTGATGTAGAAACATTCCTCTCACTATTTCTCAGGTGTCTTGAAAACAAACACAGGTGCTTCTTCTCACAACCCTGCCCTTCTCAGTCTAACAGGTCTTGTCCCTCTGACTTCTTGTCCCCTGACTTTTTCTGAGGATGCATTCATTTCTCAAGTCCAACCTCATTCACACTCCCATCTCCACCCCAACCCCATGGCCCATCATCCCCATACATTTTAGGTGACTTCTCTCCTATCTGGTTTTGACTGAATTTACCTTCATCTTGACCCTTTAATTACATTATTATTCTCCGTTGACTTATGTTTCACTAGATTATAAATTCAACTTGTTTACCTTTATGAAGTCCGCGTCTATACACCGTGAATTCTCCTAAATACTTGCTAAGGGAATGCTTTTGTTCTTCTCGAAAAGAAATTGGGTATAAATAACTGAAACTTTCGGAGAAGTATACTAAAATGTGCCTATAGTCACGACTGCTTTTTCGAGAACTTGTGCATGCCAATGAATGCAATAACCTTTTATGCTGCTTCTCAGTGAGGGCTATGCCACTTGTATTCTTAGTCAATTTAGGCAACAGTATTCAATTACAAGAAAAAAATAACTGGAACAATTTTTTGCAAATAAAATAAAATTACAAGAAATAAAATAAATATAAAATTAAATAAAAATAAATAAAATAAATATAAAATAGAATAAAAATAAAATTACAAGAAAAAAATAACTGGAACAATTTTTTGCACTGTCCATGGATTAGACAAATTGGTTTGAAGATACCGTACTACTTTCTCAATATCTGACCTCTAGTCTGGCATTGTTATACCTGTTGTGGCTGCCAGCATAGTCTGGAATTTTATGGATTCCTACAGAAATAGTTTTTAAATTATGAACAGGCAACATTCCTTCCTGTTACTTCATCCAATCTCTAGTACACACTGTAGCTACTTCAGACTTTGGGCCCAGATGTGATCATGTCTCTCTTCCCCGCATGCCCATGCTAACGGCAGTGAATAAAATTATCTGACTTACTTTACATTTTCCTTATCTTACCTTCTTCCTAATACATTTTTCACTGAGGTGAAATTCACAGGACATAACATTAATGATTTTAAAGTGAACAATGTGGTGGCATTTGGTACACTCACGGTGGTGTGCATGTGCCTCTCCTTTAGTTCCACAACATTTTTATTACTCCAAAAGGAAACTCCATACCAATGAAGCAGTTACTTCATAACCCCCACTCCTCCTAGCCGCTGGCAACCATCGATCTGTTTCTCGTCTCTATGGATTTAGACATTTCATATATATGGAATCATATAGTAAGCGACCTTTTGCATCTAGTTTCTCTCACTTAGCACAATGGTTTGGAGTTTCATCAGTGTGATAGCATGTATTACTCCTTGGTTTCTTTTCATGTCCAATTAATATTCTATTATATAGAAAGGCTACGTCTTATTTATCCATTTACCTGTTGAGGGACATTTGGGTTCCTCTGGCTATTAAGCATAATGATGCTATTTTTTTTTTTTTCTTAAACCCCTGTATCTTTTCTTCACTTCTTAGTTCGCCCCAATTTTTTTTTAAAGGTTATTTAATTATTTATTTGACAGAGAGAGAGAGAGAGAGAGAGGAAACACAAGCAGGGGGACTGAGAGAGGGAAAAGCAGGCTTCCTGCTGAGCAGCGAGCCTGATGCAGGCTCCATTCCATGACCCTGGGCCTGAGCCAAAGGACTTAAGGACTTTCAGGCTTAAGGACTGAACCATCCAGGCATCCCTTAGCTTACCCAAATTAACAGAACTTGTTTTTTCTCTGAACTTCCATAACCCCTCTATGGAACAGATTCACAATTCACTTATTTATTAATCCAAATGATTACCCACACATGCAAACATCAAAAAAAAAAAAATTACTGAGCACCTACTCTGTGAAGTACTAAAGCCTTTTCAAAGCCAGTCAGACATTAGGTATTTGTGAAGATGTCTTCTTTCTCTTACTGGTGTTAAGTTTTAAAACACTGGAACATCATCTCACTTGATCTCTCCATCCCTCACGGGTCTCAGCTCAGCAAACTGAGTGAATTAACAAATGTACAAATGCAATTATTTTCTAAACAGTCTACCACTGTCGATGTAAACACCTGCCTTTAAATCCTAGACCCTCACACATCTTCCACTAACATGAAGGACTGACCCCAGCTGAGGTGGGAAGTTTAGAGCAGCCCACTTTCCCCAAACTTATCAAATTTACCACATTGTCTCTATTGTAGCCCATGGCCCCCTACTCATCTTTTCTTTATAAATGTGATTTTCAGTTTCTCCGGGGTGGGAACTGTTGCAGCCAGATAACCATCAACTATTTCCTGGCAGCAAAACCAACGAATACAGGAGTCCTCCAATTTACTTGCCTATAGATTGTATATAAACGATTTTGTGAGAATCATCTGAAGTTTTAGTAAACCCATTCAACAAAATGCCAATATGAGAAGTTCATACACCTTTACTTAATACCCAAATATTCTTTATCCAAAGACGAGGAGTTATGATAGTTTTGCTAGTGTGTGTGTGTGTGTGTGAGAGAGAGAGAGAGAGAGAGAGAGAGAGAAAGAGAGAGAGATGCTTCTTTTACCTTCTTCATGGTAAACAGTTTTTAAAAAAAAAAAAATTTTCTAAGTGGTCTTGAAACAAGGCAAATGGCCATGGTGGATACAGGATTGATAGCTTCCAATATAACATCCGACATTTTAATCACATCTCACATTGAGTAAAGACACATTGTTGGCTCTTTTCTAGGTTTTTTAATTTTTTAAATTGATAGGTTTTGATTACCTATTTTCTCCAAGCCACAAAATAGTCCTTAGACAGAAATAGTCCTTAGATAGAAAATGTCTTAATTTAAATACTGGTAAAACAACAACAACAAAAAAATCTATTTTTTCGAAATGAGAAGAGATAGGGCTAGCTGGTTTTCGGAAAAATCAGTACCCTTAGTGTGCTGAAAAATAAAGTACATGAGCTATGAGTTATTTAAATACAGGATTCAATTTAATGTAAAGTAAAATCCTGATAACAACATTTCTAATTAGGTGGATATTTTCTGTTTCCCCTGCTTTCCAGCATAATCTCTCATGCACTTGCTGATTCTAAAGCAACACATTAGATGGCAGTATTCACATAGTTTACAGTGGCACTTACCGCAGTCATTTCATTGCACAGACCCAAATATACACCTTTGTTTTGGATTTTATACTACTCTAGTCTCTAAAGCTGCTATTTTCCGGATTCCCTTTCTACCTCTGGTTCAACTCAGAAAAAAAAAAACCCTTATAGGAATGCTAGTAATTGTGGATATCCCATGACAGATATAAAAGCATGTGCTGTCTCTTTTTGAATCCTTATGTCTTACTTAAGCAAGAAGGAAATATGGCAAATCATACCCGTCTCTTACTCCTGGGTATTTAAAATTCACGGAAATACACACCACTGTCATTTGCTACTACAAAGGCCACCACGCTCACTTAAAAGTAAGGATACGTCTTTCTTATTAAGAAATTTATAAGGTTTGAACCACATTCTTTATTAAAAATTATTCCTAACTTAAAAGTCTTATTCAATTTTACTGTTTTCTTCCTTATTCCTTTCTCATTTGCCTTTTTGTTGACTTTGACCCTTTGGCTTTGGAAAATAAAACCCCTATTCTAACCCTCCTTGTGCTTCTATTTATTTTTATCCTCAAATCCAATAAGGATAATTTGCCAGGTCCAAGCCTGATTAACTCTCTTGGAGCAGAGTCCATTTGGCACAGGGACCAGATGCCAAATAATTTAATATGTCTTAGATGCCATCAGGGAAATATCTCAAAGGCCTAAATCATGATGGCTTTTAGCATTAGGGCATAGCTTTCTTTTAGAAATTTAGCTTAAAAAAACAAATCTTCAAGTCACTGTTTTTCTCCAAATAGTTGAATGGTCTGCCTTCTCCAATTTCTACTGCCCAGCAAAATCTGTTTTCTAGTTTTCCAGAAACACTGGACCTCTTGACCCAGGAAGGTATGATGCCATATGTTAAATCCACTTAGACTAAATTTAGAAGCATCTTTTTCCCTACCCCAAGTGAGATCAAGCAGTCTGCATGGAGAGGATAGGCAGGACTTCCAGAACTAAGGGCTTTGAGGTCAGGGGAATAAAGAGAGCTTTGTAATACCTGAGATTTAATCCTTCTTATTTTTTCCAGAAACATCAGAGATTTTGGCTACACCTAATGATAATAAATATTCACATGGAATAAATCCCTTTGGGAGGAGGAACTCTCAAAGTATGTTTGTTAAATGAATACCACGTGACTGTGAATAATAATGTATATCTGATGATAGCTGTGAAATCTTCCCATATAGAGATAGGCACAATAGATTCTTTTATCTGTTTTGTAGATGAGGGAAGTGAGATTCAGAGAGGTACTGTCCATATTCACAGAACTAAGACTAACACAACTTTTGACTCCTGTCTAGTCTTCTTTTCATTAAACTGAAAGCTCAATCAAACCCAATGCAATTTTTTTTTTTTTGGTATAACAATCTGGATTATGTATGTCCTATGTAAACACTGGCTCAAATTTCTCTTGACTTATTAACTCAGGGTAAAGCTAGAGGTAATTGTCTCCTTTGGTCAGGAAACCATTATGGAAAGGTCCACTAACTAACTTCTTAGTAAATTGCCATATTATTCCCAAGTTAATCTGAATACTTTTAGAAGTCATTTTACTCTGGATTAAGGATTTTTGAAGGGGTGTGCAGTGTTTTAGAGAATTCATTTCTTAAAGGAAGACTGAAGCAGAGAAATTCTTTTTAAGTGAGAGTTTCCATGAAAAAAAAAAAAAAGAAAATTTATGAAGTTGCGATAGACTACATTTGCTTTTTAATACCCACCATATGTCTGGTTTTATTCAGGGACTAGAGGAGTGGGTTAGTGCTTATTTTCACAGATTATATAAATAACAGTCCTGCTTTTACTTATTTCTTCTAGGTGGAAACATTTTGAATTGTATTAAATAAAATGCTAGGGAAAAATTATAACCATCCCTAATTATTAATAAAGAGTCCACTAACAGGTCTTTGGTTAGTGTCTATGATACTTTGGGCTGTGAGATTTTAGAGTGTGGATTGTTTTACAACCAGAGATAAAGGTGATTGACTGTTTTCAGGGGTTTCAATATTAATATCTCCATTTCCTGTTGTCCTTTTTCTCCCTTTGATTTTTTTCAGGCTTTGCTTAATGACCATAAATCTAAAACTGAGTTTTAAAAGAAGGGTCCAGTCACATTCTTTGATATATATATATATATTTTTTTTTCTGCATCTATCCCCTGTTAGGACACCAGACACCAACTTCCCCATTCTCCTTTCCCTGCATCTCAGAGGTCGAAGCGCAAACAGACCTTGCCTAGTTTAGTGCCCAGAGGGAAGGAAGGCACTAACATTTGTGGCGTGCTCTCCTGTCCAGGCACTGTGCTAACCTGTTACATATGTGGTGGTATAATATTTCAAAGTGCTAATTGTCCGGTATAACTGCCAATTCTCCCCAGCTTGGCAGCTAAATGGAAAAGCAACATGGCCGTGGGGACGATTTACAGTGGGGAACAAAGTTCTCTAGCTTTTAAGTTCAAAGGGCACCATCTGGGTATGAGAAAGGAAATTTTTTAGAAGGAATGCAGTCAGGGAGAACAGGTTTTTCTTCCTCATTTGAGACGAAAGAGATAAAGGAGCTTGGAGCTGGCAACCGAGTCATCTCCAAAGTTGTCCAGCTCCGAAAACACTGGACTTGATGTTACTTTTCATTTCTCTTCCTTGAAATGAGTTGGCCACTGCTTTGTTTCCGAGGCCACCCGGCATCAGCCGCTTGGCAAGGGCTAACAGATTGAAGTTATCTCTTTGGGATTTGTAACAAAAAGGGAACTACTGGGTACAATGGACATTGAAGAAGTGATTAAACATTTTAGCTCGAGTGTTTACAGATATGCTGCTTGCTAGCAGACATAAATCTTTCTATTCTTCCTCATTTGCGAGTTAATAACAAACGGGTCATGTCTCAACCGTACCCTTCTCGTTCCTTCCGCCTTTTATTTCCGAAGGCTTACAGGCTTTTGCGGCAGGATCTTCATCTTCAAGGAGTGTTAATATAAGGGCTTTATTCTAGCTTTCGAAGCAATCTTTTTAAGTTCCCCCTCTTTAAGCGGCACTCTTTTCTTACCCAGCCCTGTGTCCTCATCATCTGCCATCTGGCTCTCTGTCTCTCACTGCCCCTTTCCTTTCCACCCCCTGCCCTAGCCTGTCCTATCTGCCGCATCCCGCCCTGGGCTGTAGTTCCTTTCCCACAGGGTTCTCTGGAAATGTGCAGCATGGAGGGGTTATTTATTTCCTTTAGAAAGCTGTCATTTTGGAATGAAAAATTTAGTATACTGCTAGGAGGAATCCTCCCTACTTCCGCCTACCCCAGAAAACAAGCCCAAGCCCTTTCTAGCTACTTCCTGAATTTCTAATTTTAAAGCCAGCCTGTGGCAGCCTTCTTTAGATTGGTAGTGCCCAGAGCAGAGGGAGACGTGAGCTTTTCTGTTACTCATGACGTGTTGGCTCCTTCAGCGCTGTGACCACCCTGAGTGAGCTGCGCTGGATGTTAGGGTCTTAAGTTCACACACAGCCAGCCCCTTGTGCAGATGTCACTTTGGACAACAAATCATTTGTCTCTGTCTCAATTCTTCAACTGCAGGATGGATTTCTACTGCCTCTGGATTAGGATAAAATGAGATGGAAGATATGCAAACTTTTTCAAGAGAAAGATTCTTTTAAAATGCAAAATAGTGGTATTATTCTGTGGAGACACTGTGATCAAAATATCTACTATCTTTTATTAAAAATGAATAGACTCAAAGTATATGTACTATTTAGATTGGGTTGTCAAGTAAATCTATTTTAAAGTAAAATCTGAACTGTTTTTGACATCTTCATACTGTATAAATTATTGAAACCAAACTTTATTATTCATTAATTTTTTTGGTAAAACAAAGTAAATCATGTTGATTCTAAGTCAGATTCTTCCTCTTTTTAAAAGTAGCAATCAGGCAAATTAAAAGTCATTGTGCAAGGCAAGTGAGTACAAAGAACAATGACTATTGGATTCTTGCTGCTTAATAGGAATTCTTGTTTAGTTCCAGCCTTTAGAAAAAGCTATCACTTTTTATATTTGCTGGCGACAATCAAGTACAAGAAAGCACCATTTTTGGGGAAAAGCCTAAATAAATATTTTAGAGGATATGCAGATCTGTTTTCATTTTCACAGATGGAAATACTGCAAAGTTGGTTATATTTATTTCATTCAGTACAATCCCAGTTGAATCCTTCCTGCTACACAAAAAAATCATAATTTAAATGGAAAGGTATGCTTTCATGTCACACTGATGCCTACATTTCAAAATTGATAGATGATATACATAATCTTTTCTATTTTGCTGACAGGAATAATCAAATTTTAAGTGTGTTTCTTTGCAAATGTTGGGAAGAAGCAGAAAAATAGTAGAAGGCTTGGTCAGGGATGAAGGGTGAAGGGCTGATGTAGTTCAGATACCTCGGCAGCATGTGAAGGGGACAAGGGGACTGCACAGCCGAGCCACCCTGCATGTCCCTAAGAAAAGGACAGAAAGTGGAAGAAAACTAAATTGCCTCAGAAATGCAAAGCCAGTACAAGACTCTATTAACTACATTCCTTGGAAGATGCAGAAGGAGCACCTCTTTCACTGCAATTGCAATGCAGACATTTGCACAACTGTGATGGAAATTTAAAGTTATGTGGAGTCTGTAGTCAATACTGCAATTTGGAATTTTAATCTGATTGAAGACACAGCCCTCCTTCCCTTGCAGTTTGTTCCACGTGCTTGCATTTTTTGGTAATTATTTCTAACTTCTGTACAGGATTATGAATAACTTTGAGGTCAGGGAACCCTACCCCGCTTCACTGTTAACTGTATCTCTGGCAAGAGTTAACCACAATACTTTGCTTATCATGAGGGATTGATAAATACTTTTAATTAAAACTTAGGAAACGAAATGTATGCAGTTTACATGAGTTTGTTTACTGAACACAAACTATAAACAGAGGTTTATGTCGAACAGAAAAATACCGATCACAGACCTAGCCAAGCAGAAGTATACATAGACAACTGAAAAAAATGTAGTGAAAATTTCAGAGCAATAAAGAAAAATCTGGCTCTGGGAAATACTAAAAGAAAGTATCCGCATATGGCAGAGATGGGCAGGTGTCTCTATTTGCCCCTTGCTCCTTGGTCCCAGGTCAGTTCTCTGCCTTTTTCTGCTTTGCTCTGCCCTTTAGGAATACAGCTTCTGTGAACATTCATATACAGGTTTCTGTGTGACCACAAGTCTTTTTTACCGGAAAAATGCCCAAGAGTACAACTGCTGGGTTGTATGCTAAGTGGGTGCTCCACATCATAGGATGGCTCCATGTTAACCCTGCCCATAGCTCTTATCTCTGTAAATACTGCCTTCACAATCCTTGGAGTTGGCCATTTCTTTATTGGGGGGATGGATAAGCTAAATTTGGAGAAAAACGAAGTGCTGGAGAAAGAAGTCTCTAAGTTACGTAAAAATTGTTTAGACATATAAATATATAAAAACATATGCTACCATTTTTCTTTTAAACTCATAATTGTAAACATAGGACAGGAAAGATAAAGAATAATGATTATCTTCCCCCACCCATCATAAGAAATCCAAGATAACATTATTTTCTGAAATATATCTACAAAAGTTTATTTTGGCTCTAGTGATATCTACTAGCTATTGTCTTCCATAGGTCATGTGGATTCTACACAATAAAAAAGAGGAGCATCACAAAACTACAAACCTTGAACTACCAGTAAAAATGAGAATCATCCGCATACATCTGAACGCGTGGCATCAGGAGCACAGCTGCACTGCCTACCATAACTGCTTATGTTTTTAGAAAGGGCAGAGAAAATACCTCATATTCAAGGTAAGATTCTGAAGTAGCGGGATGCTCTGAGTCTCTCCTCTAATCAGTGACCCACAGCATTCACTGATTCACTCATTCATTCCTACAAATACTGCTGATTGTCTACCACTATGTAAAATGCATTGTGCAGGGAAGCAAGTTACACGTCTATGCCCTAAGCTAATTCTCTGAGGACAGAATAATCAACAAAAGTAGCTTGGGATATCACCCAAACACTAGTAAATGTGTTAGCAACTTTAAAAGAGGAACTCTGCACTTGAAATATCTGCACAATTCTCCATGACAAAATAATGGAATCAGATAAATTCACCAAGAAATAAAAGCTTGATTTTATAAGGCATTAGAAACAATGGTGCAAGGAAAATAGTGATTTTTATAATGCTCTTATTAACTTTATTGTGCATGGATGACACAAACCTAGATACAAAATTGCTAGTTCTTCTAACATTAAAATTGCTGCCCTACAAACACTAAAAATTGTGTATGTTTAATATAAGATCGGAAGCTTGACATGCTAAGTTGCACAAGAGAGTAGTAGATAAGCAAACAGCTCAAAGATAAAAGGAGATACAGATACTATTATTTCTCTTCAGAATGCACAAGACTGGGAAGTGGGCAGAAATAAGAACCACACAAATTCAGCCTCTAGCACTATCCTATGTATGTAGCCTTGTCTAATTCACTTCTGGGTATCCTACCTCTGCTTCCACTTTCTCTGACTCCAGTAAGGCGAAGGAAGAAACTTAAGATGATGGGATAATAATAGACCTGCCCTCACAAAGTCGTTGCCCTTACTTCACCAGATTGTTGAAATGGTCAAAAAGAGAAGCTGTCTTGGAAAACCAGATTAAATACATGCATTCATACCTATGTGAACAAATAGCACAATTTCATACGTTACACTTATTCCTACCAGTTTTCCACTCACTGAAATTTTTGGAAATTGTGTTTTGAAATGATATTATGACCATTTGCTCAGTCTCATAAAAGAATCAATCTCGTTATAACTGCATTTCCTTTTTGGTGAGACTACCCTTCCTTGGTTTCATTATTCATTAAACAGCTTCAAAATTACCTTTGATGGGAGGGGGGAGAAAAAAGAGAGTGAGGGGGAAAAAACCCCCACAGGAGACTCTTCAACATAGAGAACAAACTGAGGGTTGATGAAAGGAGGTGTGTGGGGGATGGGCTAGATGGGTGATAGGCATTAAGGAGGGCCTTTGTTGTGCTGAGCCCTGGATGTTGTATATAAGTGATGAATCACTGAATTCTACTCCTGAAACCAATATTACACTGCATGTTAACTAGAATTTAAATAAAAAATTGAAGAAATTAAGATAAAATGTTCACACTACAAAAAAAAATCACCTTTGATTTTGTAAAAAAATTGAGTAAAATTCTCAAAGAAGGGATCATTTGCCATTACTAAAGTTATTTTATTTTATTTATTTATTTTTTTTAAAGATTTTATTTATTTATTTGACAGACAGAGATCACAAGCAGACAGAGAGGCAGGCAGAGAGAGAGAGGGAAGCAGGCTCCCCGCTGAGCGGAGAGCCCGATGCGGGACTCGATCCCAGGACCCTGAGATCACGACCCGAGCCGAAGGCAGCGGCTTAACCCACTGAGCCACCCAGGCGCCCACTAAAGTTATTTTAAATAATGTGCCTCATGTTTTCAAGTTAACAATATATATACCGAAAGCTGTGTAAATTCTAAGAGTAAAGCCTGATGAATTTTCACAAAATGAACACATCGGTTAATCACAACCCAGGTCAGGAAATAAAACGTTACTTGTACCCCAAAGGCCCCTTTTTGCCCTCCTCATAGTCATTCACAATTTCCTTCTTCCCCAAAGGTAACTACTATCCTGATATCCATCAACATAAATTATATAGAAAAACTTGATATAGGCAAGATCACAAGGGATGTATACTTTTGTATTATTTACTCAAAACTGATAATTATCCAAGTTGTTACAGATATCAACAGCTCATTCATTTTCACATGACAATATACTGAATTCGTATTACGAATATGCCACTATTGTCCATTATAATGGTTTGATGATCATTTGAGGGGAATGATCTAACTAGTGTTGGGCTATTTCAAATAGTGTTGCCATAAACATTTTTGAACATGTGTTTTGATGAACATATGTATGCATTTCTCTTGAGTACTTTCTTAGGAGTGGAACTGCTGTATCAACGGACATGTATATTTTAGTTTCATTAGACCCTATCAGTTCTCAAATATAATGGAACCAATCTGGACTCCCACCAGTAGGCTGTAAAAGCTCCTGTTTCTTTTTTTTATGATCTATTAATTAATTTCCAAACATAAGGTGGTTTTATAGTGATTTGACTGTTACTAATTTCTACTTTTCTTTTTTTTCTCAACCTTTTTATTTATTAATTTTTTATTAACTTTTAATTCCATTATAGTTAACATACAGTGTTATATTGGTTTCAGGTGTACAATATAGTGATTCAATACTGCTATACATCACCCAGTTCTCATCACTTCATGTGCCCTCCTTAAGCCTTATCCCGTATTTTACCTATCCTCTCACCCATCTCCCTCTGATAACCATCAATCTGTTTTCTATAGTTAAGAATCTGTTTCTTGGGGTACCTGGGTGGCTCAGTGGGTTAAAGCCTCTGCTTTTGGCTCAGGTCATGATCCCGGGGTTCTGGGATTGAGCCCCGCATCGGGCTTTCTGCTCAGCAGGGAGCCTGCTTCCTCCCCTCTCTCTGCCTGCCTCTATGCCTACTTATGATCTCTGTCAAATAAATAAATAAAAATCTTAAAAAAAAAAAAAGAATCTGTTTCTTGGTTTTCTTGTTTCTCTCTCTCTTTTTCCTTTGCTTGTTTTGTTTCTTAAATACCACGTAGAGTAAATCATACGGTATTTGTCTTTCTCTGACTTATTTCACTTAGCATTATACTCTCCATCTCCATCTACGTCATTGCAAATGGCAAGATTTCATTTTTTTTGATTGCTGATTAATATTTCTGAGTAATATATTTCTTTATATATATTCATATATATATGAATGCATATATATATACCACCTTCTTTATCCATTCATCTATCGATGGACACTTGGGCTGTTTCCATAAGCTGGCTATTGTAAATAATGCTGCAATAAACACAGGGTTCCATGAGTCCTTTTGAATTAGTGTTTCTGCATTTTGGGGGTAGTTTTATTTTTAACTCCTTGAGGAACCTCCATACTATTTTTCCTATTGACTACACCATACTATTTTTCCTATTGACTATACCAGTAGGAAAGAATATACAATTGGGAAAAAAAAGTCTCTTTAATAAATGGGGTTGGGAAAACTGGACAGCTACATGTTAAAGAATGAAACTGGACCACTTTTTTAATACCACACACACACACACACACACACACACACACTTCAAAATGGATCAAAGACCTAAATATGAGGCCTGAAATCATAAAGATTTTTGAAGAGAGCACAGGCACTGATCTCTCTGACATTGGCCCTAGCAACGTTTTTCTAGATATGTCTCCTGAGGCAAGGGAAACAAAAGCAAAAATAAACCATTGGGACTACATCAAAAGAAAAAGCTTCTGCACAGTGAAGGAAACAATCAATGAAACAAAAGACAACCTACAGAATGGGAGAAGATAAATTACATATCTGATGAAAGATTAATATCCAAAATATATAACTTATGCAACTCACACCAAAAAAAGAACCCCAAAAAATCCAATTAAAAAATAGGCAGAAGACATGAATAAACATTTCTCCAAACAAGACATACAGATGGTCAACAGACACATGAAAAGACGCTCAACATCACTCATCATCAGAGAAATGCAAACCAAAACTACAATGAGATATCATCTCACGACTTATTAGAATGGCTAAAATCAACAGCATTTGTTGTTTCTTTGAAAAAGAATGCATATTCTACAGTTGTTGCTTTGCTGCATATTAGGTAAATTAGGTCAAGTGTGTTAAAAGTATTGTTAAAAATTTTTATAGGGGCATCTGGGTGGCTCAGTGCGTTAAAGCCTCTGTCTTCGGCTCAGGTTGTGATCCCAGGGTCCTGGGATCGAGCCCCACATCGGGCTCTCTGCTCGGTGGGGAGCCTGCTTCCTCCTCTCTCACTGCCTGCCTCTCTGCCTACCTGTGATATCTCTCAGTCAAATAAATAAAATCTTAAAAAAAATTTTTTTATAACCTTAATGAGCTTCTTGTCCTTTTTTTTTTCCATTGTTAAGTATTTAAAATTTCTCATTATAACTTTTTATTTCTCTTTATAGTCTGGAATTTTTTTGCAGTATATATTTTGAAGGTATATATTATTAGGTACATAAAAATTTAGAGTTATTTTATCTTCTTTGTGGGGGAATGTAATGGAACATCTTTTTTATGTCCAGTAATACTTCTTCCCTTAAATTTTACCTTATTAATTTATATTTGCTAATTTTCAATGAATCAGTATTTGTAAAGAACATATTTTTTACATATTTTTATTTTCAGCCTTTGTTTGTCCTTCTATGTGTCTTTATAAATGTGTCTTGCAAGTAGTATTTATTTTGGATCTTTAAAATTCAGTTTGGCAGTTTTTGTTTTAATTTATTTTGTGTACTTATTTTCATGTATGTGGTTTTGTTGTTTGCTTGTTTTTAATTTTTTTATTGGAGTGAAATTTAAATACCTTGAGATGCACCTTAAATGTATAATATGATGAGTTTTTACAAATGTAAACACCCATGTAAACAACATTTCATTCCAAACATGCAACCATTCCATTATCCCAGGAAGTTCTGTTGGCCACATTATAGGCAATCTCCACTTGTACAGACATTGTTCTGAACTCTTGTGCCATGGACTGGATTAGATATATATTTCATATAAGTGAATTATACAGACTATGAGTTTTTGTACATAGTCTCCTTTGTTCCACATGATATATGTGATACATATGGCATATTCTTTTTTTATTACTAATATAACTATTTTCCTGTTGATGTACAATTGAGTTGTTTCCAGTTTTTGTATATTACGAGTAAGGCTGTTAATAGCATTTGTATGTACATACATTCCTATTTCTTTTAGGAGAAATACAACAGTATGAAATTTCTGGGTCATAAGATAAATGTCCAACCTTATAAGAAATTATCAAAAATTTTCCAAAGCCATCAAGAGCTTTATACTTGTACTAGGCCACTTACATGTGATATATTTAACATTAATTCTATAATCTTACTCCTTGGTTTCTTTTTGCTCTGACTGTCCTGTCTTTTTCTGGTTGTTTGGTTTTGTTTTTTATTTGCTATTTTTGACATCCTTTGGATTTCATAAAAAAATATATTTTTTTATCATTCTGGTTTTCTCCCTTTCACTTTTTGGTTGCAAATTAATTAATTATATTAGAAATCATAACATGTATCCTTGATCTCCAAAAATCTAATATAAATCAAATCTTTATCACTTTTTAAACTATATAAGAATCCTAAAACTCTTCAATACCATTTATTGTTACATCTTTTCTTTTGAGTTGTTTTTGTCATGCATTTTAATTCTGTAAGTATTTTTTAGCCATATAAGGTAAAATTATTATAATTATTTTCAGTAACTATTTATTTAGATTTACCCATATCTTTAAGATTTCATTGCTTTTATTCTTTTCTGCATTTCTGTGCTTCTATTATAATTTTACTTTTGCTTAAAAGAAATTATTTTTAATATTTATTTTATGCATTTCTGTTGGCAATGATTTGTTGTAGTTTTGTCTAAAACATTTTTATTTGTCTTCATTTTAGAAGAATCTTTTTACTGGTTATAGATTTCTAGATTGGTAGGTTTTTCTTTTTTATCCTAAAAGATGTCATTTTATTGTTTTCTGACTTCTTTTATTTCTTTTGAGAAATTTGTTATTTTGGCCCTTGCAAGTAATGGACTGTAATTTTTCTCTAGTTGCTTTGAAGGTCCTATCTTTCTTCTTTATTTTTTTCAGCAAATTTTCATAACTTACCTAAGTGTGTTTTCTTTGTATTTATTGTACTTGGGGTTCATATTACTTTTTGAATATATGGCTTGATTTTTTTTTTTTATTAGTTTTGAAGACTTTTTGGCTATTATGTCTTCAAATATAGGTTCTTTATTGTTTGCTCTTATTTTCCCCTTTGGGACTCTAATTACACATATATTGAATTTTGACATTTTGTCCCATATTCTCTTAGTCACTTTTTAGTTTTGTTCTCTCTATATTTCAATTTGGATATTTTTTTTCCATGAACTTAATTTCCAGATCATCTTCCTCTCTTCAGTTGTATCTGACCTATTATTATACACATGTATTGCATTCTCCATTTCAGTTTATCACAATGTTTAGTTCTAGAGAGATCATTTGCTTCTTCTTTGAACATATTTCAATTTTTTTATGGTCTTAGTCTGTTTATGCAGCTATAACAAGACTGGGGTGTGGTTTATAAGCAACAATGATTTCTTTCTTTCTTTTTTTTTTTTAAGATTTTATTTATTTATTTGACAGAGAGAGATCACAAGTAGGCAGAGAGGCAGGCAGAGGGAGAGGGGGAAGCAGGCTCCCTGCCGAGCAGAGAGCCCGATGCGGGGCTCGATCCCAGGACCCTGAGATCATGACCTGAGCTGAAGGCAGAGGCTTAACCCACTGAGCCACTCAGGCTCATTGGGTTGATTTATTTCTTACAGTTTTGGAAACTGAAGAGTCTAAGATCAAAGTGCTGGTAGATTTGGTATCTGGTGAAGGCCACTTCCTAGTTCATAGTGGCATCTTCCCAAAGCATTCTCAAAAAAAAAAAAAAAAAAAAAAGGCAAAAAAGCGTTCTCACATGGTGGATGGGGCAAAGGAGCTCTTTGGGGGCTACCTTTTAAGGGCACTAGCCCATTCATGAACACTCCACCCTCATAACCTAATCACCTCTCAAAAGCTTCTCTTTCTAACACCATTCCTTTGGGGATTGTTTCAATATCTGGAGTTTTAGGAGAACAGACATGTTCAGTCTATAATACTAATAAAATCTTTGATTTTGTCAAATATTTTCTCAAGTCTGTGTCTTACAACTTCATTATTTGTATTATACCTGCATTCACCACCTATTTTCTCTCTAGATTGCTGGGTTCAGGAATTTGTGCTTTTCTTCTCTCCAGAATTTTGGGTCCTCAGGTTCTAGACTCCCGAGTTTTGGGTTCCCATTCCTTTGAGACTGTAGAAAGCTCTGCTGAGCTTCTCTGCCTCTTCATATCCACATTCTGCTCAATTTCTCAGACTTTCTGTCTGTGCTTATTAGGAAGGCAGAGAGCTGAAGGGGAAAGTGGAATAAAATCTGAGGCTCATGTCAATGAATTTCTTTGCCCTTTGGGATCTTGGCTTCTTAAGTCTGGCTTCTCTGAGAGCTCTACAAAATCTTGAACCAGATTCTTAAGTACTTTTTCAAGCTTTTCAAGTTTTTCTTGGTGGGAAGACCAGTCTATCCTAATCTGCCACAACCAGAGGTATTTACCTTGAATTTTTATGGCAAAGACAAACAATATCCACAGAATCCCTGGGGTTGGGCAACAGTCTCGTGACTTTTAGCCAATGTGACTTTTAGCTTCAGGGCAGAGGCAAGCTACCATCAAGAAAAACCGAGTCAGCTGTTCTTCCAAGTCAGCCACAAGCAAAACTCAGAGCAAGTCAAAGAAGTATGTCCTTAACCATTCCACCTCCCTAGGAAGAAGAGATGCTTAACAAACTCTAGTAAGGAGCAGCTGTACTCTATGCATGAAAACGTCAAAACCTCTGGATTTTTACAATATTCTTTTTGTCTGCTTGTTGTACTACAGTAAATTACAAAACATGAAGCAGCTCCTCATACCTACAGAGAGAAGTGGAATTGATATAATTATTTCATCAACTTGGACAATATTTGGGCTATTAATTGAAATATCTTAAAAATCAAAATTGCGGTGTGCCTGGGTGGCTCAGTGGGTTAAAGCCTCTGCCTTCAGCTCAGGTCATGATCTCAGGGTCCTGAGATCGAGCCCCGCATCGGGCTCTCTGCTCAGCAGGGAGCCAGCTTCCTCCTCTCTCTCTGCCTGCTTCTCTACCTACTTGTGATCTCTCTCTGTCAAATAAATAAATAAAATCTTTAAAAAAATTATAAAAAAAATCAAAATCGCTGCTACTCCCCAAAACTGTCCAAAATTTCTATGTATAAATTTAAATTTAGAGTGTATCAAGAAAAATACCCTAAACTACTGCTTTATCTTTAACTGGACTAAAATACTGCAAGAATTACTTTTTATTTTTTGAGTTTTCAGTGTTTTTTAATAAGCAGCAAAAATGGAATTAGTAAGACTAAAATACTAACTGTACAATTAACAAAATAGTTGATTAATTACTATAATAAATCAGAGTAACAGAATTAGAAAACAATTTTATAAAGACAAATATGGTTTCCTCATTTCCTTTCAATTATAATGAATTCTTTTTTTTTTAAAGATTTTATTTATTTGACACAGAGAGAGAGAGAGAGATCACAAGCAGGCAGAGGGAGAGGGGGAAGCAGACTCCCCATTGAGCAGAGAGCCTGATGTGGATCCCAGGACCCTGAGACCATGACCTGAGCCAAAGGCAGAGGCTTAACCCACTGAGCCACCCAGGCGCCCCATCAATTATAATGAATTCTAACCCTTACTATCTTAATATGTTCTTAATTCTGAATTTTTCGTTTTACTAAGTTCTTAAGATTAACCTCAAAATCCTTAGAAAAAAGAGAATAGTAAAAATCAAATTTAAAATACTGTGAACCTTAATCATTAAGTATACCTTTGATACAAACATTTAAAAACATTCCACTGTCCACTGTTCACATAGCAATTGTATTATAAATTATAATTAAAAAATAAGTTCTTATTTTAAATATGGTAGGGAACTGAACTATTTAAACCACTCTGTAATAAGTGCATAAGGAAAAAATAATTCCTTTGGTAAAGTCAACTCTTCATTTTTATTTATGTTTTCCAAATCTGAAATAACTATTATGAATTTTTTTAAAGTGAAACATAGCTATTTTAAAGCAGGTATAAATTACAAGGATTCCTGGTACCCTATTCAAGAAAACTGAATCATATTTGAAGTAATATCACATACTTTGAAAACACAATTAGGGACTTTGATATTAATGAATGCATATTTATCTGAATTAATGTTCTGTACCTATAATCCTTTATGAGCTGGTTGTCAAAAAAGCTATCTCAACGGAGGGACCTGTCTTCCTATGGTTCTGAGAGGTAGTCCTTAATACTCAACATGCCCTTAAATGTTGCAATTTTATGAACTCATGTTTTAATCAGAAGGTTAAACACGGTCTTAAAGGTTCTCCAACTTCTAATTCTCTTTATTCATTTTCCTTTGGTAGTTGTCTAAAGCCAGAACCCTGAAGGTTATTTTGCTCAGAAATGTTTAAGCCAGACTGTCGAAAACCTTTCCTACAGCTTTTAAAAAACCATTTCTCAAATGTATAGGAATTTTTATTTGTCAAAAATATGCATGAATCTAAAATTAAACACAACAACAGCAATTCATGTTGAGAAGAATTTATAAAGAAGGAAACCATGGCAACAGAATCATTTATTTTTAACTGCACCAACCTTATCTCTACCTTCACCCCGAAACTAAGCACACTTAAGCCATTGCTTTTTCCATGCTTCCTTATTCCCATTGTACTTCTGCAATAGTCAAAAATAGCAACAGGAATTGTTGTATTTATATTACTAAGTACTGTGCAAGCCATGCTTCTCTTCTATTTACTTGCTCACATTATCCTGCAAATGCCCTTTGAGGAACTTCTGTGGTTGTCAAGGGGAAGCTCTGGTAATGCATCCTTTAGGGTCAATGCCATGTTAACTGGGACAGGTTCTCTAGTGGGAAGTTTGAGTTCTGATTTAATTCCTCAAGGATTCCACATCTGATCAGAAGTGAGCTGACCATACAGAGCAGGAGCAAATGTTAACTGCAGCATATTTCAATGTAAGTTAAGCTTCCCTTGGCTCCTCTCTGTGCACAGGATCCAGAAAGCTCTGTTTCTGCTGTGCTACTAGATCACTGCCTGATCCTACATCACCATGCCAGGAGAACTCACACAACGTGTGTGCTTTTTGGAAGCAAAGGATTATAAACTTCCGGCAAAGACAGTTTTGTTAAAATGTTCTAAAAGTACTCAACTGTAATTTTTACGTGGTTGATAACACTAAAAAAAAAGTACATTTTCCTATGAATATTTTCAAATATAATTCACTTTCAAGACCAGTATATATTTGAAAATCTAATAGCCTCTTCTGATAAATACCAACCAATAGGATAGGGTATTTGAAATGTGTTTTTCCCGATTCCTTTGTCTATTTTGATTTCTGTTAGCTCAGTTAGGGTGAAGAACTTAGGATGTGGAAAATAAAGGTCCATTCCTCACTAGTTTAGATCAGCTCTTCATCCCAAAAGAGCCCTAAGTGAAACGAAGACTTCAGTTTTTAAGATCAAGATTTGGGTAACAGAAAAAGGCACAAGAATATATTAAAAGGCAAAGAGCATCAACCCAATAAGTCAATTGAATCACATGGAAAATTGATCTTATAGTTTCTGAAATAAATGGGAAATCTGATAGTTAAAAGGCCTCTCTGGCTTGCTTATCTGTTAGCCACACTCAGAGTTAAGTAGGAGACTACAGGAAGGCTCGCTCAGTCTTAGACCGGTTACATCAAGAGCAGGGCAGAGGCATTAGTTCCTTATTGCCCCATTCTAACTTCTTCCTTATATATATAAGGAAGTTTCTGTGGCCTGTTTCCCAGAATTCCCCCCATTAGGTTGGTCTGTACGTCAATTTGACTAACCTTGTTTCACTGAAGGTTTTCTGGGATATGAGCCAATAGACTACCTGGTATATTTGCACAAAGCTTTGGCAAATTTTCACATAGATACTTATAAGAATGAATATTTAACAATGGCAGTAAGTGTCTGGGTTTCTCTGAAGAAAAGGAAAACAAGAAAAACACTGTGTAGATTATTTCGAAACCAGACAAAGCCAAAAGTATATCGTTTTTCAGCTTCAGTACAGAGAAACAAAATTTCTCTCTCTCTGGAAGAATGATGGGGAGAAAAGGAGGAATATCGTGCAGTTCCTTTATTTCCACAGCTGCAGTTACTTTATTTTCTGCGATTGCTTCTTTGTTTCCAACATTTCCCATTTTTGGTAGCAGCTCTGAGGATTTATTCAGCAAATATTTATTTTGCACTCTGGAGTCTGAGTTACTGCTCATGATAAATGGTTTAATGTAGAAATCAGGCTACAGAAGCACAAAAACATAGGGGATCCAGGTGTAAATAAGGTCTTGACTAGCCGTCTCTCACCATCCATGGGAGACACATGAAAAGAAAGGTGCTTATTCGGCAAGAAGAAAAGTAGTAAGAGCACAAAAGTAAAGAAGAAAGACAGAGATTTTCTTTTCCTACATTTTGTGGAATACTGCTAAATGACCATCCTTGAAACAAAAGAACTTGGGACACTGTGATTCAATGAACAGATAAGAAAGAAACTACCTATCCTTTCTGAGTCTACCGTCAGCTTTGTGATAGTCAAGCTTTAGCAACTGGAATATCTTTGCTTTGAAAGACTTGCTAAGAAGTAGTTAAATCTAACAATTTTTATTCTTTGGATATGACACTGGTAGTTTATTAAACATATTAAGTAGGTAAGCAAGTGGCAGGGGAAATTTTGAAATATCTGAATGAGCGGCTTATGGGCACCTGGGTTGTGCCTATTCTTGGGAGAAAGTATTTAAATTCTTTTACACATTGGCAAAACACTGTCAGAGAAAGAGAGCTGATGTTCACGCAAGGAAAATTGAAGACTTGTACTCCAATATTTTGTTTGTAGCCAACCTCTTTTTAAGTGGCTGTATCCCAGAGTCTGATGTATGATAGGATAACAATAATAAACACATGAGGCAAAGAAGGCAAACGGAAAAACATAGTAGAAAACAACTGAGATTAAGCCAGAGCAGGGGTGGGAATGCAAAATGTGTGACTGTTATGAGATGCTGCCCCTTTAGGAGAGGGCCACTGATTTGTCACCAAGCTTTTGGGCCACCATTCTAAATGGGAAACAAGACATTACATGATTCATATTGTCCATGAGCTAAATCTAGTGTGGTCACTCAGAAAAGACATACTTATTCCTGGTACTCAGATTTGAGAGAAATTCTCCCTCCCTTGGGTCCTCATAAAAAAGCCAGTGAGTCATCTGGTGAAGCCCCTGGAGAGTGCCCTCACAGGGAGCAGGGGCATTTCATGGAGGGGGTGCCTCCTCTCAGGCCCCTGGGGTCTGGCATCCACTCACTACTCAGTAAATGAAGTCACTTAACCTTTCAGTGACCAAGATGCTTCAACTGGAAAGCAAGGGCCTTAGTGACTTCTTGGGCTCCATCCAGCAGCATAAAATTCTGCTTCCTGGATTCTAGTCATTATAGCAGGTCCTTAAAAAGTTCTGCTTGCTACACTTTGCTTCCTATAATAGTTTTGATTTAAGACTATACCTATGTGTTTGTGTGTCTGTATTCAAACTTTTTATTCATTGGTCTACCGTAGTAGGCAAGGTCTAGGAAGGGAAGAGAATCCACACCAGTCATTTGAAGAGAGGATATTTAATGCAAAGAATTATTAACTGGTTATGAGGTGAGTAGACAGCCATTAAGAGGGGACAAAAGAGAATTCAAAGACAAACCTCGGGCTGAGAAATTGTACCTACGGAGGGAACACACTTGGAGTGGAGCATTCTCTGCAATGCTGAGATTTAGACTTCATTGGAGAGAGTGAGCTGGACCCGCTGGCTGGCAGAGAAGGTCACTATACTGTCTAGGCCAACTCTTGTCACAGCCAGTAGGCAGGGGATGGCATGTAGGAAATTCGAGCAGACTAGCATTCAGAAAACCTTCCACTGGTGTCCCAGCACAACTGGTGGAGGATGTGTGCCCCTGTCCCCCATCTCCCTCCCCATAACCTTTAGTGTCTGAGCTCTAGGAGCAAGAAGAGAGGAAGCAACCAAATCAAAAGTCTCTTCCTCTGGTACTATCTCTCCCTGGACACCCTCAAATGACAAAGCTTAACATGGAGCCAGCAGGTAAAGGAGAAATCTGCACTGATTCCAACTCCAGTATCACAAAGCAGGGCAATAAAGGGTGAATTTAAAGAATGGAGGCAAGAAATTGATCATTGGCATACTGACCTTTCCTTAAGTCATTAAATCCTTAAATGTATGAAGTGCCTGTAGACATGTTCATTGTGCATTTTATGCTACAGTGCATAAAGTGATATTACAGTGCTCCAAGTACTGGGATAAGAAATGGTGGCAGTGGAATCTAGGGCATTAGTAATTTCTCCAGCAGTCCCATGGATAGCTGACAAGGGAAGTTTGTCAAGTAAGCATGCCGGATTGCTATAATAACTTTCTAATATTCATGGCATACAAGTTTGTGACTTAGAGCATCATGACAACAGTCAGTAAACCAATAATCATCTGAAAAGGAAGGGCATATTTTGCGTAAATGCTAATTCGTTTATTCAATCAGCCAACAGAAATTTGACAAATATTTATTATATGTTAGATGCTGTATCTAACATATAATACTTATTATATGTTAGATACAGAGCAAGATAAGAATTTAAAAAGCTCCAAAGGATTTATAGCAGTAAGTGCTGTGAAGAAGATGCCTAAGTGCTATGAGAGTAAGTTGCAGGGAGACTATACCCACTCAGGAAGGTTGCACAGAATTCTCGGAAGAGCGACTGAGGGCGAGCTAAGAGGAACAGTGACTTCTCTAGGGTAAGGTTTGGATGGGGAAGGGAGGAAGCAGGGCCAGGCATATCATGTGCAAAGACCCTACAATGGGAAAGAACATAGATTCAAGGAACTGAAAGATCTGCATGTCTGAAGCCTAGGGATCATGGGAAAGGATCACTGAGGGAGATGCATTTTCTAGCTAACTGCCTCTCACTTCATCGTCACTGTTGGCGCTTCTGGGTCTCCAGCCTACCAGTACATACTACAGGTTTGGACTTACTAGCCTCCATAATTATGTGAGCCAACTCCTTGTAATTAATATCTTTTTTTAAAAAAAAGATTTTATTTATTTAAGAGAGAGAGAAAGAGCATGATAGAGGAATGGGCAGAGTGAGAAGCAGACTCCTCACTGAGCAGGGAACCTGATGTGGGGCTCGATTCCAGGACCCTGGGATCATGACCTGAGCTGAAGGCAGATACTTAACTGACTAAGCCACCCAGGCACCCCAATAAATATCTTTCTATATATATCACAGATCCTATTGGTTTTATTTCTTTGGAGAACTCTGACCAAGGTAGGTAGGAAAACACCACACGAATACTTCTTAAGGATTTAATCACTGTGTCAATGATTCTCAAATGGGGGCAATTTAGGGGACATTTAGCAATGTCTGGAGCTATTTTTGGTTGCCATCACTTGGGGAAGGTGATATTGGCATCTAGGGAGTAGAGATCAGGTTAAGCCTTCTAAAATGAATAAACAGTCCCCCTGGAAGAACAAAAAATATCCAAAGAATTATAATCAATCCAATTGTAGCAAATGTTGAAAGATCCTACTCTATCTGAATGGATAGCCACAGAAATCTTTTAAGCAGGACTAGGGTGGGGGGCTGGAGTGGGGTGGTTAGGAGGGAAGACCTCCTAACCACCCCAGATCAGTGAGGCTGATCTTTTGCATTTCAAAATGTCTTGGTCTGGAGAAAGTCTGTAGTAGATACACACTGTGATCAAACGGGTCTTAAGAAATGCTGCTGTTATTAGTAGCCTTAAACAAACCTTAAGTAAAATTCATCTGTTCATAATCTTTCATAGTATTATTATTATTTTTAAATCATAGCTCTAAAAATTCTGGACCCCATTCCTCAGGAAAAAGGAGAAAGTGAGTGACAGCATTATTCAAATGGCTTAACATAGGGGGAAACAAAACATGGATAATGCTCTTCCTTTAGTTACCTTATTCAAATAACACGTGTTACAGATTTCTGTGAAATTAACTAGTTGAGTTATTTTCTATCAACTCAACTTTCAGACCTAAAAACATTTTCAGGTAAATATGCAATAACTACCCACATTTCCACATGGCTAAGTGTTACTGAAGACTAGCTGCACAGGAAATCATAAATATTCCAGTGGAAAGATAATGAAGATTAAATTCTTAGATTTCCAATTTGCAGCCATAGGACTCTTAGCTGAGCTCCAAGGGGAAGGGATCCTGATCACTGTAGGAAGTTCTTCGTACTGCAGCGATAGATGTGAAAATTAGGAAAATGTAGATTCAGAAAGCATACTATGTCACAATACATTCAGGTAACATAACAATGTAAAGTTTGTAGTCCCTCCAACTTACTCTACCTTTAACTCAGAAAGGGTAATATTTTAACATTTGGACACCTTTTTGTTCAATCCCTTCTGTCTAGATATCGTGAAAAGTATAGATTGCAGATACACTTCTATAAACAGCTTTGTGCTAAGATTTTTAGGAAGGATTCTGATTTCAACTTCCATAAATCTTTAAAATATTATTTATTATTATTATTTTTTACTTTAAGTAGGTCCTACAACTCAGTGTGGGACTTGAACTCATGACGCTGAGGCTAAGAGTCACATGCTCTTACCAACTGAGCCAGCCCGGTGCCCTCAACTCTCTTTTAAATGAATTATGAATATTGAAAATCTTTGTTGTAAAGGTTTTAACTAGATTTGCTTGAGTATTTGGCAAACTCCTTTTTTTTTTTTTGGCAAACTTAATTTTCCTTCTAAATTCTGATTGAACTAGGTATATTGGCTCACCCAGACCTAACTTCATTAAAGTACTATTTCTCACCGTATTTTCAAATTATCAAACACTTCCTTTGATCCTTAGACAAACTGTCAGGACAAAAAATGGATTATGGATGGAAGCTAAAAGCCAGTGAAAATAGCTAAAAATAAGACTGTGCCCCAAATAAATATGAAAAAACTTCAATTTTAGTATGAAAAGAAAAAATAAGAATCTCCATGTTGCCTAGGAAATAAAATAACCATAAAAGTATTTCCTAAGTGCTAAATCCTAGAATATTATAATTCAAGAGATTCCATTTGTTTTCCTCTAGGTGAAAAAAAATACACATCACTTTTTGTTGTGTCGAGCCCTTTTGATGTTTTTATTAGTTTATGCCTTCAAGCTTTCCTACCCTATTATTTGCTTAAAACAAAAGCAACCAAACAAACAAGTTAGAGGATTAGAAAGGAAGACTTCTGAAAACTGAAATCATTTGTTTGTTACCAATCAGGAGAGTGTATTAAATAGATTGTTTTTTTTTTTTTTAAGATTTTATTTATTTATTTGCCTGAGAGAGAGATCCCGAGTAGGCAGAGTGGCAGATATAGAGAGAGGGGGGAAGCAGGCTCCCCACCGAGCAGAGAGCCCGATGTGGGGCTTGATCCCAGGGCCCTGAGATCATGAACAGAGCCGAAGGCAGAGGCTTAACCCATTGAGCCATGCAGGAGCCCCTATTAAATAGATTCTTAACAGTAGATACCACAAAGGCTTAAGGAATATTTAGGATTCAGAACTGTCTATATTAAGTAATTGAATATTCAATCTAGATGGCTTCTACATACATTTTTAAAGCTGAACTGCCAACATGTTTGGAACAAGAGGGTATTATTATGCTAAGGGAAATAAGTCAGAGAAAGACAAATACCATATGACTTCACTCATACGTGGAATTTAACAAACAAAACAGATGAACATGGGGGAAGGGCAGGAAAAATACAATAAGATAAAAACAGAGAGGGAGAGAGACCATAAGAGACTCTTAACTATGGGAAACAAACTGAGGATTACTAGAAGGGAGGGGGACAGGGGGACAGTGATGAGCACTGGGTGTTATGTGCAACCGATGAATCACTAAATTCTACCCCTGAAATGAATAATACACGATATAGTAACTAAATAGGCAACTGATGAATCATTGAAACTACATCTGAAACTAGATGTACTGTATGCAGGCTAATTGAATTTAAATCAATCAATTGATCAATAAATAACAAAAAAATGAAAACGACAACTGCCTGGCTTCCTCATCTGTACCTGAATTGGCTCCGATACTAAATACTCCCAATGTAGACACATATTTACCTTCCACTCACACTCCTGATAACAGGAATTGCATTTCTTTGAAGATGGAAGCCATCTAGATAGTGGCTAAAAGGAAGTGTTGATGAACAAGCAGCTGCAGGGGTGCTGTCTACAGTATTTAACGACTGTCCTGCAAAATATCAGAATCACAATTTATAAAAACACTGACCTCCCTACCTCTTGCCACATCACATTTTCCATCAAAGAAAACAAAGATTCTGAAAGAGGAAACATGTGGCCAGCTGTTCGCACCGCAGTCCCTGAAAATCAATCTACTCCACTGGAGGACACTTTAAATGTTAGAGCTTTTGCCTTCAAGCTTTGTGTTTTCTTTTTTTTTCTTTTCTTTTTTTTTTTGGTTTTTGATACCTGTCTTCTCTTTGCCGGATTGTTGGCTGATAAAACTATTTTCAAACATTTGCATGTCTTTCTGTTTATGTATTGCAGAGGGGGGAAGACCTTTTGTGATAGGTAGTAAAAATCGAGCAAAACAGAGAGTCAGGGCTGTGATTTGACAAAGGTCAAAGGTCATGACAAGTGACTGGCTCCAGAGGCTTTGAGGTCAAAGGGCAAATGGAATCCCATAACTGCCACTCTGGCTTTTTACATCACAAAGAGACCGATGCTTTCCTAACTTCTGTGAAGGAATCTACACCAGTGTTCACAGTTTTCCTTGAAAAATTATTCCAAAATGATTCAGCCCATGATTATTTTTCCCCTTGAAATCACGTGGCATGAAATAGGCTTTTATATAAATTGAATGTCTCCTTAGCTTTTTATTCGTATTCTATATTGGCAACCTAGAGGAGGAGGAACTAACAGAGATTAATACAGTTTTTTAAAAGGAAAATAAGCACATTTTTTGAAAGTTCAAAACCCAAACCAAAAGGGTACATTTATCTTTTTGTTATTTTCTTTTTCAATCCCATGTGCATTTACTCAATGTTCCTAAAAATTTGTTTTCCCTGAAAGAACAACTAAAAGCAATAGTGATCTCTTATGCTTTCCACTGGGGATATATCTTCAAAGCTAAGTTCTTAATACAGGTTCAGAATAAGGTTTTATAGCAGGAACCCTTCTGGAATTATCATAATGTGGTTTTTTATTTTTATTTTTTTCTAATTTGAAACAAATAGAAAACATCAGTGAAGCCAGGGCCACTGTTCAGGTCAGAATGTCTGGCAGATCTCAGGATGTATTAGTAGCTGCTGTTATATCTAAACCATGTGAACTGGAGGAAAAATGCAGAACTTGACTTCTCAACTCCATTGGTTTCTAACCTCTCATGAGCACTTAATTCCTCATAGAGAAGGAAATAGTCACGCTGTAGAATCCTGTGTCCCATGAAGGGTAATTGGATAACATCTTTTGAAAGATTTACAAGGCTGCCAGGGATTTTGCCAGCTTTAAACCTGATTGATTCAGTGTGAAAAGATCTGAACAATTCTGACCTAAAAGTTTAAAGACAGACCTTTCCTGTGAAAGTATAATTTAGAGCCTGTAATAAAATTGTATTGGAAAACACCACATTGAAGAACACAGCCATAAATTGCAAAACTTAGCATTATGTTAAAGGACATTTTTTTTTTCCTTCAAGTTCTCTGAAAGAACCCTAATTGTTCACCAGATACTTTAATAATGAGGTGTTTTTTGTTTTTGCCTTTTTTTTTTTTTTTCCTGGAAGAAGTCCCTAAAGAAAGACAAAACTAGCCAACTACTTTGCCTCCCTAACCAAGAAGTCAAACTTCTTGGTTATCCACACAAGTGGAGTTTACACAACTTTTTTCTTATTAGGTAAAATAAAGAAAAGCAAAATTCTGTTTAACAAAGAGTAGACTAAACAGACTTGCTCCATATTTTAATTTTTCAAAGTGCTATTTCTTATCATATATTAATTTCCATTTGATAAAATATATACACTCATAATTAGTGCAATATTTTGTGGGTAGGCTCAAATGCCTGTAATGACTCAGACAGATTAATGATTAAACATCTTCCAGCTAATTACTCCAGGTCATTAATTATTTATCTAAGTCCATAATTCTATCATCTATTTTAGTCTCTCTTTTCTATTGCTCATCTTGGAAGAAGCAGGTTTGGGGAAATTAAAGCATAAAAATTTCAAGTAAGCAAAATTAAGTAGAATATATACATTTTTTTCCTTTTCTTTAGAATCAGGGAAAAATTGAGACTATGGTATTTAGACAAAAGCCTATTTATCTTTAAACAATACCTCCTTTGTGACATGTTCACTAAATTTGTGCTTCCTCCTCAAATTTCAGTTTGAAGGATTAGGGAAAAATGCCATGTGCCCACTTACCTGTGATGTGGGAGATATACCATTTGCCTTTTGATTCTTTGAATCATATGAACTAGTCTTAGATGTGTAAAATAGGAATCTCAATTTATGGGTATTTTTGTCACTATATACATATTTACAAGTGACCAGAAATGACTGCTTTTTATATAAATTTGCGAGAACACTAACTTGTCAACAAACTGAAAGTCTACTTTCCCACATCCTTTCAAAAGACAAAACCAAAGCAGAACTGTAGCACTAAGAAAGAAGTTCCAGTTAAGAAATGTATAAAGGAGGCACCCACTTCCATGTAAACCAGTTTATACTGAGAAAGGCATTCCAGAAGCAAGGAGGGGACCACGTGCTGGGCTCTCATATTTCTTTCCTGAAGAATTAGGTAGTAAGTTAGTGCAGGCTTTTACCCCTTTCCATTCTAACTAGAGTTAAGTGTCTACAAGGTGACTCAACTGGCCACCCGAAAATCCTCCCTGTCTTGTGAATTAGAACAGTTCCACCCTTACTGAAGCCATCAAGAATTGAATAAATTCCACTGTCTCAACTTCCAGCTGACTGTTAGCTATTTCTGCAGGACGACATTACCAGGTTGGTCTACAACAGTACTCTAAACTGGCATGGTCCCCAGAAGCTCTTCCTCAGAACAGCCAGTTAAGCTGAAAATTGTTAACTACTGGAAAAATACCCCAGGATGAATGAAGAGGCATATTAGGAACTGGCAAAAAAACGGTTTCTGATATATTCACATCCCATCAAATATTTTTATACAAATCATCCATTCTACAATAAAGGCTTAGAATAGGTAGTCTTTTCCAGGGGTCTGATTTTGAGTTCTGGTGCCACCTAGTGGAAGGGAGGAGGAAGAGATGATGAAATAGAGGTTGACCGAGTCACAGTAGATCAAGACTATCACCTGATTCATTTCCTTCAAATCACTTAGAATATAAAAAATATCTTTCACTTTCCTGATGAGATACTTTTGAGGGATCCCTATAAGTTAAAGGATTATCAAACCCCCACTTTTCCTCCAGCCTCTTCCTGAACATCTCTAGAGGCAATGAATTCAACCTGATCTGAGATGGTTTGCTGTATTTTCAACCACCTCTGGTAGAAAGTGTTTTCTCACTTTGGACCCACAGTTTCAGCTCAAGAGCAGTGTGAGTGGGACCTGGAGGTGCAGGTTCAGTGCACAAACTCAGAGCGAGTTGAGTTCACATTTCAGCTCTGCAACCTTCTAGCTGTGACACAGGACACATGACAAGCTCCCTAGGTCTCAGTTTTTTCACCTATAAAATAAAGTTGGGAATAATGTCTATTATCATGTCACTGTTGTGAATCAGTTGGTAGGTGTGAAAGTGCTTAGAATAGCATGTCACACAGTACACACTTTATAAGTGTTTGATTTATTATATTTATAGGTTGGGCAAGTCATCAAGGTATGAGCCATGGCTACAGTAATGGGAAGAGATGAGAAGAGTATATTGAACAATAAATCTCAATGTGTATACCTGGAATATTTCACCTATAAGATGCTCCACTAGTTCCATGGGGACATAAATTTGAGAGATGCTGCATGATAGATAGCTATCTGGTGTATATGGCTATATAGATATATACATAGATGGGCATAGAGATATGTATTAAGATATGTGGTAATTACCATAATCAAGGCTGTCAATTCCTGACATATTAATACCTCACCTTACTTTGTCTAACTTGGCCATTTCCTAAACCTATTTAGCCCGAGAATCCTTTTTAATGTGACATCTTAACATCTTAATGCACATTTAGGGTTTGAAACTAAATTAGGGTAAACGGGAGGGGGAGACAAAGCATGAGAGACTGTGGACTCTGAGAAACAGAAAGGAGGGGGAGGGGGTCGGGTGAGCCTGTGGTGGGTATTAAGGAGGGCATGTATTGCATGGAGCACAGGGTGTGGTGCATAAACAATGAATCTTGGAACACCGAAAAAAATAAAATTAAATAAAAATAATAAAAGTGGGATCTTCAACTCAAAACCTTTAAGGACTAAGCAAATACTGTAAAGCAGGGAAGTAGTTCAGGTGAAGTGCAGTATGGAACGGTGTGAGTTATGGAAAACCAGAGGACACATATGTCACCTAAATGCATTTCAATTTGGCTTGTGAAAAACACTGTGTAGACCAAAGAAAACAAAACTGCAAGCTGAATCTGGGCCATGCTCAGCAAATCTGAGTCCTGTGGAGTGAGAAAAGAGGCCTAACTGTGTTACTTGGGGAAGAATGAACTTCTAGAGATAATAAGGAGAATGTAACAAATAAAGATTGGGAAGGAGAGGTAAAAGATATAAAACCAGGAAAGGGTACTGTCCTGGAAACAAAAAGAGGCAAAAAAGAAGGGTCTCTGGACCAGAGAAAGGGTGTATTCATTTCCACTGCTGCTGTTATAAAATACTGTAGTCTTTGTGCTTAATACAAAATTATTATTTTACAATTCTGTGGGTCAGAAGTTTGATGTGAGTCTCACTGGCTACAGTCAAGGTGTTGGCAGGCTCTGGGGGAGAATTAGCTGCCTGTCCTTTCCAGCTTCTAGAAGCTGCCTACAGTCCTTGGCTTGGGCCCCCTCTTCCAGCAAAGGCATGTCATGTAGTCCTTCTCACATCATATCAGTCTGATCTCCTCTCCTGCCTCCTTCTTCCACTTAAACAAAACAACAACAACAACAACAACAACAAAACAAACTTGTGATTACATGGGATTCGCCTGGACATCTCAGGATACTTTATTTTAAGGTCAGCCAATTAGCAACACTAATTCCATCTGCAACAGTAATCCCCTCTGTCGTATACCATCACAAATTCACAGGTTCTAGAAATTAGGACACAGGCATTTTGGGGGAGCCATTATTTTCTCGATGGCAGACTGTAAATAGGAAGAATACTGCAGAGAGGCACTGTGTCTCTGAGAGCAAGGACTGGAGCTTCTTTATGCCCCCGCCACCCAAACTATCCATCCTCTTACTTGATAATAATGGGAGAGAAAGTTCAGAAAGGGGAAGGAAACTGAAACCTATTTGGCAAGAAACTATGCTCATAATTCACAGTGTGTGGTTCTACGGTGTCTGTACAAGTTGACTACAGATGCTCCTTCAGGAAGAAGGATTAGAAAAGAGAGGCCTATTCAAAGAATAGGGGACCTTTTCCAAGCAGACAAAGTCCTCAAAAGCGATCCATCCCCCAGCTGGGGGAAGATGGTGTCACAAGAGTCCCGACTCAGGCTGATGCCCTGAGAGACTGTGTGGAGGGCTCCTGCGTCAGCCATCAGCTGGGTTCCTTTGCCTGGGGCGCAGCCTCCCAAGGGTACGGCTGCAGGCAAGAGAGAGCCTACATTCTGCGCTCTCTGGGAAACGTTCCTCAGCCACTGTCATGCTCAGAGACATACTTCTTTCATGGCCTTTCTCAAACTTTGTAGGATTTTCTCAGAGCATTCTGAACAGAACTCAAGAATAGCCCATAGCACATGCTATCTTGGCTTCTTACATAAATACCCTTCTTCTTGACAGTGAATTCCCTAAATACAAAGGACACTTAAAGCACTTTTTTCCAACTCCAGCAGAGTGTCTGTTTATATTGTTACATTTGCTACTGGTGGGGGGTACATGAGAGGATTTTACATGGCATAAAGATAAATTTTAGAACATTGCTAGTTAAGGATTCGAGAATATATTTGTGTGTGTATATATGTAGCTTCTTGGTATTCAAAGTCTGCTTCTTAGCTTCACCTGAGAGCTCATGAGAAAGGTGGAAATGGGCCGCACCCAGACTTACTGCCCTGGAATCTTCATTTTAGTTTTATCCCTGAATGACTTGCACACATATCAAAGTTGGAGAAATACTGATGAAGAATCAAACCCATGATCTGACAGGTAACACTGTGTAGAATGGGGCACATTGGGAAAAAGCAAGGCCCTTTATGCTGCATTTAAAGAAGAATAACACACAGGTGTTGCCTAAATATGGTGAACACTGAAAGAACTAAAAAAAAAAAAAAGGAGAAAGAGAGAGAGTGAGGGAGACTGAAATATGATAAAGAGTGAACACGAAATATGACTAAAAGATGTGTGCTAAATTAGTTGTGTATTTAATTTTCTGTGCCTTTGGCATTATGTTGTTACACTTACGTAATAGGTTGCTACTTTTTTCCTCTCTACCCCTACCCTGAATCTTCTTTCCTTTTTCCTTCCTAAGTCCGTAACCTCAAAGCTTTGCCTTATTCATTATATATATCATATATGTACATATATATATATATTTGTCTTCTATACACACACGTATATGAATACACATACACACATATATAATAGGTATTAGTAAAATATCTTGTATTCATTTCTTTACTAAGTGAGCAGATATTTACTGAGCACTTGTCTGTGCCATCGTCTAGGTTTTGGTAAACAAGAAAAAAAAATATACACACACACATTGTATATAATAGCTAACTATTAGTATATCTCTACTAGAGATATTATAGTAACCTCAAAGATATATTATCCCACCATACCTATGATATCTGAAATTCTTGTAGGTATCTAAAATAATTCCCCTATTACTGACAACTAACAAACCCAGAACAAGGAACAAACCCAACTATCCTCAGGTTTGACTTAATCATGCAAAGCACTGGGCACACACGTTACAATACTTCAGTTGTAAAGGTACTTAATCCTATAACAAAGTACTAGCTGCACATAAAGCAAAACCAACTGAGTAATGCAAACCCCACCCACATTCCACAAGTCCTAGGAGTGGAATATGCCACATCTTCATTCTTTGGTAGGTTCCACCATTAGCAGACAGGAGCCCTTTCAGCAGTTAGAGGCCTGGGGTCATAAATAAGGGGTCAAAAAGTCCTCTGCTCTAACTGACTAAATGCTAGCTGCTGCTCTGGGGCTGTTACCTGGGGGCAATGCAGTCTTACTCTTGGAATCCTGGGCATTAATTGTTCAACCATATTATGCTTACTCTAACCATCATGAAACCAGGAATCTCAGAGGTTAAATGCTTAGCCTACAGAGGTTATTATTCTTTTCGGACTTTCAAAACAGTTATACTTCAGGAAGATGCTTCTCAAGATTCTATTGTCTACTTATGAGTAAATCTTTTCTGATGTAACACTAGGGATATTGTTAGTCTCTGTTTTGCTGCTTTAACACTTCCAAATACCTAAATGAAGTGATTTATGAATGGTGTAGAGTGTGGTTTTAAGATCAAGAGACATGGGGCATTTGTACCTAGAGAGTATCTTTCAATCTTTAAGAAAATCTTATTATTTAAAGATGTAGGGCAATTGGCAGTCAATACTTTATTCACTAGAGAATTGATTCCATAATCCAATGAAGATCTAATATGAATTACTGACCATTGAGGCAGTTTTAATGTTTCTGATTCTTAAGTGCTTTATTTGTATCTTCTCATTTAATCCTCACAATTTCCATTTTACAGGAGAGAAAACTGAGGTACAGTTGATTTGACTCCAACCAGTGTGAGGATAAAGTTCAAATTCTTAATCCTTTCATTCCTTCCTTGTCTTTAACTTAAACATTTTTTTAGTTCACGGTGTCTGTGAAGCACGAGTCTATAATATTAGGGGAAAAAACTGGCTAGCTTATAGAAAAAATAAATTGAAACAGAAAGCAATTAATTTCTCTTAACATGAATGAAAGATGACCTAAATACTGTGGAGACGTGACTTCAAGTATGGAACTTTGTAGGAAAAAAATCCTCTTTTTTTAAGCAATTTAGCATTAATCTTCCTGTTTTTAATCTTTATGTTTACATTTTTTTACATTTGTTCTTAGAACTTGCTATTTTCTACCCAACCATGGGGATGTCATTATACATACGTACATTCTCTCTTCTGCAGTGTGTGTACTCATATGCACACATGCCATTATTTATTCATAAAATTGCTTTGTATCTCTTTACCCCTCTGTAAATCTCTCAGTTCCCCAGGGTTTGGAAAGTAGGTATGATCAGCAGAATGAACCCGCACCTACAACCAAAGAGATCTTTAGTTCAAACCCTTGCTCATGACTAACTGGCTGTTTGTGCCTGACTATCTTCTAACTGTAGCATCAGAACCATAGCAGAACCAATAGACCAAGTTCCTAGGAGGATTACAAGCAACAAAGAACATCAGTAGTACCTTCCCTATGGAGGAGCTTTAGGACTTGAGCCTCCAAGCTTGTTTCTTAATGTGCTGGAAAAAGATAGAGCCTAGTATAGGCTGTGCTGGTTAGATTTCAGCAACTCCCTGTCTCAATCCATAAGCTAGGACTCAAACCCCATTCAGGTAGTCTGCATGTTCTGTACCAGCCACAAAGTGGCCTCTTGCAAAGACAGCTTTCCCTTCAACGCGAAGTAGAGAAGAAAGAGGAAAGGGACACCTGAGTAGCTCCGTTGGTTAAATGTCTGCCTTTGGCTCAGGTCATGATCCCTGGGTCCTAGAATCGAGCCCTGCATTGGGAGCTGGGGAGAGAGGGTCCCTGTTTGGTTGGAGTCTGTTTCTTCCTCTGCCCCTTCCCCTACCCCTCTCCTGTGCTTTTGTATACATACTCTCTCTCTCTCTCAAATAAATAAATAAAATCTTAAAAAAAAAAGATTTAGTAAAATTAAGTTACTGAAAATCACTGAAGAAATATAGACTGGAAATGACAGCATCATTGTATATTACTACATTCACTAGAAAAATTTTCAAATCAATATTTTTTCTCTATGGTTATGGTTATTATGGATGCAATAATTTTTACAAGGCCATGGGACTTCCACATGGATTATTTAGATTTCTTTCTTTTGCAGCTTTCAGAAAATTAACCTTTTTTTTTTTGCCATTATACTACCATTTAAAGAAATATGAAGAGACATTTAAATGTTTCAAATAACTATTCTGCAGACCTAATTTTTCTATATTTAGCATGTATTGGTGCATTTATAATTAAAAGAACTTTTGTTTTAAAATCCTTCTTAATATTTTTGAAATAGCTTATTTTATAATACTTTTTTAGGATGATTTTAGCCATTGGGTAAAGCCAGCAATTAAAAGAAGGCTCTGACACTTCAAAAAATAAAATACTTTTGGCATGTGAAAAGTCACACCTCAAACTTTAGCTGTTAAGATTAACAGGGATAGTTATAGCTGAAAGGGTCATTACATACTTATAAAGGAAGTTTCACTAAATATAGTCAGCATTAAGAGGTGTTGATGGGAAGAGTTGAAAATAAAACCTCAAGATAACTTTTGGTTTAAAATTCTATTTTTTGTGTGTGTTAATGTCATTTCTGAGGAAACTTCACACTTCATTGCAACATAATAAAGAAATGAGCAAAGCAAAAAAAAATAAAATAAAAAAAAGGTATTTAGCCCAAAGTAGTGGACAGTCATTAAATAGCCCGAGAGACAGTTTGAGTGTTTCATCTTGTTCCCCTTGTTGATCTATTCAAGAGACTTGTCCAACACCAGTTTGGTTGCAATACATTCTTTTCTTATAGTTTCAACTGAACTACATAAAAATTGTTTTGTCTTGATAAGTAATCCAGATTTTCTTCACGTTATATAACAGGGTTAATATTCTTATAAATATTATACCAGAACATTTTAATTTCTTACTGAAATCATGTCCCCTTCAGGTCAAAAATATAGGGAAGAGATAGGTGGGAAGATGGTAGAGTAGGAGGACCCCAGGCTCACCCTGTCACACGGATACAACACAACAGTGTAAATAACCCAGAAAATGACCCAAAGACTGTCAGAACAAACTCCAAAGCTAAATGTAGAGAAAAGGCCACATGGAAGAGAGGAGGAAGGGCAGAGACCCTCAGGACTATATGAAGGAGGGAGGATCCTGCACTTGAGGAGAGGGGAGAGAAACAGACTATTACACCTACAAGCCCACATGGGAAAGGCAAATCCCCATGATATTTGGCTTTGAAAACTAGAGGGCTTTGAAAATAGCAGGACTTAAAACCTGGAATTTTAAAAATCAGTGGTCTCAGCTCTGGGAGAGATGGGAGGACAAGAGAAAACTGAGCGCTGCCCCCCCTCCCCCCTTTAAAGAGACAGCACAACAAATAGCCTCTTGGAGATACAGCATAGAAGCAGCAGTTTGAAAAATGCCTGGGGCAGGGGCATGTGCGAGAGAGAGTTATTTGCTCATGGAAGAGCATGTCCTGAAGGGACAGATATCCTTGGGAGACTCCTTTAAGAACAAGGGAGCAGGCAGGGACCATCTCCTTCCCCAGCTCCCAATATAAACTAATGGCCACCTGCCCAAACCAGTATAGCAAATAGTATCTAACTTGCTAACAACCCTGCTTGTCCTACCTGCACTCCAGTCAGGTCTGCCCCAATCCAGTTGGGCAACTCCCCTGCAACCCCCCAGAGGGCTGACACAAAGCTTACAAAAAACACTGTGCCCCAACCTGCACTCACTGTGGATTCAATCCCTCCTATATCCTCTTGGCCAGAGCCCATCCAAAGTTGCAGAAAGCCTGACAGTGTGCAAGCAGCCCCAAAAGGGGCCAGCACCACTCCAAAGGGATTTCTGCCCCAGAGAGAGGGAAAGGTAACCACACACACCAGTCAGACTGTGGCCCCAGCAGTGGGGCCACCAAAGAAATGTCAGGAGTCCACATAGGGAAAGAGCCCTATAGTTGGGTGCTACTGTATCTCGCAAATGCCTGGTCTGACTCAACTCAGGCCCAAGATGGCTCCAGACTGGCCAACTAACACCAGAGGGACCAAACACTGCCCAAGAGAGCTTGGTGACTGTATCAGAGCACATTCAATACCCCTAGGAGACAACTCTGAAGTGCCAGGTTCTGCTGAACAGAGGACATCACACTGCAAGGAACTATAGAACCTTCATAAAGTGACTACTTTCAAGAGCAGGACATGTAGATGACTTTCCTAAAACACAGAAACAGATACAAAGGGACAAAATGAGGAGTGGAGGAATATATCCCCAATGACAGTACAGGACAAATCACAGCAACAGACCTAAGCAAAATGGAGATTAAATAGTATTCCTGATAGAGAATTTAAATTTAATAATCATAAAGATACTCACTGGACTTAAGAATGGAGGGTATCAGTGTGACCCTAATGAAGAGACAAAAGGAACCACCAAAGATGAAAAAAAATAAATGAAATTAAAAATAAACTAGATGGAATAAAGAGCAGGTTAGAGGAAGCAGAAGAACAAATCAGCAACCTGGAGGACAGAGTCATGAAAAGTAATCAAGCTGAGCAGGTGAGAGGAAAAAAAAAATATGCAAAAGGAAAACAGACTTAGGCAACTCTGTGACTCCACCAAGCATAATAACATTCACATTATAAGGATCCCAGAAAGAGAAGAAAGAGAAAAGGGAGGAGAAAATTTATCCGAAGAAATGATAGCTGAAAATCTCCAGAATCTGGGAAAGGAAACAGAAATCTAGACTCAGGAGACACAGAGAGCCTCCCCAAAAATTAATCCAAGGAGGTCCACACCAAGACACATAGTAACTGAAATGTCAGAAAGTAGTGATAGAGAATTTTAAAGGCAGCAAGACAAAAGAAAACAGTTATATACAAGGGAAATCCCATAATGCTATCAGTAGATTTTTTTCAGCCCAAACTTTGCAGGCCAAAAAGGAGTAACATGATATAGTCAAAGTGCTGGGGGAAAAAAATCTGCAGTCAAGAATACTCTGTCCAGCAAGGTTCTCATTCAGAAAAAAGGAGAGATAAAGAGTTTCCTAGACAAAAGTTAAAGAAATTCATGATCAGTAAATCAGTCCTACAAGAAATGTTAAAAGGGACTCTTTTAATGGAAAGGATAGACCATAAGTAAAAGCAAGGAAAGTATGAAGCACAAAAGCAGTAAAAATAAGTATATATGTAAGAATCAGTCAAGGGACTCACAAAATAAAAGGGTATAAAGTATGATACTATATACCTAAAACATGGGGGAGAGAGGTGAGGTGTAAAGAATGTGTTCTAACTTAATGACCATCAACTTAATATAAACTGCTTTATGCAGAAGATGTTATATATAAACCTAATGGTAACCACAAATCAAAAACGTAATAGATATGCAAAAAATAAGGAGGAAGAAATCCAAGTATATCAGAAAAGCAAGTCAGCTAATCATGAGAGAGGAGAGCAAAGAAGAAAGTAATAGGGAAGAACACAAAAACAGCCATAAAACAAGTAACAAAATGGCAATACATGCACATGTATCAATAATTACTTGAATATAAATGGACTAAATGCTCCAATCAAAAGATACAGGAAAATGGGATGTATAAAAGAACAAGACTCATCTATATGCTGGGTCTACAAGAGACCCATCTATACGCTGCCTACGAGAGACTCATTTTAGACCTAAAGACACATGCAGATAGAATTCGAAGGGATGGAGAACTATTTATCATACACACAGATGAGACAAGAAAGCTGCGGTAGCAACAGTTATATCAGACAAAATAGACTTTAAAACAAAGACTGTAACAAGAGACCAAGGACGCTGTATAATCATAAAGGGAACAATTCAACAAGAAGATATAACAACTGTAAATATTTACATACCCAACATGGGAGCACCTAAATACACAAAGAAGTTAATAACAAGCATAAAGGAAGTAATCAACAGTAATACAATAGAGTAGGGGACTTTAACACCTCACTTACATCAGTGGACAGGTCATTCAAACAGAAAATCAACATGGAAATAGTGGCTTTGAATGACACATTGGACCAGATGGATTTCACAGATATATTCAGAACATTCCATCCTAAAACAGCAGATTACACATTCTTTCCAAGTGCACATGGGACATGCTCCAGAACAGATCACATATTAGGTCACAAAACAAGCCTCAATAAATTCAAAAAGACTGAAGTCATACCATGCATATTTTCTGCTTATAACACTATAGAACTAGAAATTAGCCACAAGAAAAAAATCTGGAAAGGGCACAAATTCATGGGGATTAAATGACATGCTACTAAACAATAAATGGATCAACCAAGAAATCAAAGAGGAAATAAAAAAAATGGAGACAAATGAAAATGAAAACATAATGGTCCAAAATCTTTGGGATCTGCAGCAAAAGCTGGTCTAAGAGAAAGTATATAGCTAAATACAGGTCTACCTCAAGAAGCAACAAAAATCTCAAATAAACAACCTAACCTTACACCTAAAGGAGCTAAAAAGAAGAACAAACAAAACTAACAAATGAAAGAAAATGATAAGTAGAGTGGAAATGAATGAAATAGAAACTAAACAAAGCCCAAGAAAACAGATTAATGAAACTAGGAGATCATTCTTTGAAAAGATCAACAAAATTGATAAAACTTTAGGCAGACTCATCCAAAAAAAGAGAGAGAGAAAGAGAGAGAGGTAGAGGGAGAGAGGACTCAAAATCAGAAAGGAAAATAACAACCTACACCACAGCAATACAAAGAATTAAGAGAATATAATGAAAAAGTGTATGTCAACAAATTGGATAACCTAGAAGAAATAGATAAATTCTTAGAAACCTATAATCTCCCAAAACTGAATCAGGAAGAAATAGAAAATTTGAGTAGACAGATTACTAGCAATGATGTTGAATCAACAATCAAAATAACTCCCAATAAACAAATGTCCAGGACCAAACGGCTTTATAGATGAATTCTACCAAATATTTAAAGAAGAGCTAACACCTATTCTTTTAAAACTATTCAAAAAAAAAAAAAATAGAAGAGGAAGGAAAACTTCCAAATTCATTCTATGAGGCCAGCATTACCCTGATACCAAAACCAGATAAAGACACCACAAAAAAGAAAGAAAGAAAGAAAAGAAAAGAAAAAAGAACCATAGGCCAATATCTCTGATGAAGATAGATGCCAAAAACCTCAACAAAATCCTTGCAAACTGAATCCAGCAGTATTTGAAAAAAAATCATTCACCACAATCAATTGTGATTGATATTCACAAATCAATCAACATGATATATCACATCAATAAGAGAAAAGATAAAAAGCATTTGACAAAGTACAACATCTATTCATGATAGGAAAAAAAAAAACCAAACCCAACAGGTTTAGAGGGAGCATACCTCAACAGAATAAAGGCCATAAATGAAAAACCCACAGCTAATATCACCCTAAATAGGGAATACTGAGAACTTTTCTTCTACAGTCAAGAACAAGATAAGGATATCCACCCTCACTACTGTTATTCAACATAGAACTAGAAGTCCAAGCCACAGCAATCAGACAACAAACAGAAACAAAAGGCATCCAAATCAGCAAGGAAGACGAAAAACTTCCACCGTTTGCAGATGACATGATACCCTATATAGAAAACCTGAAAGACTCCACCAAAATACTGCTAGAAATGAATTCAGTAAAGTCACAGGATAAAAAACCAAGGTACAGAAATCTGTTGCATTTGTATATACCAATAATGGGGCAGCAGAAAGAGAAATTAAAGATCAACCCCATTTACAATTACAACAAAAATGATAAAATATCTAGGAATAAATCTAACTAAGAAGGTGAAACACCTATATTCTGAAAACTAAAATACTGATGAAAGAAACTAAAGATGACACAAACAAATGGAAAGATACTCCAAGCTCATGGATTAGAAGAACAAATATTGTTAACATGTCCATACTACCAAAGCAATCTACAGACTTAATGCAATATCTATCAAAATATCAAAAGCATTTTTCATAGAATTAGAACAATCCTAAAATTTGTACAAAACCACAAAGGACCCCAGATAGCCAAAGCACTCTCGAAAAGGAAAAAAACCTGGGGGGAGCACAATTCGAGGTTTCAAGTTGGACGACACAGCTGCAGTGATCCAATCACTGCACTTTTTTTGCCAATATTGGCACAAAAAGAGACACATGGATCAATAAAACCTAGAGAACCCAGAAACAAACCTACGATTATACGGTAAATTAATCTTCGACAAAAAGGCAAGGATGTGCAATAGGAAAAAGACAGTCTCTTCCACAAATGATGTTGGGAAAACTGGATAGCTACATGCAAAAAGAGTGAACCTGGAATACTTTCTAACACCATACACAAAAATTAACTCAAAACGGATTAAGTACCTTGATGTGTGGCCTGAAACCATAGAAGTTCTTTTTTTTTTTTAATTTTATTTATTTATTTGATAGAGATCACAAGTAGGCAGAGAGGCAGGCAGAGAGAGAGGGGGAAGCAGGCTCCCTGTTGAGCAGAGGGCCCTATGCGGGACTCCATCCCAGGACCCTGGGATCATGACCTGAGCTGAAGGCAGAGGCTTAACCCACTGAGCCACCCAGGCGCCCCTAAAACCATAGAAGTTCTTAAAGAGAGCACATGCAGTAATTTCCCTGACACTGGCCACAACAACATTTTTTTCTAGCTATGTCTCCAGAAGCAAGGGAAACAAAAGCATAAATAAACTACTGAGACTACATCAAAACAAAAAGGTTCTGCACAGCAAAGGAAAGTTTCAACCAAACTAAAAGACATCCTACTGAATGGGAGATATTTGCAAATGATATATCTGATAAAGGGTTAGTATCCAAAATCTATAAAGAACTTATCAAACTTAATAGCAAAAAAGAACCCCCAAATAATCCAATTTAAAAATGGGCAAAAAACATGAATAGACATTTTCCCAAAGAAGACATAAAGATGGCCAACAGACACATGAAGAGATGTTCAACATCACTCATCATCAGGGAAATGCAAACCAAAACTACAATGAGATATCATCTCACACCTGTCAGAATTGCTAAAATCAAAAACACAAGAAACAATAAATGTTGAGGAGGATGTGGAGAAAAAGGAACCTTCATGCACTGCTGGTGGGAATGCGAACTGGTGCAGCCACTCTGGAAAACAGTATGGAGGTTCAGTGTCCCCAGCTGGATCCCCAAGGAAGTAGCAAATGAAAAAGCTGTAAAGGAGAAAGAAACTTGCGTATTTGCAGAACAGAAAGCTGAGGGGGGTAAATAAAGCACAGTAAGTGAAAGGAGAATGGGAGGAGGAGAGATCCCGGTCATGGTAAGAGTTCTGGAGTTTTTGAACAGGTGAAGATGACATCTGACTTGCAATTTAAGGATCACCATAGCTATTATGTGAGCAATGGCTGCTGGGAGAGGACAGTCAAAACAGGACATGAAATAGGAAGTTATTGCAATTCAGAAGACATGGTATGGCTTGAATTGAGGTGATCGCTGTGGAGATGGAAAGACTCGATGTCATACCACATGTGCTCCAAAAGGGCATATTTAGAAGTAGAATTGGTAAGACCTCTTGACACGATGAAAGACGAGAAAGGAATCACGGACAACCGTAAGGTTTTTGGTTTGAGAAACTGGGTAGTTTGTGATGCCATTTACTTTACTGAGATGAGGAAATTTAAGGAGGAAGCAGTTTATGCAATGAGGCCAGGTTTAAGAGCCACATGGCCAACCTCGAGTGGATGTGTTCCATTTCTCTAAATGTAATGTGATTACTCAGAAATGGAGAAAATCTGCCACTTCTCTCATCCTTCTAAAGTACGATTCACCTTCTAGCTCATACCTAAAACTCTATTCAAAAACTGGAATATTTATGCAAAATCTATGTCTACAGCCCCTTATTTGCAATTCTGAGTTCCATCAGCTCAGAAAACTACTAAAGGATTTGTGTAACCCACTAGGTAGTAAAATTTACCTGCTCTTGTTTCACCTCGTGACCAAATCCAGCCTAAATTTACATGAGGCCATTTATAGTCTTTATTCTTATTACAACGAATCCATTTTAGTGCAAAAACATTAACAAGTTTTGATTACAGGGTTCCATGCTAGACCCTATCGAGGTTACATAGGATATGGCATCTTTATAAAATTAAAAGAAAATAAAGATTTTTGAAACATTTCTGTCCCAAGATCTTAAAGAAGGGATTAAGTGTTTGTATTCTTCAACTTTAAAATGGACATTACTTTATTATGTGTTTTACTACTTAGTTAAAAAAAAATGTTCTATCCCTTTCTGAAAGAAGAAGGGTTTACAAAGTACACTCTGTCCAAAGGAAGAGAAATTGGCAAAGCAAACTGTTGACATTACAACTTCTTAGACCCAAGCACAGAGGACAATGTAGGGACTTCAACACAGTGGATTTGAGGGCAAGAAGGCTGGCATTTTTAAGAAAGGAAAAGACACATAGATAGGTTAAATCAATCAACAGTTGTTTAACTCTAAAGACCAAAAAAATCGTGTCAAAAATCCTAACTGCTCAGGAATTAGCAATATGCAACCGCTCAAAACCTTAGCTTCACTGATTCTGAGCTGCATATTTTCCACTGGTTAACTTTTCTGAAATGGGGATATATCTTAAAATTGATGGAATCTTAAAATGGACTCTGACGAGGTCTAAGTGACGATGTGTTATTGCTTGAGCATATTTGACCTTGGCTGTTGTTTCTGCCTACATGATGGGAAAGCTAAAACCTTCCATATCTCAATCATAAACTACCTATAGACCTTAATAGGATGGTGTTATAGTCGATTTGGGATGCTATAACAAAAATACTACAGGCTGGGTGGCTTATACATAGCAGAAATTTATTTCTCACAGTTCTGGGAGCTGGAAATCCAAGAACAAGCCATAGGTAGATTTAGTGTCTGGCTCACAGAATGGCTATCTTGTAGCATGACGGAAAGGGCAAGGGGGATCTCCAACCCTTAATAGGGGTACCAGTTCCGTTCATGAGGGCTCCGCCCTCATGAACTTATAGTCTCCCAAAGGTCCCAACCCCAAATACCACCATCACAGTGGGGATTAGTTTTGAACATATGAATTTTGAGGATATGCGAACATTTAGTCTATAGAGTAGAAGGTCTTGATTGCTACCTGAAATTCTCCATTTTCAGCCTCAGTAAAGATCAAGAAACATCAGCATCAAAACTTACAGAATGTCCGAAGCTTGAAATAAGACAGCTAAGACAATATCGAGGCATATTTTAGGAGCACTATCAGTGTTCTCAATGGCATTAGAGGGCAATATTTTATGGGAAAATAGAAGTATCAGAGACTTTGTTGGAAGTTATCCCAAGAGGTAAGATCTTGTGAAGATCTGTAATTCCTTTACCATTTTTGTTTTCCTTTTTTATTATATACATATATAAATATATTTTTCCAACAAATAATTCTAAATCATAAGAAAGCACTGTGCCATTTTAATTGGCTGATTTTTAAAAGCTATCTCTACATGAACTAATGGTGCATTTTATATAATGTCTTAGATTTGATTGAAATACTGTTCCCTTTGCAGAAAGAGGCTACCAGGACTTGGGTTGTGAAGAGAGTGACTGTAAAAGTGAAGATTCCAATCTCAGATTGTTATTCTTCAAGTGGACTTTTTTTCTGAGCCCAGATTCATGTTTTACTTTCCCTCTAGCCTTTTTCTGGTACTTTGCTGCTAATGCTTAAATGGAGTATCCATGTCATTAATTTCCAGCATTTCCAGCACATAAACTTTTGAGTACAGGTCAAAGACTGGACTTTGGCCACAACCAACTTAAGTGGATGTTTTCCAAGGATAGCAAATGCATAGAAATGTTAGGCTTTGATTTATTTTAACTTCTTGCCTAATGCAAAATAAACTTTGAATTTACATTCTTTGAGTCTTACCCAGCCTACAAGGTTTTCCTCTTATCACGTCATGTTAAAAGAGGAATATGAGACCATATGTAAAGGTTTTTGATGTGTAAAATTGTATACTTATAAGTTGCAACAACCGCACCTTGCAAAAGGAATTTTTTCATATTTTCACCTTTTAGCCACAGAACATTAAGTATCACAACCCACTTTAAATTTTTTTTTGAATGTCACAGTAACTAGGACAATAGTTTTCAGATTCTTTTACTTTTACTTGTATAATCTGAATAAAACTGTACTCCATTAATGTCAGTTCAAATGTGCTAATATGATTAAAAGAAACATCTTAATTCAAAAAGTATTACAAAATATCTTTGTTGATGTCTTCTGTAAATATTTTTTTGATATGGCTATAAGGTATATCTTATAAGTAAACCATCTCCTAAATGAATGAGCTAAAGGCCAGACTGCTTGGGTGTTAATTACATCTCTGCCACTTTTTAGCTGATTAACCTTAGACAAGCTACTTATTTTCAAAGTTCCAGAGTTTTCTCACTTATAAAGTAGAGGCTATTAAAGTTGTATAACTATCTTACACAGTTGTTGTGAGGATCAAGCTGAAATCATACATATAAGCCACTTAGAACAGTACCTGTTATAGAATTAATATGTCGCTGTTAACTTTTAAAATCTCTTCTATATAATTCTCTCCCTAAAGTCATAGTGGTAGTTATTTCGCACATTTCTTTCCCTGATATCTCTTGAAACTCTAGCCTATTATCTTACCATACTTTCTTCCAGATTGCTTCCTTTCTTATTTTCCCCCCAAATACAGCTCTGTTCTTTCTGACAGAAACTAATTTAGATTTTTGTAGGCAAAATTCACCCATTATCTCAGCCCAATAAAAGTCTGGAATCTAGTAAAAGTCTTGAGCAGGTAAGTAAAGTATCTTTCTAAGAAACACATGTGATTGTATAAGATGATTGAGGTTGGGATGGGAGAGACTGTTATTTCCTATATTTAATTTTGTGCTCATTTCAGTATGTTCCTATGGGAATTTTCTCCAGTCTGTTCATAAAGTTACATATATATATATATATATATATATATATATATATATATATATGTATATACCATGAAATCATTTAGTTTCTCATCCAATAACTGAAAATATATGCTGACAGTTATTTTTAACAATTAATGGAATGTAATTTAATGGGTCAAGTCTGAACTGGAGGCAGGGTGTTTTATAGATTTCTCATGGAGCCTGCCAAAGTACTTTTCTTTCTTCTTAAGTGTAGTGGAGTAATACATTTAGAAATGACCGACAGGTACATTCTGAAGGTTAATGTTCCAAAAATTGTTTAATACTTTAAGAGCATGACAAAAGTAAGTGTGTACTGTACATTTTAGTAATATTTATGCTTAATAAACAATGATATGCTGGTAAATGTTTAATAGCTGTGCCTGGCACCTACCCCCCCAACCCAAAAAAGCTATGACTTCATTTGCTGCATTTGCCAGTTTCCATGCTGTAAATACTTCCACCATGGCTGACTTCAAGGTACCAACATGAGATCATTTGAGAAGAACTGGGAAGAGATACTCAGTAGGACACTGTTATAGGGTATTCCATAATAAATATGTAACAAATGAAAACAATCTCGAGAGCATAAATATTAGCACAATGCATTAAAGCAATTAGAAAGTAAAGAGTTTGGAGTATTCGGTGCCTTTGTTTTTAATGTAATTTATTTAATCTTAAGTTTATATAATTAAATTTTTGATAATGGCTATGTTTAGTAACTGATTTCCAAAATTTCTGAAAATTTAAGAATGGACTCTGATGAGCCTCTATGAGATGGCTCTAGCATGTTACTTCTGTGTATATGTTATTTGTTATTGCCCATTATGACACAGGTCAAAAACAGTGGTGCTTCAACTCATGTGTTGTCCTTCTTGTCTTCTTTCCTTCCTTTGGTTCTTGCAGATTTGCTGAATATGTCAAAGACATAAATAGACAGTTTGGACAAATCATAAAGTTATTTGTTTATGGTACTGATATAAAGACTGAAATAAGAAGGTTACATTTCATTAGGATTCTAAAATATACACTTTCATTATATATCATGATATATGTACATATCTATCCATGTATCTAGATAGAGTAGAAGATCTATTTTTGTTTCTATGAAAACCATATAAGATGCTGTGGAAAAAACTCAGTAAATGTGAGTCACTGAAAAAAAGGGTCTCTAGGTATGGGGAAGAACTGGGAAAGACTGAGATAAGGAATATCAGCTGACAGTTTCTATATTCTGATTATGTTGTTAGTATCTTTACATTCTTGGATCACTTTAAAGAAATAAAACTGGAAATTTTAGATAATGAGCTTCTAGATGTGGAGAACAGTGATCTAGTAACTCATAAAGTAAAGGAGTATATGTAAAGAAAGACAAATTTGTATGCACTTATGTGTAGAAAAGAACATTCAATGGGAAAAAGTCTCTTCAACAAATGGTATTGAGAAAACTGGACAGCAACATGCAAAAGAATGAAACTTGGACCATTCTCATACACAAAAATAAACTCAGAATGGGTTAAAAACCTGAGACGTGAAACCATAAAAGACCTTGAAGAAAGCACAGTAATTTCTATGACATCAGACAAAGCAACTTTTTCCTAGATAGGTCTCCTGAGGCAAGGGAAACAAAAGCAAAAATAAACTATTGGGAAAAAAAAATAAACTACTGGGACTACATCAAAATAGAAACCGTCTGCACAGTGAAGGAAATAATCAACAAAACTAAAAAAAAAACCAAAAACTGAATGGAAGAAAATATTTGCAAATGATATCTGACAAATGGTTCATATCCAGATTCTATAAGGAACTTATCAAACTCAACACCCCAAGACCCCCAAATAATCCAATTTAAAAACAGGCAGATGACATGACCAGACATTTGTCTAAAGAAAGAGACATATTTTCCAAAGAAGACATGAAAAAATGTTCAACATCACTCATCATCAGGGAAATGCAAATCAAAACTACATTGAGGTATCACCTCATACCTCTCAGAATGGCTAAAATAAAAAATACAAGAAACAACAAGTGTTGGCATGGTTGTGGAAAAAAGGAATCCTTGTGCACTATTGGTGGGAATGCAAACGGGTGTAGCCACTCTGGAAATTGTATGGAGTTTCCTCAAAAAGTTAAAAATATTTTTATTCAATTCAATTCAATTATTTACCCAAAGGATAAAAAAATACTAATTCAAAGCGACACATGCACCCTGAGGTTTATAGCAGCATTATTTACAATAACCAAATTATGGAAACAGCCCACTGTCCACTGATTGCTGAACACCATAAAGAAGAAGTGGTATATATATACACCATATAATTTCACTCATATGTGTAATTTAAGAAACGTTATCAGATAAGCAAAGGAAAACAAAAGAGAGAAGGGCAAACCAAGAAACAGGCTCTTAAATAGAGATAACAAACCTGGTTACTAGAGGGGAGGCAGGTGGGGGGATGGCCATTAAGGAGGGTATTTGTGATGAGGACCAGGTGATGTATGGAAGTGTTGAATCACTATATTGTACACAAGAGACTAAAATTACATTGTGTTAACTAACTGGACTTAAATAAAAACTTTTAAAAAAGTACATAAAAAGAAATTTATTAAAGTTACACATTAAAACTTAGTTTTGTTAGACATATAAATCAATTTTTATCGTTGTGATACTAAAGGGATTTAACACTAAGGAGATCTTTAATTAATAGTTGGTACTATTTAAAGCTTAAAGATTAGTAAATATTTTAAATTAAATTCTCATTTAATATATTCAAATATACTTTAAAAGTAATTTGATTTTCTGACTGACCAACTTTCTAGTACTCAAGTAATAATTTTACTTATTAAACTTACTGAAATGGCTATTTGTAAGTTCTACTCAATGTCCAATATTTTTCATTAGCATTTCACTTAATACTTTTCAACTTTAAATCACAAATTGAAATCAATTACACAGTGACACATATTAAATTGAAATCACAAGGCTGTTCTAATAGGACAAATTTCTGTGAACGTGACACATCATAGAAACTAAATGCCCAGATATCCTAATACAAAAATATTAACACCATATGTTTGATTCTCTTAGGCTTTTCTGTACTTATACTTTTCCTAGGTTTAATGCATCTTATTCATTAAATAAACAACGGTATTATCCCAAGCAATTTGGAGGGTATCTTTTCAGTTGATTATGATTGCAAAACGACCAGGGACATTTGACAGAATATTCTCTGGGCTCCTTTTCATGATGCTGTTGAGATTTCCTGAGTCCTGTTCAGAGGCATAGCTCTTGTAGACTCAAAAGTCTATTTTCCAGGTTTAATCATGGAAATCTGAAATTTCCACCAACGATGCAATAATATTATTAGTCTCTACATTTCTTTGGCTTTTAATATATAAATGACCTCCTTTGCAAATTATAAAGATCTTCAAATTTGCGTGACTACTGCATTTATTTCATAATCTTTTTATCTCTTTGGGGCCATATAACTTTTGCGTATATAATTATATCTGATTGAATTTTGAATATTTCCCATGGTTTTATCTATTTGGCCAAATCTTCAAAGATCTTTCTACTGTCAAAAAAGCACTTGAGGCTTCCCATTTGTTTAAACAAGATCAGAGTGGCGGTTCTATGACTTCACTGCCAGAAGAATTGAGTTCATGCATGCTGAATGAAATTAATCAGTGCTATTTGTTCAATCTTTTTTCTGATTATGTACATAAGTAAACAAAGCGTCTTCTCTATAAATAGTACTATGCCTATGAAGTGAGAATATGAAGAGCCCTCATAAGTTTCTTAACTTCCGTAAGTATAAATACTGCCAGATTGGGCAGTAACTTCTCTTAAACCCTCAGCCCCCTGGATCCCTTTAGGAAAACTAGTATCATTGATTTATCCTAATAGTGGATGGAACAGAAGCACAATGGGTACACAGATCAGAGGTCTTACAGCAGCAGGCTGTAGTAAAAGCACACTATGACAACAGGATGGGCTATGACACAGGACCAGGGGCAGGAGGGGATATGAGAAGTGATGGGAGGAGATACAAGTCAGGGAACAGTACAGAATGCAGCATTATTTCAACCCCACCTCCCTATCTTTCAGTACTCTGATGGAAATGGATTTGAAAATAATATTTTTTGCTTTTGAGTACTTGCACCCTGCATATTACCAGAAAATTCTTTACACAAATGATAAATCTCTTCAAAAAAATCATTTCAAAAACTCTACCAAATTCAGTCCATTATTTCTTTTATTTTTTTATTTCTTATCTTTGCTTTATCTAGATCTCAAGCAGTTATACTTTTGTCTGTGGCTATCCTCGCCAGATAGGCAAGTTGCCCTATATATTGCTCCACCTCTTGAAAATATTTTCCACCAAAATGGTGCTATTCTCTTGGGGACAGTTATATACCCCAGACCACATTTATACACAAAAATTAAAGTAGAAAATTGAACATCTGAATTCATATGCTTTTGACCTTTGCTTTCAGTAAATCAATGTTTGGGTCTGAATTATCATGGTTCCAATTATACTTTGGTAAATGGTTTTGTTGGAACAGGCTTCCAGAATTCTCAAGTCAGTAACAATTAGCTTTGAGGGATATGCAATGTTTTTTAAACAAGTATCTTCACAATATAGTTGTTTTTCTGACATTTAACATCTGTGTTAACAACATCCACTCATCTGATGGATAGGGCACAGCTGCAGGTATTAATTAGCTTATGAAACAGGACATTGATGTAGACTAGAATATATGTTTCCTGTACAAAGAAAATAAAATGCTAAGTGAACATGAGTCCATTACTCTTGTTAGAAAACTAGAAAATTCACGCCACCCGAAGATCTCACTGATGGACCTGAAAGAGATGCAGCTCTTAAGACAAAGGCACAGACAAAAGATAAATGGGTGAAGCTGTGTGTGCACGCATGCAAATTATGTTTTGTGTTGAAAGTAACTAAAAGTCAGGTGAAACTCTTACATTATAATTAGATAATATTTTGAAAATCAAATCAGTTTCCATTAACTGGCAAACAAATTACTGCCTGGGTAATTTCTCCCTTTCTTCCTTTCCTGACACATTTTCCTCAGCCAGTATCAGTCTAAACTGCTACTGTCTGTTTATTTAACGGCTCAATCAGTGGTTGTACTAATACTTATTCATTACAAAGGCCACTGTTTTCAGGGTGCTCTCCTGATCTATATATTCAATGCTTTACATGAGCTTCCTAAGGATCACACAATTATTTAAGAAAATTTGATAACTGGAAAAAATCTGTATTGTCAAAGTGAAGAATTGAGCAAAACATAAAAATAATTCTAACAATTAGGGATAGGAAAGGAAAGAGAGTAGAACACTTTTTACCCTTATTCAGATTCCAGGAAAGAGAAACAGTCCTTTATAGAATCATTTGGAAAATTACTTTTGTGCTTTAGTTTACTCAGATGGTATAAACTTTGACCTCATTGCTGGTTCATATTATGTACATATAAACTATGATCAAAATGATCAAACCCAATAGATACATATCTTGGTAAAATGACTTTTTTTTGTGATAGAAAGTCTTGTATTCTAGTTTTCATCTTTTTTTTTTGAAGATTTTATTTATTTATTTGACAGAAAGAGATCATAAGCAGGCAGAGAGAGAGGCAGAGAGAGAGGGGGAAGCAGGCTCCCTGCTGAGCACAGAGCCCGATGTGGGGCTCTATCCTAGGACCCTGAGATCATGACCTGAGCTGAAGGCAGAGACTTTAACCCACTGAGCCACCCAGGTGTCCCAGTTTTCATCTTTTTAAAAAATTCATCTTTCCTTTTTGGTTATCACTGAATCCAATTGTCTTCTGTAGTTTGAATTCATGTGGTGAATGCTTAACTGTGTGGTTTTACTCAAATGTTAAATTCAAAATGGAGCTGGGTTTGTTGTGTGGTCTCTGAATCACTTCCCACAACTTGAAGAAGTGTCAGAATTATGGCTTCTATTAACATTTCTTGGTGAGGGATTTGTGCACCAATCAGATTTGCTCCAGCCTCAATCAGCAGAAGTACTTTTGGTTGTTCTTGGCTTTAAAACCAAGAAGACACATTGGTCTCACCTTGCTGAATCAGTTCAAACATCCCATGATTTTAATGTGTCCAGTTTGATGGCCCTGTGCAGTTGATGTGATTATTACTAAAGTGGTCATGAGCTTGGAAAACAAAATAGAGCCACCAAAAGATACTTCACTAGGATGAAGTTCATATCCTCAACTTCCAAAGAAAATTTCTTCAGTTTCCCAAGAAGCACAAGATAATGTATTTACAACGACTCATTTACTGCAGTAGGACACTTTCTAGTAGATTCAACCCTGAAGGTAGGTCAGTGACATTGATAATAAATGCATTAGAGCAAACCATAAATACCCTTTTGTGTTAAAAACTAGAGCCTTATTTGAATATTATATAAGAGAAGTCTAAAATCTCATGAAAAGTGTATACAACAGCTGAATAAACCTGACACAACAGGAGTAAGGAATAACGTTATTCCTTAAAAAAAAAAAAAAAAAAAAAAGAATTGTCCATCTGACTTGTTTTATTTAAAAAAAAAAATCCTCTCTTCTTTGTATCCTTTGAAGTAGAGAAATACAGCTCAACAAGTCTACTTACCACAATTATAGTGGGTTTTTATTGTTGTTGTTTTTGTTTTAGCCTATTTTCCCCCAGTGAGAGCTATTTCACTAGGTTTTACTGTTCTATCAGTTCAATGCATAGCTCTTCCTTTACTGAGAAAGAAACATTTTGATTGAAGACCTCTTTCAACGTTGAAAGGGTCAGTTAAATTTTACCCCAGCCAATGGCTTTATTGTCTGTGTTGCCTTGAACTGTGTTTCAAATAATAGGGCCTCTGCTCTACTTTTAAATCTAGTACTTTCCAGTGTGTGTTTCTTCTGTTTCTTCTAAGAGGAAGGGTGCTGAAGGCAATTTTAAAAGTAATCTCAGATCTTCTGTTGGAGTAAGAAAAATAAATGCATAAATACAAAACAAACCTGAGGCACATCATTGTTATTTTTAACCTCATGAGACACATACTTTTCACTTCTCTAAGAAAAAAAGTAATCAATTTTCTTAGAAAAAGCTTGATACCTCATTTGTAGTTCTATATAGAATTCAGCTGAGTCAGAGTACCATGCTTTATAATCAATGAAGGGGATATCTAAGATATGCATTTTAGCTAAATCTGTGTTCTCTGCTTCCAAAGTATGTTTTTCATTGACTATATTAATGCTACCAACAGCAGCATAAAGATTCTTCTCCCTTCACCCCAGTTAATTTCTCCTGAATGCAATCATCTGAAATTCCACAATTACAGGCTTTAATCGCACCTTTAATGTTTTCAATGTCACTGTAATTTTCCAAATTTTTGTTGAAAAGAAATTCCTCGGGGAAAGGTAATATTTATCAGTCATTTTCATTTATGTCAGAATTAAATTTGGATCCATTTCTGAGACTGATATTGATCAACAAAAGAAAGCCTTGCCTACTGGGGAGCGGGCAAGATACAGTATGCAACTCAGCATGCAACAAACCAACATTCTGTTAGTAATTTTAACCAACTGCAGCCAGGAAATTCAAGGCTTATATAAGATTGAATGTTTACACAGAGGAAAGATTTCCTCTTGCCCAGGCTGCAGACTAGGCTTTGGAATTAGAGTCAGATAGCCTGATGTTTCTTAATCAAAACTATGTTGGCAGCACTAAGATAGGAACTTCAAATTATTAATACCTGGTATTTTTTCCAGCCACATACATCCCCTAGTTAATTAGCAACAAATCTCCTATATCCACTGGAAAACCCAACGATGACTATGCCCTGTTCCATGTAGCTGATGCTAGCCGGAAAGGTTTAAGGAGGTCTGCCTAGGATAGAAACACAACAACTCTGTGGTATATATATATATAATATATATGTGTGTGTGTGTGTGTGTATGTATATGTATATACATATATGTATATATATAGATGTCTATGTGTGTGTGTGTGTATACACACTCTGTGGTATATATATATGTGTGTGTCTGTGTGTGTATAATGGAATATTATGCAGCCATCAAAGAAATGAGATCTTGCCTTTTGCCAACAATGTGGTTGGAACTAGATGGTATTATGCTAAGTAAAATAAGTCAATTAGAGAAAGACAATTATCATATGATCTCAGTGATATGTGGAATTTGAGAAACAAGGCAGAGGATCATGGGGGAAAGAGAGAAAAAAATGAAATGGGATGAAACCAGAGAGGAAGACAAACCATAAGAGACTCTTAATCTCAGGAAACACACTGAGGTTTGCTGGAGTGGAAGGGAGTGGGAGGGACGGGTGGCTGGGTGATGGACACTGGGGAGGGTATCTGCTATGGTGAGCACTGTGAATTATTTAAGACTGATGAATCACAGAACAGTACCCCTGAAACAAATAACATTAATTAAAAAAATAAATAAAACAAAAAACACAGAAATGGAAAAAAAAGAAAAGAAACACAACAACTTGTAGCAATAGTCATAACATTTCCGATTGCTGTTGGTACTTGGATCTTTTCTGTATTTTTGTCTCTTTTCTGTCCAGATTACTTCATACATTGCCATTCCTTTAAATACTTTATTGTGCTCATGATTTCCAAGTTAATATCTCAGCTAAGATACCCTCCTCTGGTCTCCAAATTTATATGGACAAACGTGTCCATTTGGTACTCTAATAGTTATCTCCACATGAACATAAGTAGAAGTGGACTATTGATTCATACTTCTACCCAAACTTGGTTTTCCCTCCCTTTTTGTTGGTTCCCCATCTAAGTAAATACATTAACTTTCACCAGTTTCTCAAGCCTGGAACCTAAAAGTCAGCTGTGGTTCATTAATTTTGACCTCTCCCATCTCTGCCATCTAACTCTTCATCAGATGCTAGTCAATCAACTAAGCTCTACTTTTCATGGTTTCACTGTGATTGCCTCAGTTGAGGCTGCCGTAATCTCACATTAGAGATGCCTTTATAGCCTTCCAACTGGCTTTCTCACCTCCACTCTGGTTTCCCTTAAAATCTAATGTTCGCATGGTAAGAAGTAACAAGTGTTGGCAAGGATGTGGTGAAAAGGAATCCTCTTGCACTGCTAGTGGAATGTAAATTGGTATAGCCACTGTGGGAAACAGTATGGTGGTTCCTCAAAAAAATTAAAAAAAAAAAACAGAAATACCATATGATCTGTAATTCCACTACTGGGTATTTAGCCAAAGGAAAAAAGTACACTAATTTGAAAAGATAAATGCACTCCTATGTTCACTACAGAATTATTTGCCAAGATATGGAAGCAACCTGTCTACTGACAGACTAATGGATAAGGAAGATGTGGTGTGTATATGTATACTTACACACACACACGAACACTATGCAGCCACAAAACACTATGCAGTTACCCTTTGCAACAACATGGATGGACCTAGAGGGTATAATGCTGTGAAATAAGGCATACAAAGAAAGAAAAATACTATATGATTTCCCTTATATGTAGAATCCAGAAAACAAAACAAATGAATAAACAAAGAGCAGAATCAGATCCATAAATACAGAGAAAAAACTGATGATTGCCAAAGGGGAGGGAGGTGAGGGGGATGGGAAAAATGGGTGAAAGGAACTTTTTTTGTTTTTTTGTTTGTTTTTAACCTTAACTCTACCCCCAATGTGGGGCTTGAACCATGACCCTGAGATCAAGTCGCATACTCCACCAACTGAGTCAGGCAGGTGCCCCCCAGGTTTCTAGTTATGGAATGAGTAAGAGAGATAAAAGGTACAGCATAGGGAATATAGCCGATTGTATTGTAATAGTGTATGTTGACAGATGACAGCCACATTTGTGGTGAGCATAGCATAATGTATAAACTTGTCAAATCTCGATGTTGTACACCTGAAACTAAATGTAATGTTATGTGTGAACTATACTTTGAAAAAAGTCCGTTCTTCATATGGCAACCAGAGAGGTGTTTTTGTTTTGTTTTCCTCTTAAAGTTAAATTAGATAATGATCTCTGCTGTATATGGAATCAGTGTTAACACTCTCCCATTGCACCTAAAATCAAATCTTCACCTTAGTTTCTATGATTTTGCATAATCTTGCTACTGCCTCTTTCTCCAACTTCATCTTCTGCCAAATCTCTCTTACTTACTCCTCTAGCCTCACTGGCTTTTGTTTTCAGTTCCTTGGACATTCCTTAGACATTCCAAGTTTTCTCTCACCTCAGGAACTTGGTACATGCTTACTCTGTGTGGAATATACATCTTCCCATTTTTTGAATGGCTATTCTTTCTTTTTCTCACCCCTTAGTTCTCAGAATAAATATATCTACTCAGAGAGGTCCTGGATGACCACCTCACTCCTTGTCCATCCATTATCTGCCCAAGCATAAAGTTTCTTTCCTTCACCTTTCCACTAGTCAATTTTTCCTCTTTGGTTTCTGTACATTATCTTGATTTTGTTCTCCAGCTCTGAATCCATGGGTGTTCATCTGATCAATTCATTTAAACTGATTTGTGAACTCTTGAAATGAAAGGCAATCTGTTGGACATGGCAGGGCACAGAACTAAGAGAAAAACAAAAGCCTACTCTTATGTCATTGGCACATCTTTGGAAATAAGTATGAGGCAGAGAGAAAGGGAGGAAAGGTTAGGAAAACAAACGACAAATACATTTGAATAAAGTAAGGGACACGAGTGCATATAATGAATTACAGGGATTTCAAAATGTCTCACCATGTTTCTTGTTGCTGATGTATTATATAATCTAAAGCCTGAATTTTCTGACTTCTAGGACCCAACTGCATGTTTGTTTGTTTTATGCTCTGAAATTTGTCATGATACTAGAACTGAATAAAACAGCCTTTTTGGTTACATGCATACATTTTTATATATTTATAAACTTACTCAGATGTTTCAGCTCATTTGTTCAATTGGCAGTTACTCTGCTGAAAAAAAAACAAAAGATCTGGAGTAGCTTGTGTTATAATTATAATAATGAAAAAGTGAACTGATTACAGCATACTATTAAATATGCCACAACCAGATTTACCATCTCAAAATGCTGATATCACCCAGAAGATACACCTTTGACACTCATCCATATCAGCAACAACAACATAATTTTTCATTAAAGCATTCCATCCACCTTTTTAATAAGTGAAATTTCATTAAGGTTCTAGAATCCACCAGTGACGTAACTGCTTTCTTGGAAAGTGACTTAATTGCTCTCTCAGACGTATTGAAAAGTTTAACTAAACTTTTAGAAATGCTTAGAAAAAGTTAAACCAAAACCATTTAGAATAGTTAATATAATGCTTTTTCTTTTCCCTTCTTTATAAGGAGAGTAGTTCAGTAATATAAAAATTCATCATCACTTCACACTGGTCTCTTTGATTTTTCAAATGTGAAACTGCAAGGGAATCAGCCAGAAAGTGTTCACGTCTAGAAACCTTGGATCCAAATACAATGGGCCAGTGGTTACTAAAAACTCATGGAAGCTTAACTGCACAGCAACCTCACTCCAGCAAAAACCAAAAATATGAAAACAAAAACAAGGCAGAAAAAGCCCAAAGAATAAAATTCTAAGCATTTGAATTCTGTAGTATCAAATTCATTTTAATAGTAATGGATGAATGCTTTATTTTAATCTATTCAAGTAGAAACAAAGTTTTTCAACCACTAACAAGCAATTAATGGCTAGTGTTTTGTGTCTGGTCAATTAAATATTGGTAAGGTGAGTAAAGTTTATTTAGCCAGCTATCAAATGCATCTAAAACACACAGAAGAGTTTCCAAAGTTGCAAGCTGCCTAAGAATGGTGTTTTTGAGATCAATTCTTTTTTTTTTTTTAGATCAATTCTTAAAGTAATTTATCAGCTTAAATATATTGATATTTTAATTTTCAATTCACATGCTTGGTAGAACTAGCGCTCACTTGCCGATGTGTATGGAACTCATAAGAGATGGTACTGACTTAGAGAGGCATGAAGAAGAAATTTCATACTTTCTCAAAACAAAATGTTATGAACAAAACCTCACTGAATAAACCCAGTTTCCTGCCACTAAGGAATGTACACTCTTTTCAGTAAGTTGTGAATGAGTGACTCAAATTTCCCCCTTTTAAAAAAGGGAACACCGCAGACTGCCATCAATACAGTCACCTCTATTTTGATGCATTTTTTTCTTTCTGCTCTATGTTCTTCCACATCGTACAGAGGACGTTAATCAGATGATATCTCGCAACAAACAAATTCATTTGTGAATAATCACAAAGAAATCTTTCCTTTCTTTCATTTTTTTCCCAAATGTCAGCGTGAGTCCTAGACTGAACCAAATATAGTCTAGTCCTTATTCAAGAGAAACACTAATCAAATTTTACAGAATTACTTGAAATAGAGCTCATCACTCTACACTGAATACAATAGCATTTTGATAAAACTAAACTACCAGAATAAAAGGGTGTTTGGAACAAGTGAACATCAAAGAGAACAAAGTACTTTCAAAATTTGACCATTTTGAATTATTGGTATAACATACTGCAATTGTATTATTGTTGCCTAAAAATGTTATGGAGGTGTTTCATACATTTAACGACGAAAATTGAGAAATTTCATAAATAATAAAGCCAGTTTGCTGAGATTTTTAAAGGCATAAAGTTATGATCATTACCTGAGTTACAGTATTTTCTTATGTAAAATAGGTGTCAACGTCATTATTACTTCACTCTCCAGGATACTTTGAGTTCGTAGTAACATAATTTAGTTTAGAGTGCACAGCAAAACAAGTATTCCGTTACTACACAACTAATCTTAGTAACAGCTGCGCATTTCCCATCCTCAGCTGCTCCACTTACAACAATCGTCCGGTTAACTGCCTGACACCTGTCTCTTATTACTTTGGCGAGCAATTGTTAATTTCCTTAAATTTTCCATCCCTTTTAGGGCCTTTGCCTTGCTTTATTTCTCTGATGCACATTTACATGGTCTATTATATTAATTCTCTCATTTAATCTTGAAAACCTCAAATTATTAGGAAGTTAATTGTGCAGGGATCGGAGGTTTTCCTCACTTACAGCATAACTCTGTTAAATGACACAGTTTGTTCCGGCTTCTTGCTGACACTGCAAGGGATTGTCTAGAATGAAGAGTCCAATTACTTTCACGGCGCTAATCATATATCATTATGTGGAGGCATGAATCCTTAATTCCCAAGCCCGGGCCCGAAGCAGCACAGCAGCTGTAAAGGACACATTCCAAATTCCTCTGTCCACTGCAGCACGCAGGTAATAGCCGAAGAATAAAATAATTGTGTCTACTTGGCTATGCTCTTTATTAATTTGAATATTTGATGCCCACAATGAATCATGTCCCATTAATTTTTATTCACCCACACAAGATTTGGGTCACAATTGATTTGAAAGGCATTGTGCAAGGCCAAATACCTATTTACACTTTTTCATTTATTTTTTTGTTTTGAGAACTTTTCCTCCACAATTTAGGAACTGTAACTTTCAAGGTGCAAATACAAGTTTGTAAATAACACTGAGCCAAGTCTTACAGGCAAGTAATTCCGCAGCTTTAACAAAGCCTGGTTGCTCCTTCTCCCCATACAATCTTAGACCCGTAGGTTAATGTGTAACCCACACCATTCTCTGGTTCAGTTTCCCCAAGGTCAACAAAGAAGTGGAATTGGAGAGAAGAGTATTTGTTTCATAGGCAGGAAAATGGCTTATGAAATCTCAGAGCAGGGTGTAACCTCATTAAGATAAATGTAAAAATAACTCACCAATCACAAGTTATGGAAACAGGAAATCAATGCTTGTGTTTTATAACAAAGGCTTTCTTAACATGCCTGGCGTTAGAAAAAGCTTCTGTTACCATTTTCTTTAGTCTCCTTCCCTCTCCTCTCTGTTGGCCTGGCAGGAAACTCTGGCTCCTTCTGCTCATGTTTCCTGCTTCCAGCGCATTCTATTACCTGCCCAGCTGTGGCCAGAAGAGGCTGGTAAGTTTCCTCCCTTTATTCAGATGAGTAAGTTCCAAATCTGCAGAGAGTTATAATCAAGACTGCCCTTTGGAAGAGAAACACGAAGAAGCACAGTGCTTACTGCTCAACTTCTTTTTTCTCGCTAACGCTGCTCAGGGTTTTACTACCTGTGTTGTACTTCCCATTTTCAGGTTACATGTAAATGAAAGAGTATTAGAAATGTTCTATAGTTGCAAACACAACTATTTATTTACAGAAAATAACTCCAAAAAGAGTTTTCTAATGTAATCACTTCAATCAAGTAGCAAGGTTGGCAAACAGTAAATTTCAAATGGTTTGTTTTTACTTGCTTAAATTTTCTCCAAAATTGAAAGGAAAAAAATATTTCCCTTTTTGTTCTCTCTTCTTCCCTCCCTACCTCTCTCATTTTTTTTTTCCTTCCTTTCTTCCTTCTTCCCTTCCTTCCTTCTTTTGCTGAAAGGGTCAGTTTTGTGCCTTTTTGTATTTCACGTACCCAACTCCTAATCCTAGACTTTCATCAATATCCAGCTAATATTTTTTTCTGTGACTTTTATAAATCACCTGTAAATTTAATATTAATATTATATTATCTATATTTAAAATGTATTCTATTTTCCAGAAGTTGAACGTGTAACATTTAAGACCTCTGTTGTTCAGTCCCTTCCATAGCATAATGCTAGAACTATACAGGTACTCTGCTTCATATCTTTGGAAACTAGCACTTTTTGCAAAAATCATTTCTATAGATATAGCACACAGTTTTGGGGATGAGGTAGTAATCTTCTGCCTTTATTTGTTACGTAATTGACTTAAACTACTGTGAGACACAGTTTACAAAAATATCACCGTACTATTTTGTCAATATTTAATAGCATGATAGTTTCTTCAGGTTTTTTTTTTTTTTGAAGATTTTATTTATTTATTCATGACGGAGAGAGAGGGAGAAGCAGGCAGAGCAGGGAGCCTGATGTGGGATGTGATCCCAGCACCCAAGGCAGACACTTAACCAAGTGAGCCACCCAGGTGCCCACCAGGTTTGGATTACTAGACCACATGACCCAATCAGTTTGAATGCAATAAGACTGGGAATAGCCTGGGACTGGAGAGTTGCTAACTGTAATTAATCATTAATCGACCTACATATACTTGGAATAGGTCAAAGTTGTTATTATTTACCCTGGTTACACTTTAAAATGGCATTGAGATCTTTAAAAAAAAATACCATATCAGACCAATGGAATCTGAGGGTGGCCTGGGAACCTGTATTTTAAAAGGCTTCCCAAGTGGTTCTCATGCAAGTGAAGGTGGGAATCCTTGAACTTGAGTCTCAGTAACATCAGTGACAGAAAATCAGCCTGGGACTACTCTAAGAACTTCAACTATTGATCCCTACATACTCCTGGCCCTCTCACTATTCTTTTTATTTGCTTTCACACTTGCATATTAATGAAAATATAAAAAATCTGGGTTGGATGTGTACTCCAGCCAAATCAATATTCGCTCCTATATTTGTTGGGGTCTGGCTTCTCTCCTGATATTTCAGTAGGTGTTTCAAATTAGCCTTCTTAAATATTTTACCTCATCTGAAAAATTGCCATTCTGAAATTTACCATGAAAAAACTATCTACATATTTATATGCTTTACGGTCACTAAATTATATGGTTTTACCATTTGAAATAATGCTTACTTTTGTTTTCTGAAAAATCACCTCCTTCAAACTCAGACATCCCTTTAATTCTAATACAATAGGATTTTATAATAGACATCATGTTCAAGTTTATAATTTTAGAGACTAATTATTAAGGGCCACTAATGTATATTGTTGGACACTGTTCCAGTTTAACTTATATTTTTCTGATTTTAAAATAATATCAGTTCCTACATAAAAATGTTAATTTTTGTCACTATTTTTCATGTAAATATAGTCACACATCAGAACACAGTTCATGTATCTTGACTGTTTAAAAGGCAGTCATATAAATATGCTTATTCTTATTTTTTTTCTAATTCTCAAGAATCCTTTCTCTTGTGTAACAGTCTCCCATCCTTTTTGTTTTCTAGAATATGTTTGTTTTGTTTTTTCATCCACTATACTTTATGAGTGGCCAGTGTCTGGCACATGTAGCACATACTGATTAATTCTTATTGCATAACATATTGCCTAGAAATTCCATGGCTTAAAACAATAATCATTTGTAACTGTTCATGCCTCTTTAAAGGTTGGTGGAAGCTCAGCTGATGCACACTGAGTTCAGCTTTGTGGTTTTGCATTTCACTCTGTGCCGGTCCATGGGATGCCTGGGGCAGCTCTGTTCCAGGCTGTGGAGAACACAACAGTTCTTTTATCTGTTATCCTGCTCCTGGGACTAGAGTACCACCTGAGGTATGTTCTTCTCATAAGAATGGCAAAAATTTTAGAGAGCAAGTGGAAACACAGGAGGATATTAAGTTCTTGGCTCAGAAATTACGTACTTCTACCTACATGCCATTGGTCAAAATGGGTTCCAAGCCGACCCCAAGTCAAGCAATGGAGAAGTCCGCTCTGTCTTTCTTTAGGCCACACAAAGGTATGGATGCAAAAAGAAGACTGGAATTGGGATCGGTAAGTCAGTATACAAAGCAGTACTCCTCATTCTTGTGCTCATAGTTGGTATCACCTATCTGTTAAATCACTCTTTCCTACTGAGCTAAGGTTGACCTGAGAATTCTTCTCAAGTCAGTGTTTTATAAAGGCACACCAAACTGATTCACTAATAAGTAAAATCCTTTTTCTCTTCCTTATCTGGTGTTCATTTTCTTCACATTTAATTATTTTTCCTCCTTTATATTATTTGAAAATTAAGACTTGGTCTAGATTATATGACTGCAACTTAAAGAAAACATTATGTAACCAATAATTAATATTTACCTTCTGTTTGGACAGGATTGCAGGGAGAGATGAAACTTTTAGAGATGACACTTTTCTGCCCTCTTAAGGTTACATGTGGCCTTTGACCTACTTTCCTAATGAAATATGAGCAGAAATGATCCATGTCTGTTCCAGAATGAATCCTTTCATTTTGAGACTTTTCAGCTCTTTCACCCTTGCCAGTGGTCATGGAAGCAAATACTGATATGGAGGTGTGATGTTCAGCCATTGCACAGGAGACAGATTCCCTGAAGCATGGGCCAGGCTCACTGCCAACTTATTTTGAGGAATAAAACTTTCTTAAGCCACTGAGATTTGGAGCTTTTCTGTTACTCCAGAACTCGACCTATCATGAACATACAGTGTTTTCCCAAAACTGAAGCTGAAGTAAATAATGAATGCAATTCGCTGGAGCCAATTCAATATCTTAGATGAACCGAAACAGTCCAGTCTTACAGATGTAGGAAAGGAAGCTTGAAGTAGGCAAATGTGAGTGATTTTCAATATTTCTTAGTTTTCTTTCTTATTACTGGTTGCAATTAAAATGGATGCCTTTTGGAAGAGTTCTTATGCTGATCCCTATAGCTAGCCAAATAGGAGAAAATAAAATCAAGTGAAGGAAGGAATGGTGTAAAAAAGCTGGGCAAAGGGGGCATCCCTAGCAAGTTTTCCTCTTCTGTCACTCACACCTGAGTGAACTGAAGTTTGAATATGGAGGTGTTGGTTAGGAAAGTACCTTTGCAAGAACTGTCTATTCAGCCTTTGTTTTAGGTCAAGCTAGTCTTGGATTGAAATTTAAGATGCTGTTCTTCTAAGAGTCTGCACTGATTTATCCCTTTGCCTGTCCTTTGATTTTCCACACTTCGATATCTCGGAAAGTACATAATTTAGACTTTGATATACCTAGGAGTACAGACAGTAATCTTTTGACATTTGGCAAAGAAATGTCCTAATTCATAACCTATTCAGGAACATTCCTTGATTAATAGGGGATCCACAGCCCCTTGAGAAAGACTTTGACTCTCTATATAGTTGGGATTCATATATGTAGAAAAAGATGGACAGACTGCTATACCTGGAGGCAAGGATGGACATGAAGGTTCCTGACTGAGAGTTACCATGAATGAAAAAGGAGTCTGGCAGGTGAGGCCAGAATGAATAGGTAAGGATGAATGTCAGGTATGGTAAAAGTTTTCCATTCTAAAAGTATATAATGAAGCTGTGCATTAATACTCCTAAACCCAGCAGGTCAGCAATACTGTGGGCTTTGAGATGAAAATGGCTGAGATAAAAATAAAAGACTATGTAACTGATGGCACTGTCCTCCTTAACTAATCACCACCTCTACTCCTGGAGATCTTGGGCCTCACTTCCTTATTTTCCAAGATGGAAAGAAACAAACAAAAATCACCCAAAATGTGGAAATCAGCAGGAGCATAAATATGGAACAAAGAATTATACCAGTTTATGGGTTGCAAGAATTGAGAACTCTAAAACGAAATGGCTTCAGAACAACTAGTAGAAACTCTGATCATATGTGAGATACATCCCTCATATCAGGACTCCTAATGGAAGAGCGACTATAGTTGTAAAAATGGTTAACATTGGGGTACAAAGAATATATCTGAAACTATCTTTGGATGATGCTTAAATCTGAGATATCTATCTTAATTTTATATGAAATATTCATCTTAAATTTCAGTCCAAGATTTGTCTGATGTAAAACAAAGGCTGAATAGAAAACTTCCTTAAAAATACTTCCCCATTCAAAACCACCACATTCAAACCTCAGCTCAGTGAGGCAGGAGTGACAACAGCAGAAGAAAACTTGCTAAGGATGCCCCCTTTACCTGGTATTTTGAGCCACTCTTTTTCTCCCTTGCTTTAATTTTTTTTCTTTTGGGCCATATACAGTGATAAGCTCGAGAGCCTTTCCAAAGGCCATCAATTTAAACAACCTCCAGAGAGATATATGCAGATTTAAATATATAGAGATAGGTATATTAAGCACAAACTAAGAATTCTTTCTTTTTTTTTCTTTTTTTTTTTTTTGGTTAGCATTTTAGTGAAATACACATAGATACTGAAGAGGACTAATTGTAAATATAGAACTCTAAAAATTTCCACACAGTGAACACATCTGTGACACCAGAGCCCAGACCAAGAAAGAGAACATTACCAATATCCTGGAAGCCTCCCCATTCCCCCCTTTAGTCCATACACCCTCAAGACTAACATAGCTTAGTTTTGCCTGATTTTGAACTTTATATGCATGGAATCATATACTACACTTCTTTTTTATCTATTTCTTTTTTATTTAATATTTTATCTGTGAGATTTATTACTATTGTATGTAGTTGCAGTTTATTAATTTCTTATTAGCCTATAGTAATCTACAGCATGAATATAGTACAATTTATCTAGTGATGATGGATTTTTTTCTCCATCTTGGGTCTGCTAGGACTAGTGCTGCTGTGAACATAGCCTATGTGTTTTGATAAGCATTTGTACAGAATTTTGTTCTTCATGTAACTGGGAATGAAACTGCAGGGTCATATGATGTGCATATACTTAGCTTATATACACTGTTCTGAATAGTCTTCCAAAATGGTTGTACCAATCTACATTTCCATCAATAGGAATGTGTTAGCTAACTGGTGCACAATGATTTTGATTGGATGGCACACATTGTGAATTAAAAAACCACAGAGGTACCCAGTGAAATTATTTCCTATGGGGTGAAGCATCACTATTACCTCTATAAAAGGGGGCTTGGCACCTAGATTTTCCATTTTCTAAGGTGAGTCAATTTTGGATAAATTCCATCTACCCCTGGTTTGTTCTTTGCTTTTAACTCTATATTTCCAATATTTCCACTGAACAATTTTTCAAATTGTTCACTGGGATCACCATCCTTGGAGGATTTTCTGTCCTTTGCAATGAGCAAATGAAGAAAATTCCTTGACATCACTCATTAGCTTTCTTCTTCAGGCACCTTAAGAATTCAGCAAATGTCTTAAAGGAGAAACCCTCAAGTCTTCAATTTTGTCATATTTACCCTATGTGACCACTAAAGTCTCTGCTGATTTCTCTGAACCTCACTCCTTTGCCAGGTATAAGAATGAATTCTCATTCCCCTACTTTCCCCATTAGAAGGAAAACAAAACCAAAAACAAAAAAACCCCTCAAAACCCCAAAACGAAAATACAACTGTGGATCAATAAAGCACCACTCCTTCCAACACTGTCAACTGAAAAAAAATTACGATCACTGGAACCACTTCATCTGGACCGTCTTTTCCTTTCAGCATCATAGTACTATGAACAGTCTGCTTTACTTTTCAGAAGTTTTTGGCTTAGCTATTTTGTTTCTTTCCTGTCTTAGAATTATCCCATGTGTCTTTGGAGGAAACAGGCTATCTAAGGCTGCTCACCTCTACAATCTTGTTTATCCAGTGCTATGCAACTACTGAACACTCCAGTGTTTTGTTCTTCCATAGCCGTTCTCTGCCTATGCTAAGCCAGATTCTTCCTCTCTTCCTGGTGTTCCTGGAAAAAAAAAAAAAAAGAACTGCCCCCAAAATGGCTGCCAATCATCAGCTCACCTTTTTGTGGTCCTCCTATATCCAACTTATTAGTTGCTAGTTTTTATTGCTTCTACAGTAATATAAGGATTTAAATGAAGGATTTTTGTATTTTGGCTGCCATTTTAAATTGTTCTTTGTGGAAGCATTAATATGGCATGAATTAATCCTTCTCTTAGTTTAGATTTTCTAGATTTGATTTCTGTCTAAACAGTAGGTTTTCAGAGCATGGAGATTAGCATAAATATGGTACATGGTTAGCCATGAATGATAAACTGTTACTTATAAAATTACTTTCAGAAATAAAAATAACACTAAAATTCTCTGTATAATTCTGAATTCTGAAAATGTGTAAATGTTTTAATAATTTTTTCTCATTAAATGATAAAATTCTATGGTACCTTATAGAGCACTGTGTGTGTATTACAGCATGTTGATGATATGTATGTACTCTTTTAATCACAAATAAATCTTGCTATATTGTAATACGAAGTGAGTTCATTAGGACCATAGATGCAAAAGAACAATTATTTTGTGGTTTCCTTAATGTTGTTTTGTAAACTTTCTCATTTAGTCATTTTAAACTTGCTCAATTTCTGCCAATGGCAACCTGTTCTCAAGCTTCGATACTTTGTCTTCATTACCCTCAGTTTTCTGCCTAGTAACAAAGTTTATTAGTCAAGCTAATAGCCATGAATTGTGGTTCATTAATTGAAACTTCAGATTCACTGGTTTTAATAAAAAAGCCCACAGTCACTTCTTAAATCACTTTCAGATGTAGTTAATTTCTTCTAATCTTTTTCTTTTTTGTTGCTTTGTTTTTTCTCTCTTTGTATGAAATTAATTGAGATTGATTCATTAAAAATGATGGTTGAGTTTGTACCATTAGTAAACCAAAAATCATCAAATCTTGATATTTTCAGGTGATACCATTTTTCAGTGCTTTTCTTATAACCAGGATTACAATTTTTGAAAAAGATTTTATAATCCTTTTTTCCTCAGTTTTTCAGATTAAATAGTAAAAGATATAAGGGACACCCAATTATTTAATTTTATTAAGACTTTAATGTGGCAACATTTCCTATTTTAATTTACTTCCTTAGTGTTACCACAGTGTTTTGTTTCCAGACAGAATGTAGTATTGAATATAAGTCTCTTTTTGCAAAATAATAATTAAAAATTCCAAATATACAAGAAAAATGTTCTGTATATAACACAAGTAATTTAATATGCATGTATATATACACACATATATACAAACATATATATCAATTTATATGTACACTATACACACGCATACGCCCATTACAAATACAAATTATTGCAATCCCTAATGGTAAAAATATAACTTCCAATTGCTCAATACCTCGTCACCTCTTTGAAAAAGAGTGCTCTTCATTATGTGATCAGTTTTCAACATTGAGTGAAAGTTTACTTGATAGTTACAGTGCTTGAACTCTTGTATAGTAAATTAGATTCTACAAAGCTCCCATGTATTTATTGGAGTTTAACAAAACTGCATGATTCTGTACTACTTGGGTACCAGCAGGAAGCAACCCCTGAGAGAGGAAATCACAGCTGGGAGCAATTACGACTGATTAGTTTGTGGCTGAGAAAATCAAAATGGAAAGAAACTTCTCTTTGGGGGAATTAGGAGCTGCATTCCCAAGCATTTGCGAGTTGAGTACAATTCTCAGAGGAATTTAGGGCTGAGGAAAAATGTGAATTTCAAATATTTGGAGGTTTTTCTCAGCTTATTTAATGTCTGTATAACCACGATGTGTTGACTCTATTGGATATTTGAAAGAAAAAGAAGTTCAAGTAAATTGACCAACTTTTCTTCGGATGGATTTCCCAACTTTTTCATAGGCTGCAAGGTTTCCCTAATATTTTCATTTGACCTTATAGATAGAATATAGATGCTTAATGTAACTTCTTACTATTTATTTATAGTGATTGAGATAGCTGTGAGAAATTGGCTAAGCATATAAAAATCAGTCCTTTTGAAAAAATGCACATTATTGTGTATGAGATTGGTCTGAATTATCCTTTAGAAACTGTAAAATAGTCCAGTTGAAATTTTAAGCAAGTATTATGCAGAAACTTTATACATAATTCCTGAAACTGCCATCCTGGATAAAGAATTGGTTTCTAAAGAGCTAGATAAGTATGTGCTTAATAAAGCAAAAGAAATTAAAAAAAAAAATGGCAACAGACTGCATAGTTTATGTCAGATTCTTTTGCTTTATATTTGAATTATAGATACACATTAGAAAAATTTCTTTTGAATAGGCTGAATTGGGTCACTAACAAATTATAAATATAAATTTAAGTAGAAAGTTGTTTTTCTAGACTCTAAGTAATCTATCAGAGATTCATTTATTCTCACTTCTATGTCAGTTGGTGCTGACTTTACTGTTTGATGTGGATAGGTTTGTTAGTACATTGAACCTTCTATAGCAGAGATATGATGACTTAATATGAGGATGTTATAAGCAATGATGATTCTGCTTTTCTTTCTCTTAACAGGAAGAATGGATTATTTTTATATGTAATAATTTATTCATCATGTTGTTCTTCTGTGTCCAGGTTTTCACAGTCATCCTGTTTTATTTTCCTCTCACCTTTCTGTCTCTCTCTTTTTCCTTCTTTCTTCTTTCACTGCTGGGTATGCTGAAAATATCCCATATGTGAAACAAAGTAAAGGCCAATTTTTGAAATATGTTCCAAATCATCCTTTTGAAAGACTGATGGTTCAAAGAGCATAAAAAATGTAAGAGAGGGAAATCATAATTATTAACTATAAAAAATGTGGTTTGATGGGCCAATAGATTACTGAATCAAAAGTTGTCTTGGGTTTTATTTCTGGATGTACATCTCTGTGTAATCTCAGTTCTAATTCATTTTACTACTTTAACCACTTTACAGAGAGTGACAATACTAATTCTGCATACTAGATGATTGGATAGCCTTATTATTACACAAGTAGAAAAAGCTTTATTAGAAATATATTAAGGATAGGGGCACCGGCGTAGCTCAGTTGGTTAAGCATCTGCCTTTGGCTCAGGTCACAAACCCAGGTTCCTGGGATAGCGCCCTATGTCGGGTTCCCTACTCAGTGGAGAGCCTGCTTCTCTCCCTGCCCCTCCAACCCTGCTCATGCTCTGTCTACTCTCTCTCCCTCTCAAATAAACAAAATCTTAAACAAGATAAATATATCAAGGATAATACACTTCATTTTTAGTTTGAGACAATTATTAATTATAGGAAGTCATGGTTCAAAATTCAACAATCACTGACCAGAGATTATGTGAAAGGGAACATGGGGCTAGTCATTGCCTAGCTGATTTTCTATTTCTTAAACCAGTAATTCTCAACTTATTTTTTTTCTTCTTTTTCAACTTGTTATCTTTTAAGTCCCATGGATTCTTCTATAAAAGAACATACATTTCAACAAAAGAAACCAAAAATCTCACTTTTTTCAGTGATAGAAATGTTATTTGCATGCATTATAATGCTATTCACAGTAAGATTTAAAACCAGATTGCTGCATTAATGTTGGGGGTATATATTTTTGCTATTAGAGATTTTATATCTGCTAACACTATGTCTCTTGGACAGTGTAAATCACATTACGGTCATCAGTAGGTCAACAGAACTGCTATGTAGGCTGACAAGACACAGTTAAAAATGGCCAGCAAATTGAGGGTAAAATGGTGTGGAATCCTACAGAGAAACATAGAAACTGTTAGAAAGAAGGCCCAGGAACTAGAGGTAAACAGAATCCTCAGCTTCTAAGTTTATCCTGTATTATCTACAGCAGATCTAGTCAGCAATATATTCCTACTTGCAACTGGAGTATTGGAGTTAAGTTAAAAAGAGTCTTTGGGATATTTAGGAAAGCACCTGTCACCAGTGGTCTTCAAACTGCGACACACATAATCTGGGAATATGCAAAAACTTTCCAAAGGTTAATAGAGCTCAGGTGTTTTTAATGGACATTTTTCAGATCTTCTACTTTCATATGAACTCCTTCCTAAAATTAGTCTGTGATGCTTTCATAATAACCCTTCTTGCATTTTATCAAAATTAACCATCCCTTCACATCCAAATCTAAATGGAACTTTAGACCTCTTTGGATCCTGCTATGGAAGCTCTCCTAATGGACAAAGCACAAAAAACCCTTAGGGATTTCCATCTTTCCCTCCTCATCTGCCTTCTCTTAATCATATAGCACAGCATTAGAAAGCAGGGTATTTGGGTCAGTATGGGAGCATTGTGGGATCTTCTGAACTCAGGTGGTTCGTAGAATTCCACTCCGGGACTAATGGCCACATTTGTCCAAAGGTTTTTGTGTTTTTTTGTTTGGTTTGGATTGGTTTGGTTTACCCCCTATTATAATGAAAAATGTATTACTTCTGAAGGAGATGCTCATAAAAGCATACCTAAGTAAATATTAGTAAAAAAATGATGAGCAAGAAAAATGTTTTTGCTATGTATATAAAAATAAGCCATTCCCTTTCCACTATTCTCAATATTCATCCTTGGAAAGTTTTAAAAAAATTACCTTCAAAGAACCAAAGCAAAATAGATTATTGACACTGACTTTTAAACTCTGAGATATTTGCAAGAGCTACCAAAATTTTTATTATTAAGACTAAAAGTCTAAGGCTATGATTTTGTTATGATTTCTCTGAGGTAAAAAATAAGCCATATTATGAAATAATTATTCCAATTATAGCTAACCCTTACTTTGTCTCACCTTATACAATATTTAATATTCTTTGCCACCTATAGACAGTCTAAAATTATATACTAGCTCAAGGATGTATTAATTTTGATGGTATATGTCTTTGTATTTCATTGATTTTTTTAAAAAAGTTTGATCATGATATACACAGTTAATTTAGTTTCTGATTTTGTTACTTGCTATCTAACTACTACAAAGTTAAATGTGGGACTTTAATACCTACACATGGTTTTTTTTTAGTGTATTTTTTAAAATTGTAAGCAGACTCCATGCTCAATATGGAGCTTGAACTCATGACGAGCGAACTCATGAAGAGGTGAAGAGTTGCGTGCTTAACTGACTGAGCAAGCCAGGCGCCCCTGCACATGAACATTTTTTAAAGAATACTCTGACTTATCTTCTCCATCTTATAAATAGCTTTTTAACTTTAGCTATTTATAGCCTATTCATGTATATTTTATTACAAAATAAAGAGAAACTATATTATCTACTCATTTTCTAAAATTATAAATGTGAGTAGAATGTATTTTGATCTTTATTACTTTAATCTTTTTTTTTTTAAAGTTTATTTATCTATTTACTTGATAGAGAGAGAGAGAGCAAGCGAGCATGAGTGAGGGGAGAGGGAAGCACAGAGGGAGAGGGAGAAACAGACACCCTGCTAAGCAGGGAACCTGATCCAGGACCCAAGCAGAAGTCAGATGCTTAACTGACTGAGCCACCCAGAAGTCCCTCTATCAGTTTAATCCTGATGAGACAAACCTTCAGGAGACAAACCTTCAGTAGTTGATATTATAAAGTGATTTATTTCTTAGAGAAGGCGAGTCAGATTTGGGCAGTTGGGTTATATTGTGAATATTTTCCATAGGTAATCACAATAGGCCAGGTTCAAGGTTTATGTGGAAATATACTTAACTGATATGATGAAAATTATAAAAAATATATTAGAAAACATGTATTGAAATGAACTATTTTTTAAAAATTTTTCCATCCCTTTCTGAGTATGCCAGGTATATTAAGGGTCCCTAAGACCACCGCTAGGTTTGATGATGTAGTGGGAAGCTCACGGGACTCCAATAAAGGTTAAAAAAAAAAAAAGAAAAAAGAAAAATTTGTAGTCATAAGTAATAGTTCCTTGTTAAGTTTGAGTAAAGCTTTTCTGGTATGCTTCAACATTGAAAAATTAAATTCTAATGTATAAACAACAAATCATTTTGAAGATCATGTGGTTTCAAATTTTCTGCTTTCAATGCAATCTGACAACAAAATATTTTAATTGTTAGCTGATATGTTACTAAAATAATTTTTGATGATATATCACATATAAAACTTATGTTTATCTGTCATTCATTTGTTCAAACATTTATTCAACAAATATTAATAGCCTATATCCTCCAATTCTGCTTGTGCTTTGGATAGAAATATTAAATGAGACACCACTCCTACGCCAGTGAGTTTAAAGTCTATAGGAGAAGCTATTACAATATAGTAAATAATGTGGCAGTAACATGTATGATAAGTTTGGGTTCACTGAATCAGAACAGCTTTCTGGAGGAGTTGGTAGAGAACAGTAGAAGAGGTGCAGCAAGTTCATGTTTGGACCTAACTTTTATAAAAGGTAGTTATTTTACCCGCAATCTCAACTTCTAAAGGTTAAAATTTCACACAAAATGCCCCTCCACTGTGGAATGGATAGGCAAACTGGCTCAACCACACAAAGGAATATTGCTAAAAACCCAAAAGGAACGGACCACTGGTATACCCAGCAACATGAATGAATCTCACATGTGCTATGCTAAGTGTAAGAGGCCAGATTTGAAAATGTGCTTCCATCTATAGGACAGTCTGGAAAAGGCAAATTATGGGAGCAGGCACAGATCAGTAGCTGCTAGGGGCTTGGGGCAGGAGGGGTTGACTGCAAGGAGGAATTTCTGGAGGTGATAACGTTCTTCTATATCCTGGTGATGCTTAAGTCTCAGAACTGACCTTTAGAGAGGATGGTGATTGCTGACTGTAATTTATACCTTCATTAAGAAAAGAACTGTTCACAGGAATTTCGCTACGGTCCCATAGGTGCAGATGTACGTGGGCATGCACATATGCCTACTCACAAAGCTGTGGTGACTAATTCCTTGCTCCCTTTCCCTGCGGAAGCGTTCCCAGCAGAGAGTTTCAACAGGAGTGCTACTGGGTTTTAGGCAGGATAACTCACTGGCTGGCACTGCAGTGTGCGACCCAGGATGGCTAGCAACTCTGGCCCTCACCTGCTAAATGCCACGAGCAGCCACATGCCTTTCCCTAAGTCCCCTAGGGGATATTTCTAGCTGAAAACCACATGCTGGACATGAGTTCCCTGAACTCTCACCATATGAAAAGGAGTGAGTTTAATTCACCACTGAAGAAGAAAGAACTGAAGTGTTTCGCTTATCTTTTCTCATTTTCTGGGGGTGGACTGCCTACCCGTAGAGAAACTACATTCTAGTGGGCTCTATCCCATGAATAGTGGAGTTGCCTTTGCTTCTGGCCACATCTTGGGCTTGGGAGGTGTGAAAGGCAAATTCGCATGAGTGTTAGCAAGCACCTGTCGACACACCTGCCTTGTGTCTTCTAAGCTAGCTTTTAGAAGTAAGAGAGCTGGCACTTTAGTCTCTGTCAGTCTGACTCCTGTGTCTGTCTCATCGGATCTTGAGAAGGAAAGAGAGGAATGTTTTATATAGATCCACTGCCCCAAATTTATATAATTGCTAATTAGTAGAGGCATCCATTGGTTACTATAAATCTATAAATCTATAACTGTAACAGTTCCTGTTTTAAAACACACTTGAGCATAGTAACCCAGACCATGAAACTCAAAGTAATACTATAGCACTGTGGACTTTCTGGAATTCATTCCTAAGTGTGTAAGAAAAACCAGCGTCATTTGCTTCTCATAGCACACCAGTTGTTCCTCAGTTCGTTCCCCACCTTTGAATGTAAGAGGTCAAGGTTACATAGCAGCACTGTCTGCCCAGGTAACCCAGTGTCGGGCTCTCTAATTGTGTCACCGACTGAGCCACACTAACTCCTGAGCTGCAATTTGTACTCTGCACATAGTACAAATGAAACCGTCAGTGTTAGGTGGGGACAAGATTTTCCTTTGAAGCATGGAAACACCTTTTTTTTTTTTTAAAGCAAGAAAGTATTTTGTGGGATAATGGAAGTGTCATAACATGGAACATTATCAGATCTTTTTGTCAGTGACTTCAAAAGCTAGACGCACTACCACCTACATCCTGAGGTTGAAAATTCTTGTTTTAAAATAGTATTGATGGCATTCTGAGATGACAGAGGTGTACTAGCCTCTGAACAAAACAATTAGTAGGCAATTTATTCCTCCTACCTTATCAGAGAGCCCTTCCAGCACTCTCCGGTTAGCTTCTTTGCTCTTTCTCTGCTATAACCCCACAGAATATTTCTAACTAGTTGCCTAATCTACTAAACTACGGCTAAACTCTCAGTATGTTGCATTTTAATTCTCACTTTGTTCTAAGTGGTTAACTATGTTTTAACTAAATCACCTCTTAAACATTTATCTTTCTTTTTTAAAAAGATATCTATCTATCTATCTATTGATTTATTTATTTCAGAGAGACAGAGAGAGCACAAGCTGCCAGGAGAAGAGGAGAGAATCTGAGGCAGACTCCACTGCACTGAGCGCAGAGCCTGATGTGGGGGCTCAATCCCATGACTGCGAGATCATAACCTCAACTGAAATCATCCGGGCACCCCAATATCTGTCTTTTAAAAAGGACTTTCAATGGTTTATGCAGTCATATTGAGTGGGCTTTAAGCACTAAGGCAGCGTTTGTAGGAATGACTGTTCCTACAAATGTGGGGTTCTCAGATCCCCTCAGATACTACTGCATAAACAACTTGCTTTGTGAACACCAGCCTCTGGAACAGTTTCTGAACTTACTGTCTTAGAATGTAATATTTATCAAATGTGAGAATATTTTGGGTAATATTATCTGATCAGGGCTGCTACATATTATTTTATTGTGGAGGGGCATTTAATTCCAAAAATTTTTATTAAGCACTTATGATGCAGTGGGAATAATAGTAATAACAATAATAATGTATATAATGTAATTCTGCCAGGCATTCTTCTAAGTATTTCTGTAAACTGACTTATTTTAATCAATAGCATTGCTGGGAAGTAATTACTACTGTTAACATCCCCCTTTGGTAGATGAGAAAACTAGGCTCAAAGGTGTTAATTACTTTGCCTGAGGTCATACTTCTGGTGAGCAGTGGATTTGGGTTTGAACTCTCACATTAGCTCAGGCCTCCGTCATCGGGGTTATTAATGTTGGAGAAGCCTAATAAAGGTTCTGTTTCAAAGATAATTTTTTGTCTGCGTATAACAAAAACAACATACATATGAACTAAATTTCTGCAAAATGGCTTTAATTATGAGGTGATTACATTCTAAGTGGTGTTATTTTGCTTACATGTATAGTTTTCTTTTTTCAAAAGATAATTATTCCTCCATAATTTCCTCCGACAAACAATGTTAGTGTTGGGCATAGACAGAAGCAAGTTTTACAGAAATACAATGTGTAGGTTTATCATATGACAGTGTAACATTTTTGCATTTTAATTTGTAAATGATTAAAAATCTCCTATTAACAATGGCCTCATATCTTGGAAAGGAAGCTTTATAAAATAATTAAAAGTCTGTATTTATAATATGTATGCTATTCAAACGGATCAAAACCACAAACACAATCTGATACCTTTAATAAAGGTATATTTGTAAGATTTTTTAACTTTATCATTAAGATTTGTTTGTAAAGAGACCACCATGTACTATATATTCTTACTTTTAACTTATAGTCACTGATGTACATGTAAACTTAGAGAGGCTTTTATAAATATGTCAAAACTAGCCAGACATAATCCAAAACACAAACCAGAGCCAAACACAATATTCACCGTAATCAAAGCCAGTGCACAGGGAGAACTCGTTTGTAGATTGTATGTTTGCTTATTAGGTTTTGAAAAATACAGCAATGTCCTACCAACAGAAATAATTTAGGTACCTGGATTTATCGGACTACATTTTTGAAGAAGATATTTATATCAGTACTATCTTCTGGAGGAGTATTAAGAATGTAATTACTCTTTCAATTCATTCATTCTAACTAACAAACTGCTTAGAAATTAAAGCAGGGAAAATAATCTTTTTGCTGACTCTATAAGTAGAAAAACTACCTCAATACTTTGTTTCTTTTGTTGACTTGAATATACGTTTTACATTTTGGTTATAAAACATGACTTTGAATATTAAACATTCTCCTCAAAGTGGCCGGCTTGCTGGTGACACACGACTCTTTTTCCTGGAGCGGCGCTGATGACAAGGCTTCTGGGAGGAAAGAGAGGGTGGCCCGCACTGCTCTGTCCCGCACTTTTAAGTTAGGCTGATAATAAAAAGGGAAAACTTTCTAATGCCTTTATAAATAATTAACCTCCGTCAACTTTGATAATTAAATTAAGGAAACCAATTAACTTCCTGACAATATTATAAAAAATCAATTGAAAAAAATCAAAAGGTGGTAAAATATAAAATCTGCATCTCTCTCAGAATCCTGAAGAATATTTATGTAATTTTTTAAAGTAGGCTATAGAGCCTAACGTGGGGTTCGAACTCATAGCCTTGAGATTAAGATCTAAGCTGAGATCAAAAGTTGGGTGCTTAACCAAGTGAGCCAAATACTGATGTAATTTTAAAAGTGGATAGATGGGGGTGCCTGGGTGGCTCAGTCAGTTAACCATCTGCCTTCAGCTCAGGTAATGATCCCAGGGTCACGGGATTTAGCCCCTCTGGTGCAGGGCTCTCTGTTCATCAGGGCGCCTGCTTCTCCCCTGCTTGTGTGCTCTCTGTCAATTAAATAAATAAATCTTACAAAAATTAAAATAAAAAAAAGTGGATAGATATATGGTATCAGCAATGGACATGCACTTAGCTAGAGCTTTGGAGACATGGGTCTAGGTCCCTGCCCTTCCATGAACCAGCTGAGTGGTATTGTGTAAACCACTTTCACTGTTGGAACTTGGTGCCCTTATTTATCAAAGTAAAGGCTGAAATAAGAGAATTGTGAACTGTGCCTTGTTGGTCTCCTGTCCCTCTAATACTCCGATTTTACAAAGACGCCTGTTGTCCCCTGGAGCAGATAAGGATAAGTCAGATCTGAAGGCCCTGGAGTATGGAAAAAAAAAATCAGGAGACCTTTCCAGGAGTAACTAGTTCACTGAGCACCTACAACTCTCTTCCCAGCCCTGTGGATCTTTGAAAAGCCAGCAAATGCTTTATCCTTATCCTTTATAGTGATACATACTCAGGTAAGGGATAACATCTCATCAAAGCTCATGCTTTCAGAATTTAATATCTCAACATTAAAAAGATGTCACAGAAAGTGAATCAATTCTCTCCTGTGCTCTTTAGAAAATTCTATCAATCCTAATAATTATTATTTTGTATCACTGTTGGTTAAAAAATGTATGTGAATGGATTTCTTTCAAACACATGCCCATTGGCCTGTAATGGTTATAAAGGAATTCTTATTTTTTTCTATCATTTTATATTTTTGAAGTTTTATTTTCTGGTACATCTCCTGTGGTTCCTGACTTAGATTGGGTTGCCCTGCAGCAGACCCTGAGGTGAGGATTTATGTGAAAGGGATTTATTAGGAAATGTATCCAGGAAAAACACATAGATGAGTGGGAACCTAGAACAAAGGAGGGAAGAGAAAGGAGGGAGGGAGGAATCCAACAAATTTACGGTATCAAGATAAATTCCATGGCTCTTTGCAACAACAGGGTATATTGGGTATATAACCTGCAGGGTAGGTCACATTTCAGATTTGTCCCTTATGTAGGATGAGGGATCCGAAGTATTTATCCCACCATACCACTAATTAGTAGCTGCTGGGTAGAGGTGGAGGTATGTAAATTTCTAGGCACTTCCATCCGGCCACGAGAGGATGGTCCTCTAACAAAGAGAACAAGTATAGTTTTAGGGAATGAAAGTGAGAGAAACCAGAAAAAAGAGGTAGGAGATAGGGACAGGGAGCTGACAAGGTCTACTATAAGACCAGCTACACTCCACAAGCAACTGTAAAGATGATGAAATATTATCAAATGAAGTAGTTTTCTATAAAGAGTAGAGGGATAGACCTTGCTAATCTGTTTGACAGAGAAGTGTTGGTATCTGGGTAGGTCCTACCGGAAACAAATGGCACACCACCTTCAGTAATTTGAAGTGTTTAATAAGAGAACTATTTACAGAAGCGAGGGCAGTGAGCAGGGAACCTCTGGGAACGAATGCCGTACTGGTGGTGCGTCTCATTCCATCCCAAGACTTGAAGGCATGAGGTGAGGGAGCATAGAAGTGGGGTGGGGGGGAAAGAAGCTCTGTTATCCCTTAGGTGGCTGGAAGGCCTGCCCACAGACAGAACCCCTCCTCTGGTCTCACTGTCCACACTCCTTTCCTGGGCTCCCGTCAGCCAAATGAAGAGCCAGAACACCTGGGATGCTCTTGCTTTGGTTCCATTTGGAACTCAGAACTGAACACAGTTGAGATGGGGCAGAGGAAACAAAAGGGTCAAATGGAAGATCTGAGCAGTGAAAGATGAGTTGTTAAATTAACTTAAAGCAATTTAAAGTTAAATTGCCTAAGCCCACATTACCAGCATTCTTATCACTTTCTATTCCAGCAAGATAATCTAAAAAATTTCTTTAGGATACTTAGGATAAATATCTATTCATCAAGCTTGAACTTCTCTTTCTACCCCTTACCAGCCTGCCCTACTTTCCTTTCTGGAGTTACTAAAAGAGAAATAACCTAAGCCTTAGGAGTTCTTTCACACTACCTGGAAATTAGGTCTTTTCTCAGGGCCTTAAGATTTGGTCTTTGACTCTATGTTTATCTTTTAATGCTTAGGTTTCTCTGGTCTTTTTCTCAACTTAAAAATTTTCTCTGGTAATGTATATTTCTTCCCCCCCAACTGAATATTTCTTATAATTACATAATATATGTATTTACTATAAATAATGCAAACTACCAGTTAAAAATAGCAAAAATTTACCTTCAATCTATAAACCAGGGATTAGTAATTATTAATACATTGCCATAAATCTACATAATATTTTTAGTTCACATACACACATACATGTACATGAAAACATGCACAGACTTATTTGTAAAAGGCGAAAGATTTATGCGATCTGAAGAGAAACCAGAGTATTATAAAAGTGAGATTATTTACAAAATTATTTTGATTCTTTAATAATTCACAGAAATTCTTCCATATTTAGATAGATCTAACTGTAATTTAGATCATAGTATACTTTTATCATAGTATAGATTTTTTAAAAAAGATTTTGTTAACTTATTTGGGAGAGAGAGACAGAAAGAATGAATGGGGGGGGCAGAAGGAGAAGGAGAGGGACAAGCAGACTCACAACTAAGTAGAGAGCTCAGCAACGGGCTTGACTGCAGGCCCCTAAGATCATGAGCAGAAGTCAGATGCTTAACCAACTGAGACACTCAGGCATCCCTAGATATTTTTTATATGGATGTGAGGCAATTTATACTATTTAATGAATCCCACAATTTTGAACACATAATTTCTATTTTTTGACATTCTTTGCTATTATAAATATTGTGATTGTGGTCTACTCATACGTATATGTTTTTGTGTTTACCCCTGACTTTCTGACTAACTTTCTAGATTTAAATCTCTGGCTGGGAATTTTTTAAAAGATTTTATTTATTTATTTAGACAATGCATGTGAGTGCGAATTGAGGGGAGCAGTGGAGGGAAAGTGAGAGAGAGAGAATCTGAAATGGACTCTTCATTCAGCACGGAGCCCACTTGGGGATTGATCTCACAACCCTGAGATCAAGACCCTGAAATCACAACCTCAGCTGAAATCAAGAGTCAGACACTTAACCAACTGAGCCACCTAGGTGTCCCTGGAAATTTTTATTAAAATAATTTTTTTTTCCATTTTCTACAAATGACATTCTTTTGAGAATGCCAGTTCTAGGTGGTATCTTCAATTGGGCCTAGATTTTATTTTATATACTCAACTACTCATTGCTACAACAGGAATACTTTCACTGTTTATTTGATGATCTTTTCTGATAGAAATAAACAGAAACCTCTTGAAGCTAGTGTAATCAAAAAGGGGACAGGTATTTTGATGTTGCTGAGGTGTCTCATGCAACTCAAGGACAAAGTTATAGTCAGACCTTAGAATAGATTGAGTTGAGGGGTGCCTGGGTGACTCAGTATGTTAGGCATCTGCCTTTGGCTCAGGTCATGATCTCAGGGTCCTGGGATTGAGCTCTGCATCAGGCTCCCTGATCAGTGAGGAGTTTGCTTCTCCCTTTCCCTCTATCTCTCCCTCCCAACCTCCCACTCATGTTCATGCTCTCATGCTCTCTCAAATAAACAAAATCTAAAAAAAAAAAAAAAAAAAAAAAAAAAAAAAAAAAAAAGACCACACTGAGTTGAATAGAGGGTGAAAAGATAAAGATACCAGGGCAATCTTTTGTGTACATGTGCTTATTCTTTCCTATGTCTGTTTGTAAATATGATTAAAGCCAGTCTTCTTCATTCCTTGTATAAGTTTCTGATTCCTTGTGTAAGTTATTATTTGTTCCATGGAAAATAACATGTACAAGTTCATGTCCAATTCCTAATTTCCTTAGGAAATGGGGATAAATGATTGGATCAGTTTGGGTTTGGATGTGCACTCCTGACCTCTCTCAATCCCTGGGGTATGAGTGGGACCTAGGAACACTGTAGAAACATGGCCATTTGAAGCTCCACTGCTATAACCATGTGGGTTGTGGGAGTACAATAGACAGTTCCAAGGTAAAGATGGATGGGCAGCCATGCCAAAAATCAAAAGCAGTAATTGCAGACTTCAATAACCAACCTTAAATATTGAATAGAACAACCAGGGAGAAGCTCAACATGAAAGCAGAGGACTTGAACATCACTATGAACCAACTAGATCTAAGAAATGTGTACAGAATATTCCATCCAATGATGGTAGAATCCACATTCTTCTTGAGTACACACGGAACAATGTCCAGGACAGGACATATGGTAGGCCATATAATAAATGTCAATACAGTTAAAAGGATCAAAATCATACAAAGTATGTTCTTTGACCACAATGAAATGAAATTACATTTAAACCGAAGAGACCTGGAAAATTCACAATGTGGAAAATTAAACAACCCACTCCTAAATAACCTTCAGGTCAAAGAAGAAATCACAAGAGAAATTAGAAAAAACTTTGAAATAAGTAGAAATGAAGATACACATAAAAATGTGTGGCAGGTGGCTAAAGCAGTGCTTATAGGGAAATTTATAGCTGTAGATGTCTATATTAAAAATTCATGATCTATATGGAAGCATATTACCTGTAACTAATACATAATCCAGAATTCTGGATAAGACATAGAGACTTGCAGAAATATGAAAAAAAAAGTGTTGCATCTGATAAATTAAAGCTGAGAAAATATAGGTCACTCAAGGCAAAGTTTCTAACAACTACATTTCTGGTGAGTTAAGTTGGTTAAGATGCACATTACTGAAAAATAAAACTTATATTCTGACCTTTAAATCACAATAGGAGATAGAACCTGGTAAGCATTTGGCTATTTTTATTCACCAAATTTTATGGCAGTACATAACATTAATCTTTTAGTCAGTCTTATAGTCAGTGGGTGACAGTCCATTATATAGAAATAAACCTTGAGTTTAAAATGTTTCCAATTTCATTAGGATAAATGCTAATTTGTATTCTCTGCTTGACACAATGTCACTTTGGTTTTGTAGTTTTCCAACTGTATTATAAGAAAAAGGCCTTCATGTTTCATTTGGTTGGAAAAGGAATATCATATTTAAAAAAAAATGTTCTACTATGTGTTAGGAATTGTGTAAGCACTTCTGTTCACATTTGTCCTGTCTTTATTTCATTATCTTCCCTGAGACAAGCATTATCATCATCACTTCAGAGATTAAGAAATTGAGGCTATGATAGATTAAATGATTCCCCCAAAGTCACGACCTGTAAATGAAGAAGTTAGATATAAATAGGTCTGACACATGCCTGAGCTTCTACTTTTCCCATTATTCCAGATTATCTGCAAGCTGCCATCTCCGCTGCTACATTTTGCTGGGAGAATTCTGTCTAGAGTTCTTTTAGCCTGTACTTTTCCTGCAAATTAGGTCAATGACAGCACATAAGAAGAACCATTGACTTGCTCTTTTTATTACTTCAATTGCTATAGGAATTTTGTATCTACTCTCACCTTACCAAATTGATCATTAAAGGATCAATCTGATTAAATTTGAGGAATAAAAGTGATGGTTCCTCATCTATTATTTTGTCTATTTATATGTGCCTGCTTGAACCTCAACAAGATTTGAGATACTTAACTCACATTTGTGAAGACTTTAAAGTACATCAGGTGATTTTACATTCATTGTGTTATCCTGAATTTGATTTGCCTTGATTCTTCTAGTCTGAATTTATTCTCAACATGTAACCAACCATCCATACTTCTAACCTTATTAGCGTCTTGTTTTTTCTTTTCCATTTTTAGATCATGTAATTTCTTTATTGTCACTACATGGGTCAAAGTCTAGCTCTGCAATTTGACTTCTAAATATGTCTATATAAAAAAACAAACAAAACACATCTGTTTTGTGTGTTTTCAGACAGTTGATGTTCCTCTGAAGACTGCCACATGTGATTACATGCTATTGATTGACTGGTGAAACCAATATATTATTTCTATCCATTTTATAAATTTCAGGAATTTGGCTGGTTTATGGTGAATGCCTTATTTGAGTGCATGGTCAAATTGTTTTGCTTACATGAGCTATTAAAAAACCCTATAAATTAAAAAAGATTCAAATAAGCCAGATATTAACACTGATTTAAGAGCAATCGTATCGTTTTTCAGTCTTCAATATCAAATGGCATGTAGGAAACTGTCAGACCTTGTGACCTTTTCTTTTTCCTCTCTTCTCTGTCTCCTTTGGGTCAAGATAAATTTCAATTACATAAACCCTATTTCCTGTTGCTAATCACCTACTCCAGTCAATACTCTTTAAATAGTCATTAATGCTGGGATGAGATCTCTGTCATGTCTGAAACTAAGAGAAAATCTGGAGCAGCCCATTAACAGAACAGGAAATTCCCTAATATCCTCAGGATATGTATAGAAACCCATTACGATTAAATACAAGAGGAACTAACATCCTGGGGATATTTATTAAACAAACTTGCCTAAATACATCTGACAAATACATTATCTTTCCCAAAAAGTCTAATTACCAAGATCCATTTATCTAATTAAGTGACCCTCAAATACCTTAATTTTTCCTTTGAAACTTCTCTGTAATAATGAATTCACTAATAATGAAACCAGCGTGTTACAATGGATACCAAGATAATCAACTCATTTGTGCATCTTTGTATTTCTTACATTTAGATAAAAGCATTCCGAGAAAAAAGCCATAATTCTACCCTCCAACACTAAATAAAGTAACCTTTTCTAAATATTTTTTCAAGGAAAATGAAAAACATCATTTACTTCATTATTATTTGTGGCATTGGCAATAAATAAAGAATATAAATATTAAACATGAATTATATTTGTAAAGGAAAAAATTTCAAATTTTCTTTAGTAAAAACAACATATCATTCTTCCAGATAATCAAACAATATTTATCTCATAAAAGGAAGAGGGCAAGCATTAAAAAAACCTACCTGTAAAATAAAGGATTGTTTTAATACAACTTGCTCTGTATTGGAATTCAGCAACATGGAGGCCCATTCAAGGAGCATTAGTTATCAAACTACTATCAAAACTACCTTTTGATGTCAGGGTATTCTCCTTTTAATATCTCATTATTATCTTTTTTATACAAAACCCCTCTTTTTCCCTAATCTAGGCTGATCTATACAAATAATTTTCTTCCAAACATTCTACTCTCTTTCTTTGACATCCCTGGCATATGACTTGTGTCTGTGCTTAGAGTACTCTACCCTGGGCACCTGAGTGGCTCAGTGGGTTAAAGCCTCTCCCTTCAGCTCAGGTCATGATCCCAGAGTCCTGGGATCGAGGCCCGCATCGGGCTCTCTGCTCAGCAGGGAGCCTGCTTCCTTTCCTCTCTCTCTGCCTACTTGTGATCTCTGTCAAATAAATAAATAAAAAATCTTTAAAAAAAAATACTCTATCCAACTTCTCCTTGGTTTGTCTAAATCATAAGAGAGAGTTCCAGAGAACAGGAAGACCACAAAGATTTTGAAATTTGGAAGAAGTGGGTTTGAATTTAACCTCTGCCTCTTACTAATAGTGCAACAATGAGAAACACTGAAAACAAGACAGTAGGCCCCAAATGGAGCTCCTTATGCTAAGCCCCATGTCACCAAACTGAGACTAAATAAGTTTCAGCTCTCCCCAAAATTGAATCTTAACCAGGAATCACCTGTTCAACACTAAGAGACCCCTGCCATCTCTTAAAGGAAACATCTAAGACACCCCTGCCATCCCTTAAAGGAAAGTAACCTGCAATAGCCAAACCACTTTTTTTGCTGAGTATAATTTCCTTATTCCTGTTCCTGTCTGTCTATAAAAGTCTTTCATTTTATAGAGCTCCTTGGAGCTACCTTCTGTTAGACTGGATGCTGCCCAATTAATGAATCACTGGATAAGGCAAATAATAAAATTTACTCAGTTGACTTTTGTTTTTAAAAGAAGGAAGCTCTGAATTTCAGTTTTGTCATTTATAAACTAGTAATATATCATTTATCTCATGGAACTGATCTGAAGGTTTAATGATATAACTGATGTTTAAAAAAAAAAAAAAGAAGCCCATGACATGGAAAGTTCTCCACAAATCCTACCCCTTCCATAGGTTTTTGTAGCAATCACAGCCATAGTGGTCTCTCCTTCAGATATCCTACGCCAAGCCTTCCATCAATCTGGTGCTTTTTTTTTTTTTTAAAAGATTTTATTTATTTATTTGACAGATAGAGATCACAAGTAGGCAGAGAAGCAGGCAGAGAGAGAGAGGAGGAAGCAGGCTCCCCGCTGAGCAGAGAGCCCATGCGGGGCTTGATCCCAGAACCCTGAGATCATGACCTGAGCCGAAGGCAGAGGCTTAACCCATTGAGCCACCCAGGCGCCCCAATCTGGTGCTTTTTACAGGCCTTCTATAGTTAGTTACCTTTTAAAGTTCACTGACAACCAGTTACTGAACGCTTGCTAAAAGTCACACTTCGTCTTAGATGCTAGTAAAGACAGAAAAAATATCCATTGTAACCTATGCTGAATGAGAGTCTAGTAATCTGGGCTCTGCATTGTTGAAAACAACAACAACAACAACAACTACATCTTACCCCAAATCAATTAATTAAAGCAGTTGAAAAGGGCAGCTCCGAGGAGGTAGCTTTAATGGCAGATAAGACTGTGTCCCCAAGATTTTGTCCTCTTACATTTCTGTCAGTAAGTAGCAAAGAGCAGGTTACAGAGGCTGCCTTATTCTGAAGCCTATTCTTTTTAACTCTAAAAGAAGCCACAATTAAATTGAGAGAACGAGACTGGAAGGACAAGAGGCTAGTAGATAAAAGTCTTTAGTTTTAAAACTTTTCAAAATATTGCAAATGAGACTAGAACAAGAAATTTACCATAAACAAAGCCCCCCCCCCCCCCGCCTTGATCCTAGAAAAACCTGTGACTATTTCAGCTCCTCAGGGACCCAAACCTCAAGTAGCAGGAAACAGGTTGCAAAAGTACAGCCTCTAGAAAGAGCATAGTTCCCTTTCCTTCCCACTATCGATGTTACCCCAAAGAATAAGAACAAAAGAATCCTGGAAGTAATATTAGGGGTGAGGAATCAGGGGCTGCCAGATAGGCTTTCCCAAGTCAGAACTACACTCCTGTCAGGGTACGTATCTTCCCAGGTTCTGTCTAGTAGGAGTAGATAATTCTTATGGACCAGAAATTACTGTGCATCTCCTCTCTTCCTTCTTTCTCTCCTCTCCTCCTCCCTGCCTCCCCTCCCCTTCCCTGCTCTTCTTTCCTTTTCCTTCCCTTTTTCTCTTTCTTTCTTTGTTTTTCTGTGCATTTTCTAGTCTTACTCTATGGGAGAAAAGTTCTCATTTATTTATTTTATTTTAAAACTACTTGCTCCTATGACATCATTGGTATTGAGTTTGTGAGCATGTGTGTGTATTAGCGATGGGGTACACATTACCTTCCTTTTACTCCATAGGTACTTGATCAGGAGAATGCTGAAGACTATTTCTTAGAGATCCCAGACTTTGATGTAAATGTAGTAACTGGCTGAAATTTTGTAGTTGTTTCTCTTGGGCAAGAGGTGAATGTGTCCCTCTTAAGATGCACACGAGGTATTTTGGTGGTCAAGGAACAAGTTGTGGCAAAAACTGATAATTGTTCCCTGATATGCATTCTCTCCACTCCAGTTTTTTAATTTATTCTTTTATTCTTATTAATATTATTTTTGCAATGAAAACTTGATTTTTATGTTTCCAAGCTTCCTTTAAAGCTTGTAGAAGTGATATGTGCTTTTAGGTCATATACTCATAAGAGAAAGACTCACTCACTTTTCCGGGTTTTTATTTTCCTGTTGGCTAGAATATGAATGGTGATGGCAAACCATTTTAGGCCATGTGGACAAGGGAAAAACTCTTATTTTGATGAAGCCAAAGAAGAAAACTGGGTTCCCAACAGTCTTGGACTTACACATCAACACGGAACGACTTTACCCCTGGACTGCTGTTAGAGATGGAGTGAGGAGGGTGGCGGAAGGAGAGAGAGGACTGATGTGTCTTTTAAAATTTTTGTCACATTTGGTATATAAAATCACGGACTGGATTAGTTCACATAGGTCAATAATTCTCAATGGGAGATGATGTAGGCCCCCTGGGAACATTTGGCAAGATCTGGCGACATTTTTCATTGTCTAGGGGAAGGATGCTATTGTCATCAGGTGGGCAAATACCCTGAAATGCAGCGAGAGCCCCCACAGCTAAGAATGAGCTGATCCAAAATGTCAACAGTGCTGAGTTTGAGAGAAACTGACTTGGGAAAGGGGTGATACAGTCAAGCAGAGGTCCAAAGACTGAAATAAACAATCACTTTGCCTAGAGCATAGAGCAATGGCAGAAAGGAAACTGGAAGTTCAGGCAAATCCAAATTGTCAAGGTTCTTGTAAGCCACATGAAGAAGTTTAGACATTACACTAGGGGCAATTAGAAATCAGAACTGAAATAAGAACTTCTTTCACATTTTAATGAAGTAAGTTTGGCTGCAGTGTGGAGAGTGACCTGGAATGAGCTGGCCTGGAGGTCAGTTAGCTCACAAAGAGACAGTGTCCCTGGCAAGTGTAATGCAATGGGAAAGGAAAAAGCAGCAGACAGATTCAGGAGACTTTCAGAGGGAGGAGCAAAGTATTGACATGTTGAACAGAGAGAGGGCTCAGGGCTTTCTGGCTTGGACCAGACGCATTGAGGTTGCACTCGTTGACAAAAGGGTCACTTTTTTTTTTTTTTTTGCCTTGTGCATTATTTGCAGTGGGGAGGAAATGCCAGTTATGAGCTAAAGGACTTAATTAAATCACTGAAATTATCACAAGATTTCCTTCAGGTATCTGGAATTGAAGAGAGAGGCATTGTTTTTCTCACTTAGTGGAACAAGCAAATGGAAGTCATTTCTGAAGAACAGTCAGGAACTAGGGCCCTGGTGAATAAGCCCTGGTATGCCTTTTTAGGGAAGGTGATAATTTTCTTCTGTAGTAAGTACACTGTCATGTTGAGGGATAATGTCAGACTAGAATATTTGATTACATGCTCTGCTGTCCCATCTTTGAAATTAAAATAGAACTAAGAAGTACTACCAGTGTTTGAAGCTGCTTGCTCCTGACTATATGTTTATAAATAAATAAATAAATAAATATACATGTATTTATACAAAATTTAAATATTAGATAGAGTCCAGCTGACTCAAGAAGTCCAACATATCAAACCTAGGTCCAGGATACATATTACAAATTTATAAATACTAAGTTCATTAGGTATACATAAAAAATCTTTTCTTTAAGAATGGAAATTTATATGTTTAGTCTGTAATACATTTTCAAGCCTTATTAGGCTCTCTCAGAATAGTCATTAATTCTTAAGACTATTAGTTTATTATTTCTGAGACTATGAAAGAAAACCTGTATAAAACAGGATTTTAAAAACTCATTAAAAATTTATATTTTACTAAATCAAAATTTAAAGCCACTTAAAAATTATTTAAATGATTTCGTTCTAAACATAAGAGAAATCATAACCTAAATATTGTGATTTTGAAGACTAGTTAAACTATAATATTTCAATGTGAATTTAATATTATACAATTAATTAATAAAAAGTTTATTCTAGAATATGTAACAGTCTTTTTCTATTATTTATTTGACATGCTTCTATACTACTAGTTTCCTAAGAGGCAGGTAAAAAAAAAGTAAAACCAAAAAACTCTATAATGGAATATTGCTGAAAATGCACATATATACTTTAGCGTTTCAAGAGCTTGAAGTATTTTTTCCTTTGCCTAATATTTTGAATTTTCACAAACATAGTGCTTCTAGAAAAATGAAAAGCTAGGCTCTACACATATGCATATTTTATCAGCATTTAATATCCGCTATTGAGTTTACTTGAACACATTTTTGTTCCAAATATATTTTTTAATGTAGATTCTTATTCAAAATGGTTTATCCAATAGCACACTGGAATTCAGAGAAGTTCTTTTCTTCGGTAGAGATGAAAACACAGAAACTTATTTGCTCCCTCTGCTGGAGAGATGGTTGTTAATTTAAAGAGACAATATGATTTTGAACTCTGGAAAGCAATGTGTATGTTTTATTTCTTACCCTCAAGAAGTGGCTCAGTAAGTAAATGTATGGCATCTTGAGAGGCAGAAATAAGGCATATTTAGTAAGGTACATTCTGTTTTAAAGACTAAAATAAGAAGATGAGCTTTTGAAAAATGTTAAGAATGAAGATTTAAATGTTTGTTTCTAAAGCTTATTTTAGTGTTTATTGTATGGGTTCACTTCCCAGAATTACCTATTTATATAGATGGAATGCCTGTTTTGTATTCCTCTCTAGATGATGTGGGCTTTTGAGTGTTATATTTTTATAACATCGATACCCAAGCAAATAAAACACCAGATCTCTCCTGATTTTTAGGCTTTAGAATTTTTTCACTTTGATTTTTCCCTTCTCCTTGTTCCTCAAGGAATCTTTGACCACACATTCTGGGGCAATTATTATGAAAGTGTACTAGCAAGTCTGGTAGTATATCAGCTTATAAATATAATAACAACTATGATTTTTAACATATTTTGCATTAGGAAGAGTTAGGAATTCTGCTAAATGCTTTATGTGAATAATCTTAGTGATTTCTTAAATATATGAAGGTTGATATTAAAACTAGCCTCATTCTACAGATAAAGAAACTGAGGCCTAATAAATAACTAGTTTAAATTCAAATTCCTTAGTGTCTAACCCAGGATTTTAGACCAGGCTGGCTGTCTCCAGACTTAAACCTGTTCACTTAATCATTGTGAGGGTATCTGAATGATGTCTATAGTAGAATGTCACATGCAAATTGGATGACTGATTTTTTTTTTCTTTTTCTAAAAAAAATTTATTTATTTATCTATTTTTATTTGAGGGGTGTGCAAAGGCAGAGAATCTCCAGCTGACTCTGCACTGAGCACAGAGCCTGACTCTGGGCTCAGCCTCATAATCCCAAGACCATGACCTGAGCTGAAGCAAAGAGTTGGACGCTTAACCCACTGTGCCACCCAGGCACCCCATAGGACTGTTCTAAAACCGATAAAAATGTATACCTGTTCCTGCAAAGCTGCCATTTCTTCCTGCCAGACATTGTATTTATGCAAGTTGCCCATGAAATGCAAGTTTGCAGGTGACTTGGTGTTCTTTCGGACTGGTGCAGTGAAGACAACCTGATGAGGCTTTATGGGGAAACACAGGATACACTGGACGTCCTGGTTAAAAAGTTTGCATTTATGCGCTGATCCGCTGGGTCAAAAGGTCACAGTTTTCTTTTTTTTTTTTTTTTTTTTTTAAATCATTAAAATGGATATGCTTCTTGTAGGGAAGTCATAAGAATAAATTTGAAAAGATCTGCATGAGGCGCTGAGCCTTACAATGTGGAATAATGTGCTCTATAAACACTCAGTAAAAAATCTATCAGCCCCAAAGCTGAGTTAATGTGTAGCTATACTCTTGTGCATCACATACGGTAATGAAATAGAAAATTACCTGGGAAAAAATCTTTTACACTGTTAGAAGATTCAATTCAATGCCCTGAAGCTGAAGATTTGGAATTAGAGCGTTAACACCTTATTTAATGGTTTGAATACTGACTTCTTACCAATTTAAAGGAAATGTAATAATGCATCTGCTACTTTTTCATGATATAGTCAAACTGTAATGCAGGACCATTGAATCAATTACTTCTTGAATGAGCCAATATTTAAGAAATATGTTTGTTGATGAGTACTGATTAATTGACTGACTTGAGAAATTATGTATCTGATTATGAAAAACCCGTGGTCATGCTAATATTGAGTAAAAATACTGGTGTGGAAATTTTACTTATAACCATGCAACACATAGTTTAAGATACAGGAATTATGAGAGTTAAATTGATTAGTTAGTTAAGCATAAACCACTCCAGATCTATAGTTTTAAAATTAGCTGGCTAACAAAAAGCTGTCCACTAAATTTGGTACTCCATAGACACATCCTTCAAAACAGAAAACCAACTCCTCAACCAGAAAATAGTAATTCTATTTCTAATACCAAAACAATCTCCAACACAGTGCACACAAACAAAAGCTCTTTAGGAGAAACTGTACTAGAGTTATTGAGAATCCTTCAGATGACTCAGTGGACATCAGATATATCTGTCACATCACCTCAGAAACTAAAGCTAGAAAAGAAGAGAAAAATAGTTCCTGCCACATTTCCGCAAAGAGGGCTGTATTAGTAGACATGAGAGGCATGCCCAGAGCTATTGAGAAAAATATATGTAGGGGAGTATTAGCAGTTCCATGATAGAGCTCGCTGTTAGAAGTAAAACAATCTGTATTGCTGTTACTATGATTCTACTTTTATTTGCTAAATAAGGCCTGAGAAAATACAAGTGTATTTGTACACATTACATGGCATATGACAAATGAGGCCCAAGGAGGCTGTAACTTTTCAATAATATCACCACTTTTACTGGGAAAAATAAACTGTAAATACTATTTTAGAAAAAAAATCCTGATATAGTAAATATCACAGTTGAGAAAGGCATGGACAATGAATCTTGGAGCACTGAAAAAATAGTCTAATAAATAAATAAATAAATAAATAAAATGATGGTGGGAAAAATAAAAGGTATGGAGTTGCAGATGTTAGATCAATTCAAAGAGTCTATGTTTGTGAACAAGGAATGGACTAAGCTGAGTAACTAAGTTATGGTATATCCCATACAATGGAATTCCATAAAGCTGTTAAAAAGAATGTGGCAGGGATGTTAAAAAACACTACAGATAAAGTGGAATTTTAGTATGTTCACATGAGCCTTAAGGAGGCAGGAAAAAGAGGCACACCTGGGTGGCATGGTTGGTTAAGTATCCGACTCTTGGTTTCAGCTCAGGTTGTGATCTCAGGGTTGTGAGATGGAGCCGTTCATTCGGCTCTGTGCTCTGTGTAGAGTCTGCTTAAGACTCTCTCTCTCTCTCCATCCTTCTATTCTTCCCCCTGGCTTGCTCTAAAATAAATAAATAAATCTTTAAAAGTAAAAAAAAAAAAAAAAAGTTGGAGGCAGGAACAATAAAGCAAACAGAAAAACACAACAACAAAAAAGAAAACAAAATTTCAGACTTCAGCCCTAACAAATCGGTATTTTCGCTAACTACAAATGGTCTAGATACACTAATAAAAAACAGTTTGATAGAGTGAATAAAAATTATTAAGCCATATTCTGTCTATAAGAAATTCATTTCACATATAGTGATATAGGTAGAAAGTTAAGACAATGAAAAGTATGTGTCATGCAAACTTTAATCAAAAGAAATCAGGGGGGCGCCTGGGTGGCTCAGTGGGGTAAGCCTCTGCGTTGGGCTCAAGTCATGATCTCAGGGTCCTGGGATCGAGCCCCGTATTGGGCTCTCTGCTCAGCCGTGAGCCTGCTTCCCCCTCTCTCTGTCTGCTTCTCTGCCTACTTGTCATCTCTCTCTCTCTGTGTCAAATAAATAAATAAAATCTTAAAAAAAAAAAAAGCAGGAGTGTCCTTGTTATTATCAGATTAAATAGACTTCAAAGCCAAGAAAATGACCAGACCAAAATGAACTTTGCATAATGACAAAAAGGTCAATCCACCAAGAAGGCATATGTGTGTATGTACCAAGTAACAAGCTTCACAGTCTAAAAACTTCCATTTGATAGCAATGCCTTTTGTACAACTGAAGAGATTAGCTATTTAGAATACCTTAATGATCATTAGTTTTCTATAATGTCAATTATATGTTTTCTTTGGATTTTTAATGTTTTTGATATTGACATTTTCCCATTATAGAACAATTTTACCAATCCTTCTCTAGTATAGAGTCACTAGTTGGGCAGGTAGAAAACTATTCAGTAATAAAATTTTTAAGAGGTTTAAATTATTAGCATACATAAGGGAAAGTACATAGTCTATCTTGAAAAGCTAAATGCAAGAGAGTAAGACTTATCTTTCTAACACCTTTGCTCAGTGTATACATAAGCTACATACCAATAACATTATGTACCAATAACATTATGTAACATTGATGACTTAAAACAGCAGTTATTTGCAAGATCTGTGGTTCAGGAGACCTGGCTGATTTAGACTGGTTCAGGTAATCAGTCCTTCTTCAGGCTGGGCCAGCTTAAGCAATTTTGCTTCTAATTGCAGAGCTGTAGGTTGTCTGAGGTAGTAGCTCTCTTCCTATGTCTTTCATCCTCCTTGGACCAACTGGACAGTTAGTATATGTCCTTCATGTGGAAGTGACAGAGGTATAAGAGAACATAAAAAAGATGGGAGGTATCTTATGGTCTAATCATGGGACTGGCACACTGCTCCACCTGCTTATACACAGATGTAGATGCAGATGTAGATTCAGACATATTTTTTCGGTAAGCTCCAATGTGAGGCCTGAACTCACAACCTCAGGATCAAGAGTTGAATGCTCTACTGATTAAGCCAGCCAGGCACACTCTATTTTATTTGTAAGTCAAAATCATGAAGGATAATGGCATTGAACTCCTATACTATTTTTGTTTGCTGCATACCTGAGAGAGACAGGCATTGGGAACGGGTGAGCAGAGGCAGAAGCTATGCCAACTGATACTAAATGAAATTTTATACTATATGCCCGGAATTTCTCTTATCTATTTGATGAATGAGTGTGTATATCCCCTCCTTATTTTTGTCTTTTGAGGCTATTATAAAATGTTTATGTTAGAAGAATCCAGATACTTTAAGAATGATCCAATCCAAAAATATTCAATTTGTGCTCTTTATAACTCTTGGGTTATAAAGTAGGAGGGCAAATATTTGAGGAACCTTCCCCCTACTTAATAAGAAGAGATTTATTTTAGTTGTTTTTGTCTATTGGCCTCTCATGTAATGTTTCATGACATAATGTTGGAGCATCTTTGATCTTCCTAAAATCATCCCCCTTTTTTTAAACAGATGAGGAAACAGGCGCTGAGATGTGATGTGCCTTATTTCTACAAGGTATCATGACTTAAAACATTAAGGGAAAAAAAAAAAAAAAGAGCAGACTTGAGTTTCCTGACTTCAATGCTATATTGCTTTTGCTGCATAACAAACTGCCACAGACTTAGTGGCTTGAAGAACCCACTATAACTCAAAGTGTGTATGGGGCAGAAGTCCAGAAATGGTTTTGCTGGTCCTCTGCAAAGCTGCATTCTCCTCTGGAGGCTCAACTGGAGAAAGGCCTGCTCTAAACCTTGTTCAGGTTATGGCAAAATTAATTTTTTTATGGCAGTAGGATTCAAGTCACCTTGCTTCTTCAAAGCCAGAGACGGACAGAGACCCTACGAAGACAGATGCTATACTTTTTTAATTAAAAAATTTTTTTAAAATTAAGATATAATGTATCATTAGCCCTAGGGGTACATGTCTGTGAATCGCCAGCTACACTTTTTTTAAAAAAAGACTGATTTATTTATTTGAGAGATAGAGAACAAGCATGAGTGGGAGGGGCAGAGGGGGAAGGAGAAAGAATGTAAAGCAGATTCTGCTCTGAGCCTGCGGCGGAGCTTGAGGTAACAACCTTGAGATCACAACTTAAGCTGAAACCAAGAGTCAGATGCTTAACCTACTATGCCACCCCAGCACCCCCAGGTGCTACACTCTTACATAATTGTGTATATCCCATCACTTTTCCCGCATTCCATTGGTTAGAAGCAAGTCCCAGTTTCTGCTCACACACAAGGTAGATTACACAAAAGGTATAAAGATCTGATGGTGAAATCATGGAGGCCATCTTAAAATCTGTCCACCATGAGCACAATAGTATGCCATTTGTCAAAATATCAGTAGGTGAGAAGGACATTATAACAGTTTTTTAAATATGTCTATAAAATTTCTGATATTCTTCCCTTCAACTCCACTCCCCCTTGAAACTGAACTTGACTTAGTGATTCATTTCTAACTAACAGAATACGGTGGAAGTAATGGTGTATGACTTCTGAGACAAAAGGCATTATGATATTCTCTTTGCTCTCTTTCTTGGAATACTCACCCTGGGGAAACCAGCTGCCATGTCAGGAGGACATTAAAGCAGTCCAGGTGGCAAAAGCCAGCAAGGGTTTCTGCCAACATTTGTGTGAGTGCTGACCTTCTGCTAATATTCTTGTAAGTCAGCCATCTTAGAAGTGGATTCTTGAGCTCCAGTCAAACCATTAGCTTTCCACAGTTCCAGCCAATATCACCTCATGAGAAAAGCTGAGCCTGATCATTCAGCTGAGCCACACCCTAATTTGTGACCCACCAAAACTGTAAAATTATGAATTTTATTACTTTAAGTTATGAAGTTTGAGGGTAATTTGTTATTCAATAATAAGTAACTAATATAGACACAAAGTACTTTATTGTCTGCTTTAATATTCATCAAAGGACCTCCCATTCACCAAAGAAATCCCTACTGTAGGTTATAGGGAACTCTGTTTATAATAGATTGTCTTTTATATTTTTGAAAATCCTTTAAAATTTTTGTTTTATTTCTCCCCCTAAAGTGACACCAACCCAAGTGAGAAATATCCACCTTTGTTGGTGGCTAAGAATTCTTTGTAAGGAAACAACATGTCCATGCCATGTCTTAAAACTTTGATTAGAGGGATGATGTCCCCTGTGCTTTACTGAACATTTAAATCTTTGTGCTGACTTGAACCTCTTCTACTCCATATTCTAAAGGGTATAGACTACACATTTTCTGCAGAGAAATGTTCCAAAGATAAAGTAAGAAAGATGAAAACACTCGTTCTTGGACTCTTTCAGGTGAATAAAACCTCATGGCTGATGCAAATGAATTTGCTCAAAGATTTTACTCAGAGAAAACAGTCAAGATTAAATCTTCATAGGGAACTATAACTCTAACAAACTACAAAGAAGTGAGGCTCCATTGACAAAGAACCTGTGGACTCTCCTTCCCCCCAGCTGTGAGCATAGAAGCAAAGCAACAGAAAAGTTCAACAAATTGGACTGATTTTCTTAATAGGACTGAAATAGTCTGGTCTAAGTGAAAAACAAGCAAACAAAAGCCAACTTTGTTAGGTCTGGGGCAAATCTTTGTGGTTATCAAAATAATGGCTTTACAATCAGATGTTAGCACCATGTAGCAATTATTCTTCACTTCTTTACTAGTCTCATCCATTCTCGTTTTCATTTTTATTTTCCATGCAATCCACTTCTATAGTTAAGAGCTGATTAAGCCATGATAGAATATTTTCACTTTTCCACTTCAAAAATTATCCTAGAATACTGTTTCTAAACACATTTATTTCACAAATAGCCTTATTATTTTTTCCTTTGGTACTACTATTTTAGTGGTCAAATTTAAGTCAACTAATGCATATTCCATGGTGGAAGAACCAAAATGTCTATTAGCTTAATTTAATACATATTAGACTGTGATACTTGTGCCTCAAATGGGTAAAATTTACAAGGCCTGGATGTAATTTATCAAGTACACTGAAGCAGGTAAATATCGGCATGGAGCCCCGATGCATCAGAGTTGGAAGTATAATGAGATCAGTTAGGTAAGCCCTCCATAAAATTACTTGGGGCGTAGAAGAATCCAGACATAGTAATTATACTTCGCAAGAAGCAGCAGTTCTAGAGAGTGTAAAGCAATAGTCAGATTTACAATCTCAAAGGAGAGAAGGGAAAATTACTTAAGTTAAACTAAGAAGCATCCTAAATCATCATTACACTGTATTGATCTCAGCTGAAAGTGACTGGCTAGAAAGCTTGGTTTATCTTCACCATTAAATATTTCTATAGTGTTTGACTAGCACCAAGAATATATAACCTAGCATTTGAACTATAGTAAGTTATAAGCACATAGGCTTTTGCAATGTGTGCATGTCTTTTCGAAGAAGACTCTCAGAATATTTAGGGGAGTTATATTGATCTATATGTTAGTTGCATTTTTTAACATTCCTGCCAATACATCAGAGTAAAGTGTAGGCAAATACATTTAAAGAGGATGAAGAAAGTGAACTTGGCAATGGTTTTAAGTGAAAAATAGGTCGCACTGTTTTAACTATTTAGTCTTTTATCAAAATATGTCATTGTTCATTTACTTATTGAATGGTCCTAAATATTTCTGGCCCATTTATTTTTCAGAAAGATTTAATATCCCTAAAAAAATAAAATAGATTTTGAAATATGTATTGCCATGTTGAAATATCTATGACATAGGAAGTAGAACAACTAAGAAATATCTTCTACTAATTTCTATGAATATACTGGTAAAATGTTAAACTGTTCATATTGAAAGCATCTGACCCATCCAATTTAAATTCTGGATTGGGGAGAGGAACATAAAATCAATCCTATTTGCCAGTAAAATCTACCCTTCAATTTGTCTTAGCACTACCTGGAAAATTATGTACTCAAATGTCATTTGCATATTTTTAGCAGAGAGCTAAAAATTAGAGATAGTCATTTTCTGCAAAGAGAGCAGCTGGCCAATCATTAACTCTACCAATTGTTTATTAAGCACATTTATTAGAGAGAAAAAAGAAAAAGAAGAAATGAGATGGTCTAATAATAGTATTATTGCTAGGCAGATGGGGTGGTGTGTGTGTGTGTGTGTGTGTGTGTGTGTGTGTGTTTGCTCACATGCGGTTTTATTCTTTAGATCTTAGTTATCAGAATTAGCCAAGTGTATGCACATAAACAGAATGGCCAGAAAGACCAATGCTATAGACTATCTGAATTTCTCTTTCTAGAATTAACCGCTGAAATCTTTCTGTAAAAGAAAAAGGGAGGTACTTAGACTATACCAGAGTTTGTGATAGCTTTTTACATATCAATTAACTTAATCCTGAGCAACTCCTAAATTATAATGTTGAGCTATTTACTAGAACAATAAATCCTTCTAAAGCTGATGCTTTGGGAAAACTAGAGAGTAAAAGCTGCGTTTATCAGCCCTGACATGGGCCAAGGAACTACCTGCTCTAAAATGTCTACAATACAAGCATAGGAAGAAGGATTTAAAAACAAAGAGAAATATTTAAATAAAAAAAATAAAAACACACAAACAAACAGAAAAGCTCTGGTCCCTATAAAATCTCTCTCTCCCTTTACCATTTCCCTTAAAGCAATAGTTGGTGGGTAAGGGGAGTCTAGGTTTGAAAACTTCCAAGACTTGGTTCTTTGTATGGGTAAAAGTGAACACTAGGATTTCCACCCTTTTTTGTTTGGTATTTTTTGTTTCATATTTGGGAAAGAATTTAATGAGTCCTTGTTTGTGTGCAAATAGAAGGTATCGGAATAAAAAATGTAGAGCCATCTTTCTTATGCATACTGATGTAAAAATCCTCAAATTTAACCAATAGCATCCAGCAGCACTTGAAAAAATAATGCTTCATTACTAAGTAAACTTTTTGGGAAATCTTAAAAATAGTTCAATTTTAAGGAGCTTCTACCATAATATGAACATTACCAAATGTGAACTCAAAAGATTGCCCATGAATGTTGAAGTAGCTTTACATAAGTCTCAACACTCACTTTCCTTGTGTGCTAAATATATTGCATTTGCCCCTCTAGATCATTCTTTACCCTACTCTATTTCCCCAGGAAGCTGTCTTGTATGGACTCCATTAAAGGACTATTACCTCTGGGGTCTAGTTGGGCTCAGCCAGTGATGCCGCCTGCCTTCCAGAGTAGAACATCAGAGTGAGAAGAGAGTAATGTCGAAAAATTGTTTCCTCGCTGAACTATTGCTTCCAGCTATCCCTCAAAAAAAAAAAAAAAAAAAAAAAAAAAAAGACACTTCCCTCAAGGTGGCTTTTGTACATGAATCTTTCCCTCTGAATTCTGGTAAATACTTCAATCTCCTCTCCCTTCTATCCTTAGGGTAATCCCAGATTTAATGAAATATTCTTTGAGGTTCCTCAATACTCCAGCCTTACTTAATAAATAGTCTCTTTGTTAAAACCAAATTATCTTAATTTCAGTGAGCCATTTGTTTTCCTTCTGTGATTGGTTCAGATGGAAAACTTCCTTACTATGATCAAACATTGTGTTACATTAGTAAAGTATATAAATAAAGACAGAATATATCTGTTCTTTGTCCAAGATTCCTGGCACAAAGCCATAAAAAAACTCGGAATTTCCTGAGTGATACAAATATCTTTGTTATGTTGATGGGGTGATTATTGGTAGGCCCCAACATAGCTTCAGGATAGGGTCTGGTCCTCTAAAGATCAAGCACAAGTTTTGAGAGTTGGAGACTTTGAGTTAACCTGACCTCTATGGAGTAGAGTGGGGACTATGTTCAAATGAGTTCAGTTATACAACTGATGATTTAATCAATCATGACTGAATTATAAAACCACAATTAGAAGCTTAGTGGGAGACACTGATGTGCCTAGAGGGCGACATGTCCTGTTCTCCATGTACAGACGGCATGGGAACTCTACATCATTCCCTTCTAGAATTCACCCTGTGTATCTTTTATAGTAAAACTGTAATCATTAAGTATAGCACTCTCACAAGTTCTGTGAGTCATTCTAGCACATTATCAAATTTGAGGAGGTTATGGGAACCCTCAAATTTGTAATCAATTCGCTGGAAATCCAGGTTGTCTGACAACCCCTCAAAATATAGTTGGCATCTGAAGGAAGGGCAGTCTTGAGGCAGATTAAGCCCTAAACCTGTGGAGTCTGACGTTAACTTTCCAGATGGTTCAGTGTCAGAATTGTACTGCTGTATATATTCAGTTGGGAATGAAACAGAACAAATGTATCCCAAATCAGGAGGCAGCATCATGTTTTAAATGGTGAAACTTCAAACACATTCCCATTAAAATTGAATATCCTATCATATTAGCATTTCTCAGTTTTAGTAATACAATTAATTAAAACTGAATTTTCACAGAGCAGAACACTGGTTTTGGTGAATCTTACAAGTTCTGATATATTTTATACTTACTATTTTTTCAAATGCTTTGTTTTGGATTTTGATCTCTTCTTTGGTCTAAGAGTTAATACTTCTCTTTTAATTTCCAGGTGTTTTGCTTTTTTGCTTTTATTACTTTAAAAAAATATTGTAACTATATCACATTTTGAACAGACAGCTTATTTGGTACTATACCTGCTTCTGGGAATTATTAAACTTTTCTTTTCAGATCAATATTTAGTTTTCTTTTATGAAATGTTCACAGATATATGAAAATAAGATACAGCTTCTGATTTCCTGATGTTGAAAGCATTGTATATTTATCATTTTATTAATTTTGCTCTTAAGCCCTTAAGAGGTTTTTTATTTACTTGATTTATTCTGGCCTTTGAGAACTGAGAAAAAAATCTCCTATTAATATTGTGTTTCTATTACTTCTCATTGTACTTCCTGGAGTTTTGCATTATGAATACTGTTGATATGTTACTTGGTGCATAGAAGTTGACTGAAGATTTATTACTGTATTTTGTATTTTTCATTATTATTAAACATTTTTGTCTTATGTAATGTTTTTGGCTTGATTAAATTTTCTCAATATTAACAGGGACTCTTGATGTTGGTTACTCTTTCAAAATATATCTCCCTATTCTTTCTGTTTCTTTATAATTGCCTTCATTTCTTGGCTCATCATACTTTTGTACATTCAAATTTTTTGAATCACCCTTTTTACATGTATACTTTGTATATAGCACATTCTTGTAGTTATGGAATCTAATATGTAATTCTTTTGTTTTGTTTTGTTTTTCTCAAGTTTTTTTGCATGAGATCTGTTTTCTTTATGTGTATGTGTTTACCTATATGTCTTTTTATTATGATAACATGTAAGGTTTATGGTCATTGTTCTTCTTATAGTTAATTAACTTCATGACTTCTAATTTTATCTCTAGATCTTTCTTTAATGATACATCTTTTTAAATACAGAATTTATTACTTCCTGAGAGAGTAGAAATTAGAACACTTCCCTTCTGTATTTGTCATCCGTTGCCATGATAATGCTGCATAAGAAACCACTTCAAAATTCACTATTTCAAAACATTAAGTATGTCAGTGATTTAGGACGAGCTTGGCTGAACAGTTATTTTGGTTTTGTTTAGATTCACTCAATTGAACAATTGGGTCGCAGATGAGTTGGTCTAGGATAGTCTCTGTTGGGACGACTGAGGCAACTCAGCTCTGTTTTGCATACTAGCTCAGACATACGTTTATTCAGAAAGTAGAGGAACCAAAGAAAGCAAGAAAAAACCTGCAAGATTTCTTTAAGCATAGATTTAGAATTAATATACTGTTGCTTCTGCAATACTATTGGCCAAAGTAAGGTATAGGCTAGTCCAGATTAAGGAGTGTGAAAACAGTTTCTGTCTTTTTAGTGAGGCAATAATGAAAATCACTTGATAAAGGATGTGAATACAGAGAGAACTGAAGAACTGGGCCAATTATTGTAATCAATTTAATAGTAGTCCTAATAGCCATTTATTCACATTACTCACTTGTGCAAAGTATACTTTTCTTCAAGTAATGCACCTCTATTTACTCCAAATTCACTTTTAAATATGCATCCCCCCGCCACCCTTGATTTAATCTCTTCTTGTACTACTTTCTAACATATAGCTAAATGCAACCAGGTAAGTGCATTTAAACCAGCATTTAATTAATTAACTAAATGCAACACAGTATTTTACCTTGTGAACACTTTTGCCAAGTCCAACAGTTTCTTTTAGTAGGTATATCTTCCATATCGCCACAAGGACAGTATTACCAATTGCTTTGCCACGGAATATGGGTTGCCATTTCTCCAGCTTCCTAGAACAGTTTCCTCTCCATTTTTACACCTCCTCTAACAGTTTATACGTCATTTTCCTAGCCTTGGCCTCCAACTTCATCTCACATGCCATATATCTTACATTTTTATTATGGAAGCTCCAACTAAAAAGTATAAGTTTTGTCATTTCTGGCTAGTTTGAATCTTAGCCTATGTCTGTTAATTTCCAATAAAGGCATCAAAAAATTGCAGAGCGAGTGTTCAACCTAAGTAATTTCTAACCATTAATTTAAATCTGACACTCAATATTGTTTCTTTTAAAATTAAATATATTTATCTTTATCTAGTACAATTTTTTTCTGGTAAAGATTTTTTTTCAGGGCAATTTCAGGTCTACAAAAAAATCGAGAGGAAGATGCAAAAATTTCCCAAATACCCCTTGACCCCACTCTTACATAGCCTCCCTCATTATCAACATTTCCTACTAAATTGGTACATTTGTTATACCTGATGAATCTATATTGAAAAATGCAATTATCTAAAGTCCCTAAATTTATCTTAGGATTCATTCTTGCTATTACGTATTTTATGGGTTGGGACAAATGTATGATGATATACATCTGTAATTATACTATCATATAGGATGTTTTAATTGCACTAAAAATCCTTTGTGCTCTAACTATTCATCCTTCTCTCAGCCCCCAATCCTGGAAATCACTGATTTTTTTTTTTTTTTTTTTACTGTCTACTAGTTTTGCCTTTTCCAGAATGTTCATATAGTTGGAATTATAAAGTACACATCCATTTCATATTGGCTTCTTCCACTTAGTAATATGCAATTAAGCCTCCTTCATGTGTTTTCATGCTTGAGAGCTCACATATAAACTTTGGAATGAGTTTGTTGATATTCACAAAGTAAATTGCTGAATTCTGATTGGGACTGCACTGAATCTATAGATTAAATTGGGAAGAGATCTTGACAATATTGAGGATTCCTACCATGAACATGGAGCATCTCTTCACTTTAGTTGTTCCTTGATTTCATTCCTTAGAATTTTGTACTTTCACTTATATAGATCTTACACATATTTGTTAGACTTATTCCTAAGTATTTCACTTTTGTCACTATTCTGGCCAGAGGTTTGTCAATTTTATTGATATATTTCAAAGAATCAGTTTTTATTTCATTGATTTTTCTACTGATATCCTGTTTTCAATTTTACTGATTTCTGTTCTAATTCTTATTATTTTTTTCACTTAGTTTGGACTTAATGTGCCCCTACTTTTCTAATTTCTTAAGGTGTTCAATATAGGTTTTAAAGCATCTAAATTTCCAATGTGGAGATGGACAGAAGTCCATATCCTAATTACATGAAGTCTTAGGACAGGGGCAGAAATGATGAAGGAAGTAATTGGGGAATGCTTAATCCTTTGGTTTTAGGAATCTGGTACTTCCTTCACTAGTTCAACTCAGACAGACGTTTTAGATAAATGGAAATTACTACATGTCTTCTAAGTACTGTTCCGGAGAGAAGATTCCTGGTACTGAGCTTGTTCTTGCCTGGAGGTTGCTCCTATGCAATTGTGGCAGCTGGAGATGTACGTTATCTGACCTGCTGGGGGCTGCTGCTGAGCGTCCTGTGTAATCAAAAGAGACTCAACAGGATTGAGAATAGCAAAGTGATTTTACAATTTTGTTGAATATCTCAAACCCTTTAAGTCGTGTGATTGCCATTTGTCAGAACTGTTAATCTTTTGTTAATGTATTGTGTATTTGTGTATTTTGTATTATTGATTGCCTTGTTTTTGTTAATACTATAAAAAGCCTCTGAAAACCTCAAGAAAGAGGTCTTGAATCTGTAGTAGACATGTCAAGCAGTTAAGCCTACTTAGTAATGAAACATTGAGATGGCTATCTAGTCAAGATAATGCAGTAAATAAAGACCACAGACGGTGTTTTTAATGTGTAAATTCTAACACTATAAATTATTAGCTGTGTAGCATTTAATAAACTTTATAAACCTTAGTTTCCTCATCTTTAAAAGGTATTATTACAAATACTGAAAACTCTTTTGTAGGGTGAAATGTAATGTTTATAAAATCCAAAGCACTGAGCTAGCTCCATAGCAAATGCTCAAGAGATGTTAACTTCTTCCCTTTCTTTAATTTTCTACATTTATTCTAAGATCTGAGTTTTATTAGCAGATGTTTAAAGACTACTTTTTAATCTGGCATGCTTCATATATTATTTGGTTCTTTTTTATATAAAGTCTCAATTATGAAAACTTACTTTTATTATGTTTAGCCTATATGACAAACTAAGAAATAATTTTCTTGATGTAAATATGGATAGAAATAAATGCACTTTTAAAATCCCCTTACTATAAATCGAAGTTAGTCTCAGTTATTAGTATTGTTTTTCAATTTGAGAAATATATTTATAGGATTTCTACATTTATGGGATAAACTGTTATGAACTCACTCAGATATAATGCTTCCCAAATTGTGGAATTTAGGCTTTTTTGTGATTGTTGTCAGTATCAAGTCTCTCTTTTTGCTACTAGCAAAATGGTCTAGATTATTCTACCTAAAGATGTATAGTTACTGCTGGCAAGGCAAACAGTAGGGAGTACTTTTCAAGACTCTCATCCTCCAGATTTGATATGCCAATAACCAAGGCCCATCCTTGGCAAAAAGGCAAAACTTGTCTCAGTTAGTTCCTTCATGGTTCATTTTGCACTTTATTTATTTTCAGTAGCAAATCTTTCCTTTTTTTTTCCCCCTAACGTCTTCATTTTGCTTTATTCTTACTGTCATTGTGAGGTAAACATGTTTATTCAAAACAACAAATCTACTAGGCAATGCATACAAGGAGATATGCCTTTCTTTCCCATGTAAATTTTTTTGTTTATTTGTTTTTTGAAAAATATAACTCTTTCTGGTATTTTGGCCACATAGGCCAAGTACAGCATTGTTCTCTCTTCTAGAATGGAAATAGATGCCATATTTTCTATAGTAAATTTTCATATCGAGTTCATGGAAATAAACTGCTTTACATTTCTGTTTAGCACTTTGGAATTTCAAAACAGCTTATATATTTTATTACCTTAATAACTCTGTAAGATAGACAAGCTAGATAGCTTTGTTCCTATTGTATAGATAAATTAAGCAGCAAATCAAAGATTCTAAATGATATATCAAGAATCTAGTAGCTGGAGAATTGGCTGGAAACCCAATCTTGATTTTCTGCTATCCCACCATGCCTCTCTATAACTCAAAGAAACATAAACTGACAAGTTTATAGCTTATAATTCTTGCTTTTGTTATCACATAATAATTGATAACTGTTAAACTAGATCCAGGTTCATCTGCTTAGAATGTACTCTGGTGAGTGAATTTGTTCTGGGTCATGTTGACCAGTGTCAGGCAATTCCAGATGACTAGACATGAATGCATCAGAATTCTGTAATTAGAGTCTGTGATAAACAAACAAACAAAAAGAAGTTGATATGTTCCCTGACCTTTTGATAAATTATCGAGTCCTGAGAATCTAAGTTAGAATCCAGAAGAAATATTTTTCTCAAATAAAAGCATGTGGATCCAAGTCATTATTTGAAAGGAACTGCAATTCATTGAACTAACTACATGTGCTTGTTCCTTTCAAGCCTGTCGAAGCTATAAAGTCGATATTATTGGCCCATTTTACAGATGAGAAAATTGAGGCTGAGAGACTAATTATTAGCTGCTAATAATGACAGAGCTCAAATTTGAATAAAGTGCTCCCAAACCAAAGTTCATATTTTTTCTACTTTCCCACTAACTTCTCTCAAAAAACACAGTTCTATACTTTCTGTAATCTCAAATATTTGTACAAATCTTATTCTAAACAGGTAATCAATTCTTATGTAAATTAGGCAACATTTTTATTTATCTAACCAGAAGAGTTTAAGAAAATAGTGAGACAGACTATAGAATTAAAATATGTTCATTGTATTAAAGTGTTGGGACTATATCAGAATAAGCTTTTGCATAGCAAAAGAAATCATCAACAAAATAAAAAGGCAACCTACTGAATGGGAGAAAATACTTGCAATGATATGCCTAATAAGGGGTTAACATCCAAAATATATAAAGAACTTCTACAACTCAAAACCCAAACCAAATAATCCAATTTAAAAATGGGCAGAGGACCTGTATAAACATTTTTCCAAAGAAGACATACAGATGGCCAACAGAAATATGAAAAGGTGCTCAATATCACTAGTCATCAGGGAAGTGCAAATTAAAACCATAATAAGATACCACTTTACAACTATTAGGATGGCCAAAATCAGAAACACAAGAAACAAGTGTTGGTGAGAATGTGGAGAAAAGGAAACCTACTCTCATGCCCTGTTGGTAGGAATTCAAACTGGGGAAGCCATTGTGGAAATCAGTATGGAGGCTCTTCAAAAAATTAAAAATAGAATTACCATATGATTCAGTGAATCCACTACTGGGTATTTACCAAAGAAAACAAAAACACTAATTTGAAAAGAGATATGCAGTCCCCTGTTTACTGCAGCCTTATTTATAAGAGCTCAGATACTGAAGCAGCCCAAGTGTCCATCAGTAGATGAATGGATAAAGAAGATGTGATATATATGTGTAAAATGAAATATTACTCGCCATAAGAAAGAATGAAATCTTGCCATTTGCAACAACACGGTGAAGAGGAAAAGCACCCAGAGCAGGCCCAAGCCAGGAGGCCCCAGAAGATGGAAAGTTACTAACAATAAGCTAGAGATAATCAGAAGCCCTACTGGGAGCGAGAGATAACCAGCCCTTTTTGCTTCTGTAAACAGGCTTCTCGCCACAGGCTCCCTGCACAGGTTCCCGCCTAAAGCAGCCCTGCTCCCCCAGTTTAAACCACCAACCAGCAGTCAGCATAGCCCTTGGAACCCGACTGCCTGCAGTCTCCTATAAAAACCCTATAACCTCACTGCCCAGGGGCCCAGAATATCCAGCATGAGCTCATCTGGGTCTGCTGGAGGAAAATAAATCCAAGTTCTTCTACATCTCTGAGTGTCACTTGGTCTCTCGCCAGTCTGATTTTTATTTTTCTGCAACAATGGGAGGACCTAGAGGATGTAATGCTAAGTGAAATAAATCAGCCAGAGAAAGACAAATACCACATGATTTCATTCATATGTGGAGTTGAAGAAATAAAATAAATGAACAAAACCGGAAAAAAAGTGATAGACAAAAAAACCAAACTCTTAAATACGGAGAATAAACTGGTGGCTCCCAGAGGTGAGGCTGGTGGGGGTATGGAAATAGAAAAAGGAGATAAAGAGTGAACTTATCTTGAGGACCACTGAGACATGTATAGAATTGTGGAATCATTGTATTGTATACCTGAAACTAACATAACACTGTATATTAACTATACTTGAATAAAAATATTGACATTAAACCATTTTGATAATATTGGACTATATTAAATAATTACACATAATTTAAATCTCATACCTAATGTAAGTTTGATGTGGAGGTAAGGCATGCCTCTGATATGCTGCAGAGGTTGTCCCTGGAGTATAAAAAATTATTCGTACAGAAGAGGGAGCTCAGCGTGGTTAGTGAAGATTTGCTGGCATAAAAATTTAGAAGGCATTGACCTGTGTAGCTACATGTGAAATTGACAGATTTAATATTCAAAAGATTTACGTGTTCTACTTACAAATTTAAAATTTTAATTACCATGGCTCATGATAAAAAGTTTCCTTAATATAATATTTTTTAAAACTACACATTTTTTTCCCAGAAAAAAAATCTGTATGATTAATTACATGCAACACCCCTAAGAGATCTTCAGTACTTCGCTTTAGCAAAGTTTCTGTTAAAAAACAACAACAATAATATATATGTAGTAACTCATTAAGGATTCACTTTGAATTCTGTTTTGCATTTTAAATACTGTATGGTAAATTCTATTTTTGACAGCAGTGAAATGATTTAGTTTGGAGTGGGCTCTTGGTCATGCTGAAGGACTGCAATAAATCAGTTCCATGAAAAAAAACTGAGTGTACGTCACTATATTAGCTCTAGGCCATTCAAAAGCAGCTAAGCCTTTGTTTTACCTCAAAAGGAATGTTTAATTCATTAAAACACGTAGAAAAAACATGATTATGCTTTTTCTTGGTATTTTACTTGAAGATTAATCTTTTGTTCACCACTGGATCTGCACAAAACAAATTTATTTGAAAGGAATTAACTGTCACGCAGTGTGTGGGTCTTAGTTTTCTTAAAGTGAATAGGAAATGTCTGGGACCTAAACAATATTTCAGCTTGAGGGTAATGTATTTTCTGGTTTCTACCCTGTCAGATTCTCACCCTAGTCTCCAGGGAGGCGAGAAGAGATTGCCTATTTGACATATTTTGCCTAGAGCAAGTCCTGAAACTACGATTTATATTATTCATTTGACTGAATGCTGATTTCCATAGATTTGCCATGGGTGAGAATACAATCCGCTTCCTTAAAAAACTCAACACCTTTCTTCTACAAATGAAGTTGTATTTTGTATGAAATAATGAGGGAAAAAAAGAATTAGGGAATGTTAAAAACAATTTTTTTTGTATGTTAAACTAGGTAAAATCAGACTTTTAAAGTTTTTAGTTTTTTTAACTAATTTAAGAGGTACTGGAAAATTTAGAACTCTGAACATTTCTTTTTGGCCACAGATTTTTAAAAAACATCACGTATAGAGAAAAGTTATAAATCCTGAGATCTTTTGTTTTTTCAATATCTGCATTACAACAGAAAAATATAAAGTATAAATAGTCTGATGAAGTAAGTGAAATATGACTTATCTCTTCTGCCCCCAGATTAGTTTTCACTAATAAAAATCGTCTTAAGTTGCTGATTGTTCCTATAGAGATGCATTATCCATGGACTCAGTTAATAAAGATTAATTATGATATTAAAATCTTCAGAGATTAATAAAAATTCATAATCACATTTTGCTATATGGGGAAGCTTTTAAAAATTGGGAAAAATCCATAATTATATTCCAACATAAAATTATATTATTTATATGTAATTATAGTCCAGACATAAAGTTTTTGTTCTTCAAATCCAGGGATAAAATAGTAGAAAAATTCTGAGATCAGGAAAAAGTTCCCACTCTAGAATTAGGTGACAAAGACAAACTAAGTATATCTGTGGTATTGATGAGAATTAACTTTACATCATTCATTCTCCAGTGCCTAATCACTATTTTAAAAATTTTCTATAATGATTACGACAACTATAATTAGTCTTTACAACGAGAAAGGTCCCCATGATAATCTCTCCAAACACCTCCCAAACCAGTGTCTTGACCTGAATTCCCTGTATCTGTTAATATCATTAATAGCCAGGCTTGCCATACTGGAATATCTCTTATACCAGCTCTTATGTTATATCTCTATCTTCCATAAAATGCCAATTTATAACTATTACACAATCATAATGCCTTCTTAATCCACTTTGTTTTTCCCAAATTCCATTGCCAGTGTCTATATGAAATCAGATAATTCAGACTTTTCTAATAGGGAAAATAAATTTCTTCCAACTTTCAAGAATTTAATATCTCACTTCCACCATCTCCAAACACCCAAATATCAACTCACTCAGAGCTTAAGAATTAAACCTTTCCTGATGTAGAGCAAAAATAAATAGCTACGTGCTGAATTTGCTTTAATGGACCATCAGAGTCAACTGAGAAATAATTAGTGGAAAAGATTTTTGCACAGCACTGAGAAAGGAGAAAAAAAAAGTGTTTGAAGAAGCAAGAAGGAAGCAAAAAACATTTGAGTGAGGAAGTCATGTCATGGTCTAAAAAGGAGTTTAGAGGATGAGGGAGAAGAAAGACAAGACTCGGAATTTTCAAGAAGGAAGAGGGCTAATATTTGCCGTTGGGTAGATTTGGAAAAGGACTATTCTGAGGGCTATTGCGGACATGCCCAGGTACAAGATCTGGCCTCCTGTACTGTGTCTCACTTGGCCTCATCCAGGTTATATGCTAGTGTTTTTACTGGATGGGATTCTCCTTTCATCCAGCCACTGGCTAACTATCCAGTAGAAGTGATGCTACACTGTCATTGGACTTTGGTCTTCATTTCATAACACCCAGAACACCATTAAGATTAATAAAGGGCTGAGTTTCCTGCCCAGCTCTAACTTCCATATATGCTTGGGAAATAGCTGAACTTAATGAACTCTAGAGACAGCCACAGCTCAATGGTGCTTAATGATAGAGACCTGTAGTCCTTACTACAGATGAGCTGTGCTCATCTCTGATTTATCATCTTTTTCCTTTCCCATTGTTAAAGGATAAATTTATTCATATATATAAAATCATATATAAATATATTTATATGTAAAATATAAAAATAATAAATATATATATGCCAAAGATTGACTCTCATAAAAAATATAAAATGAACACGTTAACGATTTAACTCATGAGTTTAGAAATATCCAGTTAGATGTTACAACCATTTAAAAGATGATTCAAAGAGCATAGACATATAGGCCATGAAATGATTTTAAAGATTGAAGTAAAACTGATTCTCTTCCACAGGGATAGGGGAGGTAGGGTTAGGGAGGAGAAATGAAACATCCCTCCATTAGACAGAATTTATTTGCATGCTAACAGACAAGAGTTATTTGCAGTGCTATCAGTTATCTACAACTTGGAGTTGTCAAATAGCTCAAAAAACAATGAAAAATTCCAATCCCTTAGGTTCAGAAACTGGAAGGATGGATGTTCTTTTAGATCAGAGGTTAGCAAACGTTTTCTATGAAGGACCAGATATTAGGCATTATGGGCCACACACACTCTTTGTCATTTATTCATCCCATTTTTTGTTTTGTGTTGTTTCATTTTATAACTTTTTAAAAAAATATAAAAGTTATTCACAGCTCAAATGCTGTATAAAAATAGGCCATTGTCCCGATTTGTCCCATGGGTCCCAGTCATCCAGTAACTTTTTTGGGTCCATTTCAAAGTCTTTCACAATTTTTTTTTGACAGCATTTGGACACATCTTTCATTTTGTTGCAAAATAATTCTTTTAAGATACTAATCTGGTCAAAGACTCCTTCTTCTCAAAGGATTTCAATAGGTCCTTGCAGAATTAATTAAATGCAAACTTCCTAGACCTGGCGTTCAGGACTCCAATCACATATTTGACTACTGCAGATTTATTCCCCCAGCTCTTTCCATGTACAAACCACTTTTCTTACTTAAATATGCCCCATTTTCTCACTTCTGTAAATTGTCTCATATTTAAGCTATTATATAAAATCCTTCCCCTTTCGAAATCCTAGTCTTCCTTAAAAGGTCAATTTCAAAAGCTGTTGGTTCAGTAATGTCCTCCTCAACCTTTAGCCAGGGAGAATATTCTTGTTTGAGCCCTCCTAACATTAGCATCATTATTTATATCCTTCACACTAATTTTCCTAATATTAATTCATCTTTACCTATATTACTTCCCTGTTTATGTTGCTACAGCAGAACTATCTTAGAATATGTGTCTTATAAATTACACAAATTTATTTTTTACAGTTCTGAAGGCTAAAAAGTCCAAAATCAAGGCATGCACGAGGCAGATTTGGTGTCTGGTAAGGTCTCACTTCGGTCCCACTTCCTCTCTTGTAAGACAGCTGATTTTTCACTAAGATGTCACATAGTGAAAGGGGAAAGGAACTCTGTGTGGTCTCTTTTATAAGGGCACTAATCCCATTATGAGGGTTCTGCTCTCATGACCTCACGACCTCCCAAAGGCCCACCTCCAAATACTATCACACTGGGGATTAGGTTTCAACATATGAATTGTAGGGGGATACATTCAGTCTGTAGTACATCCCACTCAACAGTGTATTTTTTCTAAGCCTTTCAAAGATTAGGTCCTCAATAAATTTTTGTTGTATTCCATCATTTGTTTCTTCTCTTGTTCTTGTGTAATTTTCAATTTGCTGAGATAAGACTTTTTATTGACTTACTGAAATAACTTAACAGTGTTTATTCCCTTTATACCATTAGCCAGTCTGATATCTACGGGAAATCACTTAACATTCTTATTTTACCTACTGCTGCATATCAAATTTTCCTAAAGCTTATTAGTTTAGAAATAACACACTTATGATTTCCATGCATGAAACCTCTGTGTGTGACTTCGCTGAGTTCTTTGGACCACAGTCCCTCATAGTATTTCAATCAAGATGATTACAGAGCTGGGCGCCTGGGTGGCTCAGTTGGTTAAGCGACTGCCTTCTGCTCAGGTCATGATCCTGGAGTCCCGGGATCGAGTCCCGCATCAGGCTCCCAGCTCCACGGGGAGTCTGCTTCTCCCTCTGACCTTCTCCTAGCTCATGCTCTCTCTCACTGTCTCTCTCTCTCTCAAATAAATAAAATGTTTAAAAAAAAAAAAAAGATGATTACAGAGCTGAGTCACCTCAAAGTTCAAATGGGTAAAGATCCCCTACAAAGTTTACTCACGTGTTTTGGCAGGATTGGGTTTCCCATGGATAGCTGGACTGGGGGCCTCATTTTTTCACTGGCTATTGGTCAGAAGCATCCTTCCATTCCTTGTGGCTCCTCCACAGGACAGCTCACAATATGGTGGCTGCTTCATCAGAGTGAGCCAGTAAGAAGAGCCAGGGGGAGAAAGAGAAGAGGAGAGAGAGAGAAAGAAGTCAAGTTTTTTTATGACCTAATCTCAGAAGTGGCATTCAACTATTTCTGTTGGAATGCCAGTTGAGGGGCACAGCTCTAGGTTCAGCCCATAGTCAAAAGGAGGGTAATAGGGGCGCCTGGGTGGCTCGGTGGGTTAAGCCTCTGCCTTCAGCTCAGGTCATGATCTCAGGGTTCTGGGATCGAGTCCCACATCGGGCTCTCTGCTCACAGGGAGCCTGCTTCCCCCTCTCTCTCTGCCTGCCTCTCTGCCTACTTGTGATCTCTCTCTGTCAAATAAATAAATAAAATCTAAAAAAAAAAAAAAAAAGGAGGGTAATATTCTTACCCAAGGGTATGAATATTAGGAGGTGGGATCACTGGGGCCCATTTGGAGTCAGCCTGCTACAATTCTCTAAACTTCAGTTTTCAAACCACTGATGACAGTTTGAAAGATGGTGATAATGATAATGTTGAATCTACCAAATTCAGAACTCTAAGATTAAAAGGCTATTATAAATTAAAAATGCTGTGGAATGAGAACAGTGGTCTCTAAATGTAAGAAGACCATGGGAAACCTTCTGTCAAACAAAGAAGAAATTGTCAGACTGATATATTTAAGGAAAAAAATCAGAATTAATCTTCAGTAAAAATTACTGTTTACCGAAAATGATTGAATCTGACTATACATTTTCCCCTCTATTATCTAGGCATCCAGATTTTGGGAATCCACATTCTTCTCATCTTATCATAGTGTTATACATTTAAAATAGACATACTTGCATTTTAAAAGAGACTTCAGAAAGAGAAAGTAATCTTATGACAAAGGAAAGGTTCTCAGGCACTCATGAAAGTCTCTAATTTTGGAAGATCTCTTTCCTAGAAATCTTGAGAGTGAATGTTTACTCTGCCTACATATATATTAGAGCCCTGTGAAGTTATCTTTAAAACGTCTGGTTAACCTGGTTTAATCACCATTGTTTCGACTCTTACTGCTGCAAAAATTATTGCAACTGCAGTATATCACTGTTCCAGTAGATGGCAAGAGCATACTATACACCAAACAGAAATGAGTTTTAAAACGTGTATGTTGAAGGCATGAACAAATGGTGTCAACCTATTTTAAAAATCTGCCTTTGTTGTGTTTGGGACACCATGAATGTAAAGGGAATTGTAGCATTCCATCACAGACACCTCTAATTCAGACAGGGTTTGCTGATACCCTACAGAATTAAGAAAAAAAAAAAAGTTCATCGAAACAAGTGATCTCATGCAGAATTAAGTTATGCCTGTGTGTTAATCTTATAGTCAATTCAAATAGGCTTCCTTTTTCTTTTTGGTTTTATTTTAATAAAACAGAGTGGATATAATATGGAAATGATTTTAATTAAAAGAAAGGCATATGGCACTTTGTAATTATAAACCATGAAGACCAGTTGTTTAGATAGTGGTGTTCTGCAATGGAAGTTAAAAGACACAGAAAGACAGAAGACATTTATATTCAATTGCCATTTTTCAGTTATATGATACCAGCATTTCCCAAAGAATGTACATATTATTGCACATATTGTAATTTAGAAAGCATGTATGCTTAACGATTTCGCTGCTCTTCTTGCCTATTTATGTTCTTGCTAATTTGACAATACTGTAATTTAAGCCAAGAATATTATGCAGTGATGTGATTGTAAGTGCTGAGAAATAAGGATGGTGACATTTATATTCATGCAACATAAACATAAATTAGGCAAAGTTCAGCTTTTTTTCCCCCTGGCGTTGAAGCTATATAGAAAGGATGCACACGACCAATTTCAGCAAGGTAAATCTTAATTTTCTTTTTGTTTTCATTACATAAAACGGAATGTATTCCCACTAAAAAAAAATTCCTATTATACATGTTGATAATAATGCCCAGCGTTCCACTGCTTTGTCCTTCTGGCCTCAGTGGAACATTATGTCCAGCTTTTTCTAGGAGGCACCCTATACTTGGTAGGGGGCTCCTATTGGGGAAAAGCCACATCTAGCCCCTGTAGATATGAGAAAATCTGCCGGTGATGCTTTGCAGCGGGCAGATGGGTAGGATTTTGGTTGGTGCTGGCTCAGGCTGTCAAATCTGAGAGCTGAAGCAGTACCATAAAGGGAAATGAATACCAGGGTTCATGTCTGGAAAATTAGCGCAAGACTGGATGAGCTGAGAGATTGATTGGGCAGTTCAGGAATTAGTTTTTGAATAGAGGCTGTATGCCTGGGTACTTTTCCAGTGTAGTGTTTTAGAAGACTTTCCGTTTAAAGGCACTAACTAAAAGAGCATTATATCGATGCCTTTAAGGACTGTCAATCTACAAAGTCCTCACTGACTGTTTCTTGAGTTTTGCTGATAACTGAGACCCAATTAGATTGTAAATGGGATCTAGATTACTTTTTGCTTAATACATTATCTTACATATGCTTAGAGTAAGGCTTTGTTGGCATTTTTCTATCCACTGTAGACATTTTTCAGGACAACCCATTCTACTGGGCATTTTATTATATTAAAGTACTTGGTTCTGAAATATTTTAGAGAATGTATTGTGTCTTCTGTATTAATTAAGACAAATCTATTTTAGCACTGTCCTTGTAGTACTCATTGTTCCCTTTCTTTCTCCTGAAGAAGTTGGTTTCCCTTTATAGATCTTAGCCTTTAATTTTTATTTATCCAGTTTTTAATTCCATTGACGTTTTTAAGTAGCCATGAAAATAGTTTTATCAATGTTTTCTTAATAACATAAAGTATGAATACCCATCCATTCCTTTTTTATATGCATATTTCCCTTTATTCCAGATACTGTATTAAATCAATTTCCCAAATGCATAAGTGTGTATCACAACACAAATTAGCTTAAAATAATATATCTTGAGAATGAGAATCTTGAGAAATTCAACAAAAGGAAAAATCAGGTTTGAAGACCTAATGACCTGGTAGTGAAAATGGTATTAGAGAACTTACCTATATGGCTTTCACACCTGACATTATTAGAAAAAACAGCTGTATCATTAATTTTGATTTACCAAATTTGATATGGAAGAAAGTGTTAAGGTCTATATTCATGTCAATTTCAATGAAATAGTTATAATTTGTTTTCTTTGTTGAAGACAGCATTTAGGCAGAGAAGCTCTTTAATGCTTGTTTCTGTGTCCTGGCCTCAATCTAACTGTGAATACTTTTTATCTTGTTTTTTGAGAGCTTCTGACTACCAAGTTCTGATACTGGTTCTTACCTCCATGTCCTTTTGTTCCTTTTTTTGGTTCCATAGTGAAATAATCACTTGGATATTTGATTTTTAAAAAGTTTTGGGTGACTTTTTTTTTTTTTTTAACTTACATAATTTCTACTTTTTTCCAATTATCAGGGTTTTATGGTCTTGGCCCATCTTACTTATGACTTAGCTTCCTCCTATCTCAGAAATACAAGTACAACCGACACGTAATTCCAAAACATGGGTGTTATAGTCTTTTACCTTCATTTTTAAAAAAGATTTATTTCCTTATTATTTGAGGGCGGGGCAGGAGACAGAGAGAATCTCAAGCAGACTCCCCATTAAGTACAGAGCCTGAAAACGGCTCAATCTCATGATCACGAGATCATGATCAGAGCTGAAATCAAGAGTCAGATGCTTAATCAACTGAACCACCCATGCACCCCTACCTTCATTTGTTTCTAAAGGATTTATTGAAAAACCATCCATTATTTCTCCGGCACTCATTTTAGCTTCTTTTTCAATTTTTGAATGCCAAGCTCCTCTTTAATTATTTTATAGAATTTTATTCAATAATTTTATGAATATTTACTGAATATCTATACTGAATATAGTTGTAAACAAAGTAGATAAAATCTGTATGTTCATCTAACTTCCAAGGTAAAAAAGAAGACAGACATTAAAGACATAGTAAAAAGTAAGCTGAGATGTCTATGACAGCAGGACCTTGTCTCAAGGAAGGACTCAGGTCTCAAGAGAGACATCTCTTCTAATTACTAGGGAAGTATAACAAATTAACTTCTCATTTAGTGCATCAAACAAGCACTATTATGCTCACAGATTCAGTGAATCAAGCACTCAAACAGGACACAGTATGATGACTGGTTTTACCCCTTTAATATCTGAAGACTCAGCTGGAGAACTCAGAGCATAGAAGCTGGAATTATCTGAAGAACATTCACTCCCATGTGTGGTGCTTGATGCAGACTGTCGGCTAAGATCTTCATTGGTATAGCTGGCCAGAACACCTAAATATAGCCTCTACATGTGCTTGGGCTTCATCGGAACATTATAATGAGTTCCAAAGGCAAGTATTCCAAGAAAGAGCCAGGCAGAATCTGCATCTCTTTTACGATTTAGCCTCAGAAGTCATACAGCACCACTGCTGCCATACCGGGAGGAGAAGTCACAAGCCGGCCAAGTTTGAAGAGGAGAGGAAATGGACTCCAGCTCTCAATGCACAAGGGACAAGCTCCTGGGAAAGCATACAAGATGATAATATCGCTGTGCTATATGGTCATTTTTGGGAAAAAACAAACAAACAAACAAACAAAACACAACCTGAAACAGCATCTTTGAGAAAATGGTATTTAAGTGGAAGCTGACTGAAAGGGAACACATCTGCAAGGCCATATAGTCCGAGGAAGCAGTCCGAGTGAAGATCAGAAGACGGAGCAACCTTTCGGCTTGACTGAGAAAATGTGAGCCAGTTTGGCCCGATGACGGAGAGCGCGGACCGGACCGGCAGGAGATAAAACTGGAGAGATAAGGCCTTCTAGGCCTGAGTAAAGTGTTGAGACTTTAAGCAAGGCCTTATAGATCATGGTAAAAATTATGCAAACCTCATTGTAAAGCAATAGGACACCATGGGCAGGTTACAGTTTGGGAGAGACATGACTGGATTTGTAGTTATAGATATTCCAGACAAGTTGCTGGATTCAAGTATGGACAGCAGGGGCCATTGAAGTGATGACTGCAGAGATCCAGGTCAGAGACAAACATGGCTGACTTGAACTAGGGTGGGAGTGGTGGAGGAGGCAGAGTTCGCTAGGCAGATTTGAAATATAATTAGTTGCAAAGAGCAAGATTTGGGAAATGGTTTGGCTATAAAGGGTCAGAGGGTAATCAGATTTTGGATTGAAAATTATATGTGGAAAGCTTGAGTACTAGGAATGGGCTTTGGGATAGATGATTTTAAGTTAAGTTGTAGGGATATTGAAGTGTTTTGAAAGCCATGTTGAGATGTTCAGTGGTAAGTGGGTTATATGGGCCTGGATCTCATGAGGGATGAAGTATCCATTTGTAGGTCATAGCATCTAGATGGTACCACATCCACGGACTGGATCAGAAGGAGGTATTAATAAAATGGGAGGCAGTTTCACAAAATAGGTTACTTAAAGAATAAGCAGAATTTCATCAGACAGAAAAGGAAAAGTGGCTTGGGAAAAGGAATTTGACTTATTTCACTTTTTTTCTTTTTCTTACTTTTCTTATACTTTAAACTCATTCAGGGCAGGGGTTATTTCATTACAGGATGCACTGAGATATAATTAGCAGTAGCATAGGAAGGATTTTGGAAATAGTTTAGCTAAAAAAGATCCCTTTGCTGGGACCATTTTCTTTCTTTTTTTTAAAAAGATTTTATTTATTTATTTGACAGATAGAGATCACAAGCAGGCAGAGAGGCAGGTAGAGAGAGAGGAAGGGAAGCAGGCTCCCCGCCGAGCAGAGAGCCTGATGCGGGGCTCGATCCCAGGACCCCGGGATCATGACCTGAGCTGAAGGCAGAGGCTTCAACCCACTGAGCCACCCAGGCGCCCCTACTGGGACCATTTTCAACAGCACAAGAGAAATTCATAAACATGAGGCTGGAAAATATTTGAAATCATCAATAATTAAGAATAATATTTGTAATTGGAAAAGAAAGACATTGTTTATGCAGGTTTTATTTTACGTGTTGTGAAATAAGAAAGATGCTCTCTTGGTAGTAAAAAACTGAAATTGGTATTTAGAGTGAGAGTGAAAATCGGAATTAGTTATACAAATTTGTGAGACTATATTCTGAAATTACGCTCAATGAAACTGTAGATTGAAGAATTCTCTATGCTAGGGAATATTTTCTATATTTTGTACCATATAAGGGTGGTTTTGAGAAGAGTGCATTTGGGCCTTGAAAGCCCTTTTCTATCCCTTTGAGTATGAATAGTTGGGAAGATAGGAAGAGTTAGAGCCCTGTGTCTTCATATCTGTAGTGGTTGCTGTGCTTGCTACACTTAACCAATGAGCGGGTGAAGCTAATATGAACATCTTCACTTAAATCTAAAATAAACAAATGGCTATCTAGGTGTCTGTCTTCTTAATGAGTTAGGAACATCACTAAAAAGTTAATACTTCTATTATTAGGTGTTGTTTTCTAACTCTTGGCTTACTGCTTTCAAGTAGCTGACTGTCTTAAAAAGTTATTCATGATTATGAATAAACTTGTTAGTAAAATGTTTGAATCCCCAGAATCCCAGAATGTTGTATTTTCTCAGCAAAGAGTGACTGAACAGTTTGGTAATAAGCATTATCTAATGTGAATGGGTTTAATACTTCCCAAACTGTATCAGAGTAGGGAAATTCTGAAGATGGAACTTTTTACTGAAGTGTTTATTGATAATAGTAGGCAACTGTAAATGGAAAGTTGACTTTCCACAGGGTTCATACACTCATTCCTTCATTTGATATATAATAAGTATCCACTATATGCTACTTATGGTTCTGGACTCCTGCAGTCCAAGAGCTTTTAAGGAGCACACAGTGAAAGAAAGGAGAAAGTCTGGAAAATGCCCTAATGCAGATTATGGTGTTATGGAGTAAAATAATTGTTATCTAATCAGAAGCTTTGGGGTGCCTGGGTGGCTCAATGGGTTAAAGCCTCTGCTCCGGTTCAGGTCATGATCCCAGGACCCTGGGATTGAGCCCCACATCGGGCTCTCTGCCCAGCAGGGAGCCTGCTTCCTCCTCTCTCTCTGCCTGCCTCTCTGCCTACTTGTGATCACTGTCAAATAAATAAATAAAATCTAAAAAAAAAAAAAATCAGAAGCTTTTCCTGATGTTCTTAATCTAAAAGGAAGTCGAATTGAATTCTGCACAAGACAATAGGTAGTACTATCTCTAGCATTTTTTTTAAGTATTGGAAATATCCCAGAAAGGATTAATATGGTTCCATAGTGTAGACAGGTCAATGCCTACTTTCCTCAATGGGGTACAGGGCAATGGGACATTGTACGTTAATACCTGTACTGAAATTAGCACAAGATCAGTTTCCCCATAGACCTAATTTTCCCTGCTGGATTTTGCACTGTGCCACGTATTGTGCTTAGTGCCTGAATGTGATTTATCATCAGTGGTTCTCAAAACCATTAGTATATGAATCACCAGAAGGCCTCCTTCAAGCGGAGTCCTGGGTTCTGGACTGGGGCCTGAGAATTTGCGTTTTGAACCATGTCCTAGCTAATGCTGGTGCTGATGCTACTGGTCCTGGAAGGACACTTTGAAAACTACTGTTTTAGATTTACCCTTGTCCTCAGTGAGTCTACAGTTACAGGTGAGGGAGACAGGTGAGTAAGCAGATACTACAAATACAGTGTAGTAAGTGCCAAGGGGTACTTGAACTGAGATTGCTTAGAATCATCAACAGTCAGATTCATGTCAAATGGTGACTTAATGATTTGTCATTAAGGCAAAGTGAAGTAAACATTTGATGTAATAATTAAGATACTGTGTCCCCAAAGCCCAACAGTGTAAACCTTTTTCTTGAGGAAGAAAAAGTGACAATGCTTCCTTGATTGATTGTCTGTGCTGATTGGTTTCACCAGTTAAGTGCTTCCCTTTACAATTCACCTTGTCTTTGTCGATTTAACCTCACATCATTTGGGAACAGTATTTTTCTCCAATGTCATCAGATAAATAGTGGCTGTGTTTGTGTTTCTCGATAGCCATATAAAAGTGCATTTCTAAGTTTGGGTTTCATCATTCATGTATAGTTGCAATATAATGAATTATGTCAGAACTAAAAAGTTCATTTTGGGGGGGGCAAGGTTTATCTTCTGACTCAATTTAAGCACTATCAGCTGAGAGATTATCTTATACAATGAAAAGAACAGAAAAACCCTACACTTTTGAAAACAGATTTTGTTAGTACAAAGTAACCGTGAATAGTCTCTAATCATTTTACTTGTGAATTGTCAGAAGGGAAAAAAGTTACTTCTTTCAAATTTCACTTTAGTGAGAGATTAAAGAGCAGCTTCAAAAAGTGGAGGTGTTTCCCTCAGATGTCAAATATTTACAATTGTCCTAAAGTAGACAATGGTTGCTAAAAGAATCCTTTGGTGACTAATGAATGCTGCTTCTGCTTCCTCTTCTATCTTCTGAACTGCTTTAATAGAAGTTTCCTGTTCCCTCACCTCTTCTCCTAGCTCCTGTCCCTTTGCCTTCTGCCCCTCTGTTCTCATGGGAAAAAGAGGAGTTTCTTACCAGTTAGTATCTCAGGACTATTTATGAGGTCTAATCCTGTATCCTTCTCATTTCATTCTCCTCTTTAATACCCCATGTTTGACCTACTTTTCCAGATAATAACACTTAATCTTCCCTGTGATTTTGTTCTCTTCTCTAAGACTGTGGGATAGAACCTAAGATTCCTAACTCTGACTGATTTCTTTTTGTAGAAAGCACTTAACTCCATTTTTATTTGTAAACAATTTACTTGTAACAATTATAAGAAACATGTGAATTAATGAATTTAATAAATGATGAAGATGTTATAAAGTCACAAGCAGTCTTAGTGTCCTCTGTAGCTATGGCAACTTTGTAGCTATGCCAATTTTGTAATTTGAACCAGATTTGCTTTTTAAGTGTCTTTTACCTGAATCCTGGATCCATTTGACTCCCTGACTCCCTACATCCCTGATTCTTCTGGGAATCTTTAACAGTCATTTTCCCCACAGGACAAAGTACCAAGTCTTCTCCCCCTAATGTGGAGTCACCCTCACACTTAGACCTTTCATCTCTCCTAATGACAATCCTGTGTGCTTTACGCTACTGTAAGCACTTGTTTTTCATTTTCTATACACAGCAGGGTCACCTTGGACTACAGCAAGTCTCTTCCTTACTAAAACATTTATGGTCATAAGGAATACCTGCATGAACCTTATATTCTGCATCTTAGTACTCCAAAATTTTCTTTCAGTGGTCTGACTTAAATCCCTTCAGGTTACAGTAAATACGTTAATCAGGTAAGTCCCCAGTGTACCCTACAGATAACATTCAAGCCCTTCCAGCCTTTCCCATCCCTGCTTTCTCAAAACATTAGGCAAATTCACACCATTGAGAATATCTTGTTACTGTATCCTAGGTACCAATTTCTATTCCAGACAGGGATCATTGATTGCAAGGAACTGTAACCTGCTGAAGATCCCTTAAACAAAAAGTGTATTACAAAGGCTTGGATAAATAGAGTCAGACAGTCTTTTGGGGACTGTCATTGGAAACAAGGTTTCTGTCTGGAACCTGGTTTGTTCTTTCAATATCCTTTGGGCAAAATGGTCTCCTTTAGGCTTTTATTTGTAAGTGTGGTCTGTTTTGCTCTCCACAATTTTAACTTGGCTTTTGTTCTTTCACTTGGCTCCCCAGAGCTCACTGACCCCATATCTCAGTGTCTCCATGAAGAGATGGATAGGAATTCCTGATCTATCTGTTGTCATTCATGGTGGGGCTGCATGAGAAGTTTGTCACACTTCCACCTTTTAAAAAGATTTCTTCACATTTATGTGTGTGTGTGTGTGTGTAAATAAAGTTTATTTTTTGTCAGAGCCATTCCTACCAAGCAGATTAGGTTAAGCCACTTTTAAAACAAATTGAACTAAAATGCTGCATATAGGTATTATATGAAAATAAACTGTTCTAAAACTATCTCAGAAGAGGAACCACGAGGGGTGCCTGGGTGGCTGGCAGAGTTAGTTAAGCTACTGACTAGGTTTTATCTCAGGGTCATGATCTCAGGGTTGTTAACTCAGGGTTGTGAGACAGAGCCCCGCATCAGGCTCAGCGCTCCCCAGCAAAGTCTGCTTAAGTTTCTTTTTCCCTCTGCCCCTCACCCTGTGCGTGCACTCTCAAATAAAACAAAAAAAAAGTAGAACCTTGATACGGTAAGTAAATATACATGCTTAAAACACAGCAAAAAGGACTTTGACAACTGCAGTTTCTCTTTTTATATGTACCTAAAATGAATTCAAATACTTAATTGAAGAACTCTATTAATAAAAAAAGACAGAGATCTAAGTAAGTGCAGGGTGTCTGCCAACCAAAATAATAACCAATGACTATCAACAAACTTACAGAGGGGAGAAAACAGACTTGGTAGTAGCTGCTTTTTTTTTTTTTTTTTTTAAAGATTTTATTTATTTATTTGACAATGAGAGAGAGAGAGAGGGCACAAGTAGGGGAAGCAGGCAGAGGGAGAGAAAGACTCCCCATTGAGCAGGGAGCCCCATGTGGAGCTCAATCCCAGGAACACCAGGATTGTGACCTGAGCCCGAGGCAGAGGGTTAAGGACTGAGCCCCCCAGGCACTCCAAGTAGCTGCTTTGTAAAACACGCTTAATTACAACTTGACTTGATTTGTGAAGAAGTCTTGCAAATGCTGTTTCCTGAGGTTGAGGAGGTGGAGGCCTCATGATGAGATTCATGCCTTCATAAAAAAGGATACCAGAGAGCCCACTGGTTCTCTCTTTCTATGTGTGTGCACAAAGCAGCATTCATGTGAGAAGGCAGTGAAGATAACTGTGTACAGGCCAAGAAGAGACTTCTCATCAAGTCCCGATTTGGCTAGCACTTTACTTTGGACTTTCTAGACTCCAGGGCTGTGAGAAATAAATTTCTGTCATTTAAGCCACACAGTTAATGGAATTTTGCTACAGCAGCCTGAGCTGATTAAGATACTATCCATTTTACCTTTGGCAGCTCTTACCTTGCAGGGAAATGCTCAAGTTAACAGCATTTGTGTATTCAACTGAAATAATTTGCAGAACAACAATCTATCCCTTAATCCAAATAGATTTGAATAAAAAACAGCATAAAACAAGAAATACTTGATTTACTGTAGAGAGAAGAGCAAGGGAGTTTTCTGGTGCCTGGTGGGATAAGCTTGAATATGAAGAAAATGAAGTCAGCCAGGAATTCATTCCCTAAAGCCTAGTCACTTGGTTCTAAGGTCATGATCTATACATAGTAACTTTTGCTAAGGCTGGTTAGTTTAAAGGTTTCCAGATAAGTCTTTCATATAAGATGTAGGTTTCACACTTGTACTTGTTATACTAACCTAGAGAGTGGTAAACATTTTCTATAAAGGACCTTACAGACCACACAGACTTTGGCAATCAATTAAGAACCCCAGCTGTGGCCACAGATAATATGCAAATGAATGGGTGTGGCCACATTCCAATTAAATTTTCTTTAAAAAACAGTCACAGTCCATAGTTATGGTTTAGCTAGCTGGCTATAGTTTGCTGACCTGCTGCCTCTTTTTTCCTTCCCCCTCAAGCCATCATGTATCAATCTCAGGGTCTTAGGAAAGGGATGAATTCCTGGGTAAAAACTAAATTTTTTCATTGCTCTTTCCCAAGGAAATGTAATACTTGATCAATTACCCCACCCAACAGTTACAGTCTATCCTATCTGGCAGTAGGATGTGCTCTTCCTGTGGAAATGCTTCCTTTTTTCTTTCCAAACCCCTCAGAATACAGGATCTGTCTACTGGGATAATTTCCACTATACTATTCACAGTTTGAGTAGAGATGGTTTTGGCCACATATTGAAAGCTTATATTTAATTATGTTTTCCTGCAATTATTTGGATTGAACTAATATTCTTCCTCCAAATTCAAGAATCAATTGTCCATTGGATTTTTACTTTGTGGTGAACATTGTGAGAATAAGTATGATACTGCTCCTGTTTTTTATAGATGCCTCATTATCCAGAATCTTCAGTAAAAGAGTGTTCCTTAGGACTAATTTCCCAATGACAAAAGTTCATTGTTTTAAGCACCAAGACTTCAGTTTATTAAAACCATTTTGAATTAAAGTTTGAAAAAAATTACACTTTCTTGTTATTTTAAACAGTCTACTGACCAGAACTATGCCATTTTAATGCCTTAGAATTACAAAATGAATCAGGTATTTTCTTTTATACTAAATGACTCAAGAAAGCTATGCTTTTGAGCATGGCATGAGTTACGCCACTCAAATCATTTGTCCCCCAGGCTGGCTCCTCATGGCATTGTGCCCAACTTTGAATATATGGAAAGTTATTGTGTGTGAAAAATAAACAAGCCCCATGAATCTATATACATTAATGAATATGTCCCATTCAAAATCTCTGTGAAATACTCAATAAGTAGTTTTATCATATTATTATCTGAGTTTGGTAAAAAGGTGAGTGAAAGTGAAAGATGTTTCCTTTCTTGAGAAAAAATCTTTTGGCACAGTCATCCATACCTCTTTGGTGGGAGTCCACAATGCCAACACCAGCTACAGTCAGAGTGTCTTTGAAGGCCTCTCTACCAATCTGCATACTGGTGGTGCCAGGACCCGCTCTACATTTCTGCATTTAGTGTCTTTTTTAAGAGTGTCTTGATGCAGTGGCAGAACCAAGTGCAACATGACACTTGCACCGTGTTTCTTCTTAAGCAAGAACGTAATGTGGCAATAGTAGGAGCAGCAAATCCTATCATGAAGTTTCTGGGATTTGGAGGGCTTTGCAGAAGAAATTATCACAGGAAACTGAAACCACAGGAAGTGGGTAAACGGAATCACTGGTACAGCATGGTTGTAAAAGTACTGCACAGAGAGATACATGTGAGACAGATTTGGCTGAACCTTCTAGGAAAGTGTGCTAGAAGTCCCAGATTCCAGGTACCATAATGAGAGATATACTAGTAATGCATGAAATTGTGACTTATTTTTACTTCCTAATTGCTGTTTGACTTGTGTTAAGTGTTATCCAGCATCAGTTTCCAAATCCGCAGAAAGGGATCAACAAATTTGCTCTATGTGTTTTTAAATGAAGATTAAATATGGATCCACAAATGACTCAATAGCGTGTATGTATAATTCTCAGTGCATGTCATGTGTAATACAAGTATCTGCCTTCCATATTTGTTCCTTTCTTGAAGGTCCTTGTCCTTCAGTTACAAAAGGGAACTGGAACTTCTTCCTCAGTGTATTTCCAGAGCTACCCACTGCGTTGTTAATTCTCAGTGTGGTGGGGTTTTTTTTCATCGTGGAGCTCCCAGCCCCTCCAAAGGCTGCTCTCACACTCAGTGCTCTAGACATAGGAAACTGCATTACGCCCCCAACAGGGCAAATCAAAGGCAGACAGGAGTAGGCCACGTTTCCCTTTTGCACCTTGTCCTTTTAGTCATCTTCCCACAATTACCACTAAGGTTAGACAGACGCGTAGGATTTTTTTTCCTGTGGAGCTGGAGTTATTAAAGTGGGACTACAGGCATTAAAAAAATGAAAAAAAAAAAAGATAAAACCATGTGAAAGTAATTAAAGAGGCCATTCAACTGCTGTGCTGTACTGCCATGGCAACCCATGTAAACAAACAAAAAATCTAAACCTGTAAATGCCTCAAACTTACAGAACCTTATAGAAACCTAAGAACAACCAATCACAAACAACCAGACTTGAAGCTATAGCCAATCAATAATTTCCTTGCTTTATTTCTACCTTTTGTCTCGTAAGTCTCTGCCTTGCTGTTGGTGAAGAGTCCCTAAACACCTGTGGTTTGGGACTGCCTGGTTTGCATTGAATCTTGATCAAATAAACTCTCAAAAATTTTAAAACATGCCTCAGTTTACCTTTTAACAACCATGATAATTATAAAAATATAAAAAGAATGCACGTCAAAATTTATTTTTTAATCTCATTCACTAATTAAACACTCCAGTACGATGTTATAATTATTTCAAAGGAAAATTTAAAGTGCCATAGATACCAATATTAATCATAAATAATGAGATGGATTTACAAATAGATACAAAACTTTTTTTTTTGAATGGGAGGGTAGAAGTGGTAGTGGCCAGTAGAATAATCAATTGTCCTTCAAGACAAGTTGTTTGCATATATATGGATAAGACTCATTTGCATTGGTATCAGTAATCTAGTTATCTACACTTGGCAGAGTTGTAAATTGCTTTTTTTTCTTTTGCATTTTTATGAATTTGTATACATCTGATGTACTATATATACATCCATGTACAAGAGACAGATATCTTCTCTGAGAGGTGCAAGACTTATTCTTTCATGAATCCCTCTAAGAGTAGTAAAACCAACAATTTGTATATGCATTCATGTATCTATGTGTATGTTCATACATACACATATATACGTGTGTGTGTATATATGTGTGTATATATATATTTTAAAAAGCAAAGCATCATCTCTTTGTCCATGGTTAACTTAATAGCAAGAACTGGGGGCCACCACAGGGTGCCCGGGTGGGTCAGTCAGTTAAGTGGCTGGCTCCCACTCAGGTCATGATGCCAGGGTTCTGGGATCCAGCCCATATCTGAATATCTGAATCCTTGCTCAGCAGGCAGCCTGCTTTTCCCCAGCCTGCCCTTCCCCCTGCTTCTGTTTCTCCCCTGCCTGCTGTTCCCCTGCTTGTGCTTGCTCTCTCTCTCTCTCGCTCACTCACTCTATGTTAAATAAATAAATAAAATCTTAAAAAAAAAATAGGGGCCACCCGGCAACAGTGGAGCACCAGAAGATCCTGGAGGCACGTGAAAAGTATTACAGGGAATGGAATATAGTTCTGGTGTGGAATATCAGTCTGCAGGGGCAGGATATGGTGCTGGTGAGCCCCAGACTCCTGGTGGAACAGTGCCCAGTGGAACAGGGAGTGCTGCCCCTGGTGTTTGCCAAGGTGGAGGGACAGGGTATGGGCCTGAAGATGAGTATGACGTAGTAGGGCCAGGGTTCCGCCCTCCCTGTGCCACCGTCCGGAAGACACGGCTCGCCACAGGCCTAAAGGACGAGCTGCCGCTGGGTCTGTGGGTATACCATACGGTCTCAAAAATACCGGAAGGGGCACATTCGGGGCAGGTTGTGGCCCTGTGAGACAGCACCAGCACAGCTGGGGCTGGATTAGGACCAGCAGCAGGTACATGGGCATAAATTTTAAAAACTGCACACTCTGTGTGGTTCTCACCCATTCGGTGGCCGGAGCAGTGGGAGCCGCAGACCAGTCTTCGGCCACCCGGGGCATGCTCCGGTCCTCCGTAAGGAACCCCTGACCAGGCATGGAGGGCGCCTGAGCTTCTTCAGACCCGTCTGTGACCTCGGGTTGAATGGCAGTAAACGTGGGAGCCTCGCCAGTCCATTCACCTTGAAATTCCTTCTTAGCCCTGGTGTTCTCAGCCGCCGCGGGCTTTTGCTTTTCGGTCTCGGGAATTTTTCAAGGCGAGATCACGTGGAGCTCGCGCGGGTGCTCCTGGGAGACCGTGCCGCGCAGGCGCAGGACTTCTCGGCGGCATCTACCATGGGCACCGCTGATCAAGCTCCTTAGCCGCAGAGGAGAATCCCCGTTTCGCAGAGCAATGAAAAGCAAGTTAACAAAACACGCCTCTGTTTTATGAAAAGCACCTATCATTTATGAACAGCATCATACCATCACGTAATCCTGAAGGGACTGAAACCCTCTCTGCCATTGAGAACACTGGTAATCATTTTGTTGCATTTAAAAATTTCATAATTATAACATAATTATAATAATTATAATTTCATAATTATAAAATAATTATTATAGCTAAACAAGGAAAAGAACTCGTGAAAACTGTGCGTGAAATGTGATTTCTTTTTCAGATTAGAAATTAAAATTACCTGAGAAACCATAGGCAAATTCCTAATTTTTATGCTGACTCCTCTTTTTCCCCCTTTACTATTTCAGTCTATCAAAGTTCTTCCCACTTTTTAAATTTTTATTTATTCTTATTTTTATGTAGATTCCTACCCATCCATCATAGTGTTCACGCTTTGTCTGGTGAATTTACTGAAGGATACAGTCCCCTCCTTCCATTATATATTTCTCCAGGCAGTCATTCAAACTGGATTAATTCCATGAGCCTTTAGCCAAATCGTTGATGCTGGCTGTAAACATCCCCAGGTCTACAGAGAAGACCAGGGAGAGGGGCCACGGTGACCTGTGCAGTCTAGTCAATGCGGTCGTTGTGGCTCTGAAATCACCTTCATCAACTTCAGCTTGTCGGTTTCTGTTCTCCAAAGAGTAAAGATCAGAATCGTTGGACACATTCACACATGTGTGCCAAGAATAAAACTAATTAACATAGACAGTAGGCTAAATCTATATTAAGGAGAAAAACAAATGTTTTCCAAACTGCTTCATAATTTTTCAAGGCACTAGCCTTTTCATGGAGTCAGTCAGCTACCTTATCATGGGTGATGGTGTTTAGCACTTTCCCTAATTGCTGTGAGTACTCTTTGAAGCATCCTGAGAATTAGTAAGGAAACACATACTTCTTTAGGGCTGTCTCCTTAGTTTCAAAACTGAAAGTTTGAAGTAATTGTTCTAGTAAGGACTCAATTAAGTTCTTAGCCAAGGGCCATTATTATACTCAGTGTCGCTCAGGGAAGAGGGGAAGAAGAAAGGTTAATGCTTTCATTTACAAATGTTTGTTCACTTCCCTTTTACTGATTTAGTCTGGGAGAATAAGTAATACCTCTTGTTGGAGCTGTATGTAAAATAGAAGTATGTAGATGCCAAGAGAAGTTCCAAGATAGGGGTTGGCAATGTTTCTCTGTAAAGAGTCAGGTAGTGAATATTTTAGGTTCTGGAGTCATGTGTTCTCTCTTGTAACTACTCAACCCTACCACTGTAGGATGAAAACAGTCATAGACCATATGTAAATAAATAGCCAAGAAAATTTTATTTACAACAACAGGTGGTAGGCTATATTTGGCCCACGGGCAATAGTTTTCTAATTCTTGGGTAAGAGAGTTTTTTTGTTGTTTGGTTTTGGTCAATGAAGTGGTTGGGTTTAGTATTTGTAACGAAATATGTTTATCCATTTAGTCTATTCAGAGGAATTTTTTCCTTCTGTTTTAGGTAGGACATATTGGTATGTCAATATTATTTGGAAAAATGAGGATTTTTAATTCGAGAAAGACACAAAACAATTATGAAATAATATGACAACATTGAATTAAACCTGTAAGTTGTTCACCAGGGAGTACTACAATATCAGCATCTTTGCCTTCAGTGGATTTTATCTCTATTGTATGACTTTGCCTGTGTTCATTTTACTTCTTGTGTATCACATTTTAATCTAGAGCTATTGGTGTTTTAGAAATAAAGCTTTCACTGACAAGGTGTAGTCTAAAAGTTTTTTGTGACTGTTGGGCAAACATTGAGATAGGTATGAGTGTGTGTGTGTGTGTGTGTGTAAATTTTTATTATTCTCAAATTCCCTGTCTTGGGCTCCATCAACCCATGAGGCTTATTCTACCTGCTTCTCTCTTCCTGGTGCTGAAAGCCTCAGAACCACTGTGTTCTGGGCTTAAAGGGAAGTCTGAGCCTGAAGTCTAGTATCAGATTAAAAGTTCTCTTTTAACCTGACTCCAGAAGACTTTTAAAAGATTCCTTTAGACACCATGGCATACGAGAAGATTAAAATGTAATGCAAAGGTATGAAATAAACAAGAGCACTTTCTTATCATCTTTGAGGAATCTGTTAGAAAATTCAAAGAAACTTCAAGTGAATCTGAACCTGTATAATGCCTACCCCAAAGAATTTCCCAAGTCTTGGTCACTCTTCAAATGTACTTTAGATACCATGTAAGAAATGAAAATGAGTTCTCCATGGAGAATTAAAAGCTTCCACCAAACTGATCAATGAATTTGGGTTAACGTCTGCACTTATGAATATCTGAGGCCAGAGTGATAGGAATTCCAAATTCCACCCAATGTTCAAGATTATCTTCTTCAAAGAAGTCTTCTCTCACAATTACAGTGCACATGAATATTTTCTTACTTTGGAATTTAAACATGTTTATTGTTTTTGTTTTTCACCTTGCTACTCGTTTATATCCCATCATTTATAGGTGTCTCCTCTTTCTGTCCCTTAAATATTGATGTATCTTCAGACTTAATCTTAATTTTTTTTCTGTAAGTATATCTCTTGCTGATTCTTTTCAACCCCATGTTTTTAAATAGCGACTGTAAACTGAACCCCCCCCCCCAATTTTTATCACTAGTCCCAATTCCTTAGTTGAACTTCAGACTTACGTATATCTGTCTCTCTAAAATTTCCACTCTAATGTCTGGCATAGCTCCCTAATGTCTCAACCTAATAAATTCAAAATAGAACTCTTGGTTCTGCTTCCCCTAGTTTCTCCCCACTCAGTATTTTTCATCTTAAGTATCTGCCATTCACCTACCTACAAAAGTCAAGATCTAGGAGTCATTCTGATCTTTTCCCCTTACTACTTACATTTAATCCATCACACATCCTACAAATTCTAACCTTAGACTAGATCTCAAGTATGGCCACTTCTCATAACCTCCACTTCTACCATCCTAATCTAAGCTACCATCACCCATCATGAGGACTTCAGTAGTGCCTTCCTCACTGATCCCTCAGCTTCCACGCATGCCCCTTTATAGATCAGTCTTGATACAGATGCAAGAGTGTTTTTTAAAAATGCACATCAGATCATATAAATCTCCTAATAAAAAGCATCCAAAGACCTCCCATTTTATGTAGGATAGTATCTTGGTTCTTTGTGTGGTCTAGAAGGCCATAAGCAACCTGGTCCTTGCTTACATCTTTGATGTTTCCTAACACTCTTCTCTTTGCTCATCAAACATAGTCACACTGATCATCGTTTTGCTTTTTGCTTATGCCACTCTTGTTCTTCCCTCCAAAACTTTATCGTTCCTGCTTCTTTGTCTACAATGGCCTATTGCAGGCATTTTTATGGTTGGTCCATCATCATCATTCATGTCTTTGCTTCAGTGTTTTCTTCTCTCTTATTTAAGAGACACCACCTTATTGACTACTTTGCCTTTAAGCTGTTCTCTATTCCTTATTTTCTTCATAGCACTTAAAATTTTCCAAATTTGTATTATTTATATACCCGTTTGTTATTTGTCTTCTGTTTGAGAGTGTAGGATTTATGGGGAGGGGGAGGGACTTGTATGATTTCTTACCACTTCTCAAGCGTACAGTGCCTAACATACAGTATGTCCTCAATATATATTTACTGAATAAATAAATAAATGTTTCACACTTAATTGCCTGTTCCACTTAGATATGTTTAATTTCTTTAAAATGTTTTAAAAATTACATTGAAAGTATTTCATTTTTTAAAATTTTTAAAAATTTTATTTATTTTTTTAAATTTTTTAGGGTTCCAGAATTCATTGTTTATGCACCACAACCAGTGCTCCATGTAATACGTACCCTCCATAATACCCACCACCAGGCTCACCCAACCTCCCACCCTCACCCCTCCAAAATCCTCAGATTGTTTTTCAGAGTCCACAGTCTCTCATGATTCGTCTCCCCCTCCAATTTCCCCCAACCCCCTTCTCCTCTCCATCTCCCCATGTCTTCCGTGTTATTTCTTATGCTCCACAAATAAGTGAAACCATATGATAGTTGACTGTCTCGAAAGCAGTATTTCATTTTAATTTGGATTCCTTTATTTGTGAGAATAAACATAGATAATTTTTGTTTATGACATAAATTGTTTATTGGCAATTTATATGTTTATTGACTATATTTATATTATACTTATATTTGTATTTATTCTTCTGGGAAAAAGTTGTTCAAAATTATCTTATTTCCTCTCACAAAGGAAAGATTCTAGTAATCATGATAACATCAAGTAGTTTATTTAAATTAAATTAACAGTAGTTAATTTAAATAAACTTAGTACAGCCACTTCCTTCACCAATCTTTATTCATGGCAATAATGTCTTTTTAAAAATAATTCAATTTCTTTGTAACCTATGAAAGAAAGCTTATAAAAAGATAAAATGTCCTCCGAAGGATTAACTTTTTTTTTAGCGATTTGCAAATCTTGTTACTTTCTTGAACACGCTATTTTCTTGTCAACTTCTGAGTAGATGTTAACTTCACATGGTAATAATCTGTTCTTATATGATAACATAATTATTCATATAAGTTGAAATAGTATAAATAGTAATATGACACTAAATAATTAGAACAAACTGGACTTTTCAAAAATAAACATGGCAAAACACAATTGAATATAGTGTATTTGATTTCAACTTTTTAAATGGTCATGAATGTTAATTCTAATACTGCAAATAAATTTCTCAAATTATTCATGCATTTTTCAATGGGCAGCTCCCATTATTAAAGGTAATGGAATCATGCTGCACAGTATTTCTATAGTCCATACCTACTCCAGAAACCTCATCTCTTCAGTATATAGATTGTCTTTAAGGAAACATTATGCTTTACATATGGCAGAACTATGCTTTACTCTATTTTACCTTGATATATTATTTTATTTTAGAAGTTAACCTCTCTGTGTAAGGTGCTGTCTTAGACACACCACCTGTCTCCCTGGTCAGTGATTTTCACCTCATTTCCTTGGTGTCCTTGGATTTGCCTCAAGAATGTGGATTGAAGGTGAACAACAGGGTGGGGAGGTCAAATAAAAACAGGCGGGAGTCTGTGTCCCTTAACATAATTGCAGTATGGATTTCTGGTCTTTTCCATGATGATACAACGTATCATTATCAATGTGCAGATCCAGCCAAAGATGGCCTCATTCACTGAAGGGCCAAGGAGGATGTGACCAGAATGTGAGCAGAATTCAATCTTGAGAGTACTGCAGAATTCTCCTGTTCCTTTAAACAAAACCGAGCCTCATCTGGAATACAGCAGGATGACAGATTTGAGTGCATTTCCTTTTATCCATCTTGTGGCTTAGGGCTATCAGAACTCATTTCCACCAATCAAAAGTTTAGAATTGATATTTGTTGTTTTTGTATGGTGTTATAAAAAATGGAATTCACATTAATGGTATTTTATTTGCACAATTTGGGTCTTCCTCTCTTCCTCCTTTTCTTGCTCTATCTCTATTTCTTTTCCTTTTTTAAAAGATTTTATTTATTTATTTGACAGAGAGAGACACAGTGAAAGAGGGAACACAGCAGGGGGAGTGGGAGAGGGAGAAGCAAGCTCGTGGCTGAGCAGGCAGCTTGTATGCAGGGCTAGATCCCAGGACCCTGGGGCCTGGGATCATGACCTGAGCTAAAGGCAGATGCTTAACGACTGAGCCACCCAGGCGCCCCTCTACTTATTTTCATAACTAATGTATATTACTTATTTTTATACTGAAAGCAAGATAGTCATTTAAAAAATAAATACATATTTTTATGTTCTAAGCAAGTAGATCAATTTCCTATGCAATGAAACGATTTTTTTCACCATTTGAAAAAAAAAATTTTAAATCAGATTACTTACATGTAAATCAGGATTCTTCTTACTTTAAATGACTTAAAAATTATTATTGCTAACTGGTAAAATAAAGAAACTGCTGACTGGCAATAATCTAAGAAGGACATTCTTAGACAAAGAGATGCTTGAAATTAGAGATCCACATGGTGCCCGGAGTCTGCCTCTTTCCATATCTCATCTAGTGCCTGAAGAACTTACTCTTGTTGGCTAAGTCACAGACACTTAACCAGACAATGCCAGCCTTTACAGTCTCATCATCAAAAGCCCCTCTACTTCTTTCCATTAGAGAAGTAATAGGAAAAACTACTTGTTTGAATGATGCTGGGCCACATGGTCTTCTCTGCATCAATCACTGTGGCTTCTTGAGTCTGTGACTAGACATACTCCTCTGCCCTTACCAATCCTTCCTGGATGGAAGAAAGAAAAGCAGATCCCCCAAAGTGGGCCCTACTCTCTGAAGTAGATTAAGCAATGATATGGATCAGAAATGATTTCGCTGAGGGTCTGTGCCCTAAGAACAACTATATCAAATACCGCCCTCATGTATCAGAAATAATGCAAATGTAGAATATTGCAAATAAATCTGTCAAAATGGTATAGTGGCAAAAGGGGAGTCCTGGACCTTTCCACTTAAGAGCTCTGTTGCTTTTGGCAAGTCACTGAAATGCTTTGATCCTCTATGTCTCTATCTGAAGTGAGCATAGATCACTACATTACAGTTTTGCTGTAAAGATTGGAAACTAGAAGACACGTCTGTATACGCCTCCAGGATCTAGGACTCAGTCAGCTCTCAGATGGTGGTCACCATTGTAGTTGTTTATTGTTGCTGCAGAATTTTGCAGTGGAAGCACTTTTCCTGAGCTGTCTTTTAGCAACACATACTCCATCTGAAACCTCCTCTGAGGCTGCGAAAGTTCTTTTTTCCACCCTATAGCACACACACAATGTGCAATTTGCAAAACACACATTTCTCCTGCTTCTTACGCTTTTATCTTCTATAATTTGCAAAACACACATTTCTCCTGCTTCTTATGCTTTTATCTTCTTTCCCCCTTTAGAGCCTTACTTTCTGTTTTCTTCTTCTTCCTATTCCCTCATCTCTGTGCTAGTTTTTCCTTTTTCTATCTACCTTCCCTCTCTGCTCAGCGCTGACTCCCTGCCCACCTACAGACTTTGGTACCCTTTCAAACTTGTGGGCATAATTCAGCAGAGAATTAAGCTTCCATTGCCATGACCAGATCACAAATACCAAAGGTTCAATCCTGGCATATCTCACATCTGTGATGTGAGAGGAAAATGGTGGTTAATCATATGGAAAACAGTTGTCTACTGAATTTGACTGTTTCCTTCAGCAGTCACACTGACAGGTTGCTGTAGATGGAGTTTAGAGCAAGTAGTTTCAGAGGAAAGGCGTAAGTGCATTTTGTGAGAGGAAACCTTTGTGAAAGCGGAGTGGATTCAAGATCAGATTCTCCAGGAGTGTGCACACGTGTGTGTGTGTGTGTGTGTGTGTGTGTGTGTGTGTGTGGTGACAAACCAAATGCTATGTGTCTCTCATATTTGGAATAGCATTAGCATATGTCTAAAGCATCTTTCTTTTCAATAATCAGTATGTGTCTGGAAATGCCAACTCATATTAAAATATAATTAGGAAAGCAATCCTCTTCTCATTATAATAGTGTGTTTTAAATTCAATATATATATATATATATATATTGGTACTTGCACCGTGTTTCCAGTCATTAGAGTATATAAGCCATTCTGTATTCTGGTCATACACATTGGTGGACAGGGTCAGTATAGGACATGAACTCAATACACTAGCATTCACGTGAGATATCATACTCATATCTGTAGGACTAAATATAGCTTTTCACTACCACTGAACTTCCCTACAATTTCACCTCATCAACAAAAGCATGTCACTCTTAGTTTCAAAATACACTTACCTCTGACTTACTCTTCAACAGCCTCTTGATTTTGTACCTTATTTTATCCAGTTCTGAGGACTTTTCTTTGTATATTCACAAGTGTGTTATTATTTTCAATATAGACACCCTCCTTACTAAAAGGCACTTACGTAATTCTCTTAGAGTAACTTAAGTACTTTTTTGATGATGATGGTGTTAGAATAAAAATACCCTGTTATGCAATTGAGAGTATTTGACAGTGATTTATGCATTTGTAACACCTTAAGACTTTGCCATTAACAGGTGTCATCCATGTCAAAACATAAAAAGATAATTACTTTATGGAAAGAGATGTTACCCAAGTAATTCCTAAGAAGTTTATGCTACTTCCAGTAGAACTGAAATTTCATGCCATTGCCAATGAGAACATCTCTTACAGTCATCAGTGCATAATCTTAATCTTAATGAGGTCCCAATCATATTTGGCTGTCATAGGTTTTTAAATACATCCTAAGTCTATTACTTAGTTCCATTAATTAGTATGTATATTTTCAGGATCCTAAAATAGATATCATATAAGCAGAAAATTTAGAGATGTGATCTCGACTTCCTGTTTGGTTTTTACACTATATGTAGGATACAGAGACTTAAGTATTAGTGGAATAGCCTTCTCTATTTACAGGCATTTAGTAGTTTTGCACGAAGGCCCTATTAACATCTTATTTTTTTTTCTTTAATGGCTTTAAAGAAAATGAAAAAAATAATTGTCTTAAAGACCTAATATACCCATTTTGAATAAGGGCTGGTTAGGGGTAGAGAGACTGCTACAGCCATTAATGAATTCTACCAATTCTTGGGGTGATGTGTCACAACTGAGGATCAGCTTTGTTATGAACTGAATCGGATCACCCCTAAAATTCATGTGTTAAAGCTTTAACCCCAGATATGTTGATATTTGGAGATGGGGCCTTGGGAAGTAATTAGGTCACAAGGGTGCGCTTTCTCAGTCTCTCTGTCTCCGTCTCTCCACCATGAGAGGATAAAATAGTCAGGAAGAGGGACCTCACCAGGAATGGAATCAGCCAGCACCTTGATCTTGGGCTTCCAAAACTGAGAAAGAGCTCAGAACTGAGAAATAAACATCTGTTGTTTAAGCCACACTCTCTATGGTATACATATATACTTTTTACAGCAACCCAAGTAACTAATACAAGTTTAAAATCTGCATCAATAGTAATATGGTGATTCCATTAGAAGAGGTATTAGCTATTTGGTAGGCAGTGATAAAGAGAATTGTTTCTATTTGATTTTGTAGGGAAGATGCCCCAGAAAATAAAACCAGCTCACCTTGAATAGTTCATAGTTTAAAAGTCTGACTCAGAGTCTTTATGCTCCAATGACATATTTCACTTTTAAATTTGGCTGAGCATAAAGCATATGAGTGACAAATATGTGGTGGAGACATGTCACTACAGGTCATGTCTCCATGGTAGTTTTCAAGAGCTAGTAAGTGTAATAGAGATTTGTACATTTTCTGAAGTGTCCAAGTGACTATATAATAACTTTTCTACTGTTCCATCTGAGTCATATAACATTGCGAATATTAAAATCAGCTTATCTTTATTTAAAACAAAAGTCAGTGTTTCTGTGATGTGCTTTCAAGTGGCTGTCAAATATTAACTTTGTACTGTGTATTTTGACATTTATAAATAGCACTCTAAATAAATCGTGACTCTCAAATAATGCTTCATTAAGTCTCCTATCAAGTTTTTGTATAACTATTTCGCTAATGAAGAAACAAAAAATTGTTTTAACAATTTTAAGAGATATTATTTGATGATAGTGATAATTCTTCCTATAAAAACATTTTTGGTTAAAATTCTACGTAATACACAATAAGGTTCTAGAATGTACAATCTAAAAATAGCAATGGTTTCAGTCTCCTGGATATCCATTTCTCTATATTGGGAAATCTTTATTTTATCCAAATTGTATTTTCTACATCAATAGGATGAGGCAATGTGTCTTAAGTATGACAACAACAACAACAACAAGTAAAAACAGCTCTCTGCATAGTGCAAATTTGTATACTTTTTAGAATCAGATATTTCATTATCCTGATTTACAGGTTTATGGATTTAGAAACTGAAATAAAAAAGTTTTATAAAAAAGTTTTATAAATGTAGCTAAGTCTATTAGGATGAATTCAGAAATATATTTAATGAAATAAATTAAAGCACTTCACAAACTGTAAAATGCTGAATAAACCCTCCAAACAATAAACAGCTCAAATCTTTTCCCTCCAAGTTCAGAGATCCTTCTATTAGAACAAGGAAAATAAGGCAGAGCCTATAAAACACTTTTTCCTGTGCTGGAAACATAAGTAAGAGGACAGGTACCTGGGTTGATTCCTTTCCAGTCCAGGATGCTTCGTAGTTTTAGCAATCATTTGAGAATCCTAATAGAATTCCACCACGAACAATGCTCTATGAAGCATTCCTAAATAACAAAATTCAGAATGTACCCTTAAGTTTAGACGATTAAAGTTAAGATTTTGTGCTTCAATTCAAGGATTTAGTGGGACATAAGGCTCACTTTTCAAGTGATTAAAGTTGGAATGATACTGTAATAATGGTAATCTTAAGTGCAATTGCCAATTATAGAAACTTGTTTTAAAGATACAAATACCTCTCGTTCATGGGTATTATTTGACCTGAATAAAGGCGGTCCATGATACAGTGTTAATTCCTCTGGGAATAATCAATACTTTTAATACATATTAAACCATTAAAAATGTGCAAGTGGCTCTTTGAGAGAAGTAAGTTAGCATAAACAAGTTTATTGCCGATTGCTGCTTCTGTCCTTGTGCTTTGAGTATTAAACAAAATCTTCTTTTACTGAGGAGAAATTAAACTTAGAATAAAGACAAAAGGCTTTAATATAAGCAGGATGCAATATAAACATAGGTTATTTAAGTTGGTTTATGCAACTTGAAGACTGTTTTCTAATAAAAGTTAGGCTCTGAATATTAAGAAAATAAAGCCAGTTCACAAGCACACACACGTACACACACCTTACACAAAGTTTTCCCTTCATAAAACTGAAAAATGGAGCACATACAGCAGGGAAACAGAAAAGAAAAGATTTATTTGCAACTTGAATCCTGGTGCCGAGGAATACCGGCTTATTTAAAAGAGGCAGTTGGACAGTTTTGTGAGGAATGAGGGGGAAGTTTCCAGTTCCTTGGAGAGCTTAAAGTAGACGCTATGGTTTTTCTTTTTCTTGAGTCAGGTTGTTAGTAATATTTTTACAGTGTTTTATCAGCCATGCTGTTTTTGTTCTCAGATGGAAACTGGAGGGATTGAGAGATTGACAATGAGAACTTCCTGAAGAGATCGATGGCTAAGAAGAGACTTTTCATGAGGCAAGGCGGAAGCATAGGGAAAGCAAGAGGAAGGACGAAAAGAATTTACAGGACACATTTACTGTGTTGGAATTAACTAAATTATGCACAATATGTATCAAAAAACAGACACAAAGTGAAGGAAGCCATGCGTGAGCACAGATTTCTGAGAGAAATTAAGAGAATCTGGTCATGAACTCTCATAACCAACCAGCAGGTGGGGCCAAAGGCCTAGAAGACTTGGTAATTGTCAGGGTGCAGAGAAGACCACTTAGGGTGAAAAAACCCAGAGGAGAGGGGTGGAAGTCAGTAATCATCGTTATTAACCTGGAAGAGGATGAGTTTTGAGTTTTCCCGCTCAAGACTATGAAGTTGATGGGCCAGTCCTTACTACTTTTTTTTTCATCTAATTTTTCATCAATTTGTTGTCTGTGGTCATGTTTTAAAACATTGGGTTCATGAAAATGGACATCGTTGTTAGTCTTACTATGAAGGATTAAAAATTGTAAAAGATACATAATACTTTATATCGTCATGAAGACCTCAAGGCCTTGAAACAGATAAAAACATGACTGCATCACTGCCTTTCCTATTTGAAATCGTTCTTTGCATTGACAGCCCATGTCTCAGAAAAATGACCAGTCACCATGTGTTCTTGCAAAAAATTGAAGGTACATCCCATTGTCATTAAAAATGAACTATGGAAACTAGCTATTCAAAGGTATAACTAATGTATTTTTTAAAAATATTTATTTATTTATTTGACAGAGATCACAAGGAGGCAGAGAGGCAGGCAGAGAGAGAAGAGGAAGCAGGCTCCCTGCTGAGCAGAGAGCCCAATGCGGGGCTTGATCCCAGGACCCTGGGATCATGACCTGAGCCGAAGGCAGAGGCTTTAATCCACTGAGCCACCCAGGTGCCCCTAACTAATGTATTTTTAAGTCATGTTTTAAAATACGTTAGGATGTACTAAAATAGCTCTTGATTAGATGAAAATAATTTTGTACTTTATCAATAAAATAATTATGTGCTTTTTCATATTTATAAGTAGTACAGAAAGTTAATGTCCAGCTCTTTTAGTTTATTATTCAATGTTGCCATTTTGACATTAAATACCATGATTAACCCCAAAATAGTTTTTAGAGGTGATCTGCTCAAATATGTGTTAACATTACCATATAAATGATGATAGTTAAATTTATTAGTAAATGGAAATCCTACTATTGCACACACTTACCACTTCTCTTGCAACCTGATCTCTTTTAAATGTATTCTTTCACATAACTATATAAAGACAAATTTAATCTTAATATGTCAGAAAGTATTATCATCTTGCAAGCAGTACTCCAAGGTTAATAATGTCTGGGAATATAAAGTGTTTTTGACTGTAAGATTAGTCTTCTTATTTGAAAAAGGCTTTAAATTTCATTTCAAAGGAGATTTGACGCCCCATGAAATTTAAACTATGACATTTAGAAAACATTCGCTTTATTATAATGCACTGAAAAATTATAGTGCAAATGCTTTTTGTTCCTATCCATCAAAACTGTTGTTAGAAATGTAAAGGAAGTATTTTCTTAGGTAAAAATTATGTGATATGCTGAGAAAAAAAAAAAAAGAATGCCTCCTACTGTTCATCCTGAAGTCAGGTAATTACTGCTTCAATTATGTTACAGAATGCTTTAAAATTAGGTCCTGCAGTTGTTTTCAGCAGAATTTATGTTTAGATAACCTTTTGTTCACTGAGTTTTCCATTTATCCAAAAGTTTATGAAGTGCTCCATACTCTTTAAAAAATAAGTTTTGAGAAAATCCTTTTATGTACTCTTAATAATATTTCTATGTCACAAACTAATACTGAGATTATAAGACATGAAAATGTTACCCTTTTAAATAGTAATGTGAGGATTTCATTTGTCATCACACAGTAATTTCAGATATCCTTGCTAGAGCTCAAGTTTGATTTAAGTGACTTTTTAATATTTTTCTTTTCAAAATAATATTTTTGAATGATACCAAAAAAGTCTAAGAAACACATATTAGATTTCCTACAAAATTTTGGATCATAATACTTTTATTTCTTGTCTTACTTGATAATATATTTATTCTTGAGATTTAGAGCATATTCACCATGACCTAAAATTACACTTTAATATCCATTTTGATTTAACAAATAATTGAAACTGTCCTAATCACTCAATATTTCTAAGAAGTTCCCAAGTGATAAAAGTCACTTAGAGTAGTAATGGCAGACAGTAAACAATCAACACCAAGTCCAATGAGCACATGGATGATGTTAATAAGATGTGAATTATACCTATTTTAGTGTCAACTAATAATGACTAAATCATATTCTCATAGAGATGTTTGCCCACATGTCACGTCTAAAATGCCATTCTCTTAAATAAGGACAGCTCATTTAAAAAACAAAAAGAAACAAAGGACAGAAAAGAGGAAGTATATACCTTCTTTCCTGTCTAGAATGAGAAGTAGGGGCACCCGGGTGGCTCCCCTAGGCATCTGCCTCCAGCTCAGATCATGATCCTGGAGTCCCAGGAAGGAGCCCTGGGTTCCCTGCTCAGTAGGGAGCCTGCTTCTTCCTCTCCTCTGCCCCTGCTCCTGCTGTCTCTCTTTCTAACTCTCTTGCTCTCCCTCAAATAAATAAAATCTTTGAGAAAGATGAGAAATAACTCAGGAGAAAGCTAAGAGATCAAAATGTCATCTTTATTACCGCTGAAGTCAATTGGATGGTGGCCAGAAGTGTTTGCTAATTTTTGACACTCCAGACTGATCTATCCAAAGGTTTTCAGAAAGAGCAGAACAACAGTAAGACCTCTCACCCAGCACCTATGAGCCTACAAAAATGTTGCCTTTGTGCTCAGCAGGTCAGGGGTGAAAACAAGTCCCTAGGAACTAATCACAATTAGATGGTTCTTACTAGTTGTGCAGCATAAATTCACATCAGCTGGGTGGTTCAAAAACCCTGGAGTGGGGTCACGAAGTTATTTTGAAAAGGACCCAGACTTATAGTTTCCATAAAGTTTTGCTAAAAAACAAATAGAAATTTTATCCGAAAAATAGCACTTTTGTTCTAGGTATCAAAGATACCTCACAAGTAATTTTTTGAAGCACATTAAGTTGCACAAGTCAAAAATAAACATACAAAAATAGAAAGACATAGAGGGAGAGAACTGGCAGAAAAAAAATGATAACTGAAATACACCCCAAAACACTTAATATATTGGAAATGCATCAACCACGGATTAGGAAACTACTATTCTTTTTAGGTTCAAAGAAATAAAAGACAAACTTGTATATCGTGGAAGAAAGCACAGAAGTATTAAAAACTGACCAAGGAGATTTACACAAGCATGAAATATAACTTCTAGAAATAAAAATTACAAAAACAAATATTGAAGACTCAGTAAATGGACTTAACAACTGATTACAGACAACTGAAAGAGAATTAGGTAGAAGAAAGTGCAGAAGAAATTACTCAGAGGGTACTTTGCAGAGAGAGAGGTTAAGTGGATGGGAGGTTTTCTCGAATCATGAAGGAACAAGTTTCACAAAGACGTGAAGAAGAATAAAGGTGGGTCAATTAATATATTCAATCTTTCCATGCTTTCCCTCCAATAGTTTGAAAGTTATGTACTTCATTCCTTTTATCAGCTTACTTATAAATCATAACAGGTATACTTCGTTTTTCTAATGTTAATCAACAAAATTTGTCTCCACCTGGTAAATACAAGAACTTTACCCTTATTCTCATGCCAGTTATGCATTGGTGTTGTCATGTGTTTTAATTCTTACTATTTTAATCCACTATGTTATCACTATTGATCTTCCTTCCAAAAGGAAAAATGATAAGATTGAGAAAGGAACATTTAAGAAGGAGGGCAATTAGCTTAAAATAAGCTGGTAGACTCAAATACAAATAAATCAGTAATTATATTAAATGTCAATTGTCTGACTGACTCAATTTAGGCAACAAGATTAAGTAAAATCATTTGAATGAAAACCATTGTGGAAGGCACATCTACACTACAAGGCTATACAAAAATTAAAAGTGAAAGGGTGAAAAAGGCAACCATGCAAATACAAGCTAAAACAAAGCTAGAAAATCTATTTGAATGTCACACAAAATAGAATTTAAGATCCACAGCATTACCGGAGAAAGAAATGGTCACTTTATAGTCCTAACAGTTTTAATTTCTTAGGAATATAAAAGGTTTTTAAGTTTGTATGTATGTATCTAAAAATAGAACTTATTTTAATGGGGGGGGTTGTGTATACACATAGGCATGTATATTTTCATTGTAAAAAACCAATTTAGAAATTTTGCCTTTGGTTAATTGTTTAAGATGTTTGTAAAGCCAGTGAGGTTCTTTAAAGAAGTTGTTTCTTCCAAAGAACAAAGACAAAGCCAGGTAATGACATTTAAACTCCAAGGATACATTTATTACAGTTGTGTCTTTTCTACCACACTAGCTTAAATAAATTTGTCAAAAGTTAAAAAAAATAAAAAATATATATTTTATAAATACACATGTATATATACCCACACACACTATATATATGTTTATGTGTATATGTGTATATATATATATATATATATATGTGTATATCTATATCTATCTATATCTATCTATATATCTATTTATCTATTCCTAAAAAACACAAAGAAAATACAGAAAGGAAGGGGACATTGAGAAATCCACAATCATAGTAGTAGAATTTAACAAATATCTTCAGACATGGATAGAAAGTAAACAAAATCAGTTAAGACTATAGAAGATTTATAGGATGAGATGAACAAATCACAAATTCGATCATTAATGGATACGAATAGAATACCACAACACATAAATATAAAATACACTTTTTTAGACACACGTAAGATATTTACTGAAGTTGACCATACGGAACTAGATCATAATCCAAGTTTTCAAATGTTTGAAGGACTGCTATTGTGATCCCTATATGATTAACCTAGAATTCAATTAGCAATCAATAATGAAATTAAGTAGAATATTTCCATATCTTCGGAAATTAAGAGAGTAACTAAAAAAAAAATCATGTGATAAGAAATAAATCACTACAAGTACAGAAAATTAAAAAATAAATTTATAAGGAAATTACCACTATGTCTTAAACTATTAGAAAATAGCTAAGAGGGACGCCTGGGTGGCTCAGTTGGTTAAGCAACTGCCTTCGGCTCAGGTCATGATCCCAGCGTCCTGGGATCGAGTCCTACTTCGGGCTCCTTGCTCATCAGGGAGCCTGCTTCTCCCTCTGCCTGCCATTCTGTCTGCCTGTGCTTGTTCTCTCTCCCTCTCTCTCTCTGACAAATAAATAAATAAAATCTTAAAAAAAAAAAAAAGAAAATAGCTAAGACAGTAATAGAAAGGAGGTTGAAAAATTAACGAGCAACACAAAGATTTCATAAGTTATAAGAAGAAACCCAAAACAAATCCAAATAAAAGAGGAACTTAGTAATGTAGATAAAAGCAGAAGTTAATGTTGGAGCAATAAATACTAAGAAGTTTGAATAAAGCCAAATGGTTGGTCTTTGAAAAATTAGTTAAAAAAAAAGAGCAAAATTTGAGCAATGATACTGACCAATAAAGTATAAAGCACAAATGATACTAGAATGAAAAAGGAGGCCTAACTCCAGATGTTACAGAGGTTTTGTAAAGGTAACATGAAGAAATTATGGGAACACTTAGTTAAAACGCACGTCTTAGAAAAGATAGAACTTCACAAATCTAAGAAAGAGGGAGCCTGAACTAGCTAGCCAAAGACCTTTCCACAAAGAAAATTCTGGACTCTCTAGACTTTCATGTGTTATTATGGAAAAAGATACTAATGACAAAATAGAATAAATATAATACACGGCAAATTAAGACACTTAAAAACAGTTCCTGTGCGTCCAGATGGTATAATCAGATTGCTATGGAGTTCCAGGGCCTTGGGCTGTAAGGAAGCAGACGCTTGCTGTTGTATTAACAACCATCTCACTGAAGTATGAACATCTTCAGTCTTCAGTCTCTGCATCTTAATCCTCAATCGTTCTTCTTTGTCATGGTATTAAAGAACTAAATGTTAGGTCATATGCATAATGGCACGTTTGCCTCTCTTTGAACCTTTCTGAGATACAAAGGATGAAAAAACTATACTGATGGGTCATACTTAGTATTCAAGCTTGGCACCATGTGGACATTTGGACTACAAAAAGAATAAAATCAGCAGATTAGAAGGAACGCTGAGTTTTTCTAATCTTTGAATTTTAAAACCATACGAATGATCATGGTGAATCGACTTTATTTTTAGAGTGTCTGTCTCAACAAGTTTGATCTTAGGAAAAGGGAACAGGGGTTCTTTGGAATTTAGAAGTAAGTATATGGGACACCTTTCTATAGATCTTATTTTAAGTTTTTATTTAAATTCCAGTTAGTTAATATACAGTGTAATGATATTAGTTTCAGGTGTACAATATAGTGATCCAACACCTTCATACATCACCCTGTGCTCATCATGACAAGTGCACTCTTTAATCCCCATCAACTATTTAACTCATCCCCTCCAGCCCCCTCCCCTCTAGTAGCCATCAGTTTTTTCTCTTACAGTTAAGAGTCTGTATCTTGGTTTGCCTCTCCTTCTCCTTTTTTCCCCCTTTGTTCATTTGTTTTTTTTTCTTAAATTCTATGGATCTTACTTTTTAAAATGCACAGAAGTTAGAATATGTTCCATAAACTTTCAATTTCTATTTTCTTTACCTTGAACTTAAATGTAATCTAAGCATTTTATTGATCCTGTTTCACAACGACATGTAATAATAATAAAAAACAGTGGTCCTCCATCCTAATATGTTTCAAGAATCAGCTGTAGAGCCTCCTAAAACACAAATTGATGGTCCCAACCTGACTGGAGTGGGATCTAAGAATTTGCTTTTATAAGAGGTTTTCAGCTGATGCTCTTGCTACTGGATAGGGACCATATTTAGAGAACCACCGGTACAGAAAGGGACCTCTAAGCCACTATGCTGTATTTCCTCCCTGCAGCATCTTATTTAACAGTCAGCAACTCATAGATATATACTAGCGTTATCTCCTTTTCTAGATGGGAACATTGAGAATGAAAAAGAGTAAGTACATTGCTCGACTTCAAACTGTTAGAAGAGTGAGAATTTGAACCTATGTCTATTTGCCTCCTTCCAATTCCTTTGGAACGTGTGTGTGTATTTTAAAAATAGTTTAATGTAGATTTAAAATTTTAATTAAATTTAATTAAAATTCAGCATTTTTGTTAAATCCATGACTGTCTGTGGAACACGAACACGAACATGATTTACAAAGCATCACAGAGTCCAAAATTTTAACCATTATTTCTAGAATAAGTTTAAAATAACTGTGACCAATTTATGAATTCCTAGCCATCACTTAAAGAAAAATCAACCACAAATTTTTATCTTTATTTCTATTAATTTAGGATATAGGTATCTATATCCTTAGTATATACCTTTATTAAACTAAGTGTTTTTAACTGAAAATTAGTAATTGATTAGTGATGATGGAGGAAAATTTTCTCTCCAAATTATAATATAATATTCCCTAGTTTAATGACAATTCCAAACAACTTACTAAACTAAAAGAATTACCAAGTTAATTAAGAAATTCGCTATTGGAAAAAGGACATCACACAGTTATTGAGTTTGAGGACCCTATCAACCTACATTCTTGCATATTTCTCTCTCACAGAGTACTTGGACCTTAGTTCCTGTTTTTTGGATATCCGGAAGGGACGAATTCACAAGGATCAAAGGCTTCCACACTGACCATTGCTATTGCCCATTCTTCAATTTTTTAAAGTAGAGCATTACTTTTAGATCAAAGCTTTGAGGGTCTTTCTCTTGCTTAAGAAGTGGAAGAGAATTTTAAAATCCAAGGGATGTCCTAGTTGGACAAATGCGGCTCCATTAGAGAGCAGGAAAAGAAGGAAAAGCTGCATCTTTGAGTTCACAGTTGCAATGTTATCTTGGCATTTGAGGAGGTCAGAAAATAACTTGGGCATGAATAGTACATAGTTTGCTTAAATGTATTAATTCACATCCTGAGGAACTTCCTTTGTAAATCTTGCCAAAATGTTGCTGTCTTACCTTTGCTGTTTTAGCATAGAATTCTCCAGGTGTTAAGCCTTGGTTTAGCTTTGGGCTAGAACAATGTGCTTGCTTGGCTTCTTCCATTCTCTTTTGTCTTTGAAACATCTTTAAAATTGAGATTATTTCAGGGAGAAGCAAACATTACACTGTACTATTAATATGTGAGTCCCATTTAAAATATTTATTAGAATATTTTTCTTTCTTATGTGTGGTTTTAAAAGGCTTTTGGTTTTCTTCACTGATTTGATATACCTATACCTACAGGTTCAATTTAAAATCATGTAATTAATTTTTTTATTGGGAATATTATAATTCACCTCAACAGTTCTTAATTCTAGGTGAATCCACTTTATTTGTTGAGGCTGGTGTGTGGATTGGGGCCTCCTTGGTGAAGTACTTCTTAGAACCCCATGGAAAAAACAGCTTTTCCCCTTTCCCCATATCAACTGACCAGAAGACTGTTTTACGTTTACAAGACACAAAGTTTTCACTGTGCCATTTCTGGCACCATCATTAATAGGGTCCTGAGGCTTATTCTCACAGCAGAAAGGAAATACTTTATTCTTCTCTGAATTTTCTAAGAAAGAATTACAAGTCAGAACAGGAGTATACACTTGTTGGCTTTGAGAAGTTCTGGTCTAACTTTGCTAAACCATTTTTTTCCTGATAATTTTTTTTTTTTTTTTTGCAAGGTTTAGAAAACCCTCCCGATGTCTCTACCACCATAAATGCTTCAAGTATTAATAATCATGAATGGATAAATTTTCCCATGGTTACCTTGCTTTTAGTAACCAAAAAGACTGTCATTGGAATTTTTTTTTTAAGATTTTATTTATTTATTTGTCAGAGAGAGAGAGAGAGAGAGCGAGCGAGCACAGGCAGACAGAGTGGCAGGCAGAGGCAAAGGGAGAAGCAGGCTCCCCACAGAACAAGGACCCCGATGTGGGACTCGATCCCAGGACGCTGGGATCATGACCTGAGCTGAAGGCAGCGGCTTAACCAACTGAGCCACCCAGGCATCCCATGTCATTGGAATTTTTTTCTCAATTTTGAGCTCATGCCTCATTTTAAAGACCTTTTCACTGCATCTCTAGTTTAATAATAAAGCTGGTACTCCTCTTCTATAATGTAGAAACAATTTCCTTACTTTTAACTCATTATTGAAATTTCTTTCTTCTTTAAACATTTTAAATTTTTTCTATTGCTATAGTCTCTATTCTATTTTCTAACTGTATTCTGTATTTTCTATTCTCTTTCAGTTTTTATATGGTCAAGCTATAAGCATTTACTCTTCAATCTTTCTTCATAAATTGGTCCTTCCAGTTCTATTGGCCTTTTTTTTTTTTTTAAAGATTTTATTTATTCATTTAACAGAGAGGGAGAGTACAAGCAGGGAGATCAGCAGGCAAAGTGATAGGGAGAAGCAGGCTCCCTGCTGAGCCAGGAGCCGGATGTGGAACTCGATCCCAGGACTCTGGGATCACGACCTGAGCCGAAGGCAGCCGCTTAATGAACTGAGCCACCCAGGCTATTGGCCTTTTTATTAGTCATTCTTGAATTGTCACATATATGCTAATTACAAAGTACATATCCTCAGTGCATTTCTTTTCTTCTCCTCCTCTTTCCTCTTCTCCTCCTTCTCCTTCTCCTTTTCCTTCTTGAGCAGGCTCCATGCCCAGCATGGAGCCCAACATGGAGCTTGAATTCACAACTATGAGATCAAGACCTGAGCAGAGATCAAGAGTGGGACACTCAACTGACTGAACCACTGAGATGCCCCAACCTAATGCATTTTGGAAGCATAGTATATTTCTGACAAGACTAAGTATATTTCTGTGCATTTTATTTAAAAAGGAGCTCTTGTGGGACTCCTTAATAATGCTTGTTTTCAAGCATTAACCCAGCACCAACAAATGTGGAATAATGTGCTTGGATTACAAAATTTGCTTGAACCTCAGAACTGTGTGGTTGTTTGGTTAACATCTACTTCTTACAAAACAGTAAACAACATAGAGGAAGGAACTATGTCTATTTTCCTGTTCACACAGTAATACATACATTAAAATGGAAATTAATGATTGAGATTTTATTTGAAAACTCTCCAATGTTATGGCTTAAAGCAAAAAAAATCAATATTTCTATAATTGTTATTTTAGAGTTATTTTAACAGTCAGCCAACAGAAGTGCTTGAGTCAAAATAATTGAATTACCCGCCCCAGTCCTGATATTACAATCCTGTTTTTCTATAGGGGGGGAAAAAAAAAGTCAGTCTTTAGGCTAAAACAAAGTAGATGCTGACTAGAATGTGTTAGTATTTTTGAAATTTTGTCAGATCGTACTAGTCCACTGCCATTACAGACTACCATAGACTGAAACAAACAGAAGTTTCTTGCAGTTCTGGAGGCTACAAGACTTAAATCAAGGTGGTGGCAAATTTGATTTGGTTTCTGGCAAGAGCTCTTTTCCTGCCTTGCAGACAGCAGATTTCTTGTTGTGTTCTCAGATGGCCTTTCTTCTGGCTGTGTGCAGAGAGGGAGAGACATTAAACATGTCTCTCCTTCCTGTAAGGATATCAGCCCTATTGGATTAGAATCCCACTTTTATGGCCTCATTCAACCTTAAGTAGCTCCCTACAGTCCCTATCTCCAAATACAATCACCTTGGAGGTTAGGGCTTCAACATTTGAATTTTGGAAGGATACAATTCAGGCCATAGCAAAATTTAGTTTCCACCTCAGGTAATATTCATGCTTTATGGTGCTCGTTTTATTGATGCTGAAACATACATGCTCGGTACAGGAATGGGGAAGGGGTGCAGGGGTAATACAGCAAAGAATGATGAAGGCCTTGCTTAGTTTAGATTTTCAAAATCACAATGTTCTAAGGTGGTTTTTTGACACCAACAACCAGCTCTCTGATTCTCCAGCTACCCACTGCTTTCCAGCCATTCAACTCAATTCTGTCAATAACAACCTGGAGTGAGTGCACACCTCACAGTTTCAAGAAGCAGGTTCACGACACTGCCTCCACTTCAGCTGCCAGTCATAAGTCCTGGGCCACCTTCTGACAACTGGCTAAACCTTAGGAGTTCCTACAAACCCTTCCTCAGTTTCCACAATTTGGTAGAAAGGCTCACAGAACTCGGAAACAAACTTTACTTACACATACTGGTTTATTATAAAAGATACAGTGCAAAAACAACTAAATTAAAGAGATGTGCTGTCCAAGGTATGGGGAGAGTAAGTCTGTGGAGCTTCCCTCCTCTGGGGGAACCATCTTTCCTCTTAGCAGCTTGATGTGTTTACCAACCTGGAAGCTCTCTGAAGAACCTCATTATTCAGTTTTTATAGGGGTCCATCTCCAGTCCCCTTTACCCCGCAGGAGGTCAGGGGTGGAGCTAATCAAGGTTCCAACTTGCTGATCCCTTAGTCTTTCGTATGACTGTTCCCCCATCCCAAGGCCAAAGAGGGGGCCCTACCTAAGTCACCTCATTATTACAAAGCCAGATACGATCCAAGGGGGGCAGTTATGAATTAAAAAGACTTTCCTTTTTCTCAGGCGATTTCAAAGGTTTTTGGAGGTCTATACCAGGAACTGAGGACAAAGACCAAATATAAATTTGTATTATACTACACCATTTTTAAAGTGGGTAGCAGAAAGAGTTGTGAAAGTCAGACTTTCACTTGTAAGGATCACACTCGAGAGAAAAAGACTCTCTAAACTCCAAAGTCCATTCTATAAATACCAAAATCCAGAATCTGGAGGACTCAAGAGCTTTAGGATGTATGCAGGAATCAATGTAAAAGCAGTTTTTCAGAATGGAATGAGGTAATGGTTTAACCAGTTGTCTCCAAGGGGGAGAAATGGAGAAAAGAGAATAACTTAAAAATAGTGTTTTTCAGAGGGCCCTGGCTTTGGACTTTCCTGAAATTGAATCCCTGGGGATCTGAGCACTGTCAGTTCTCACAATAATTTTGTAGATACATGAGCAGAAAAGAATTGTATTCTAATTTATATCTAGACCCCTGGGAGTGATTATTATGAAATTTAATAAGCTATGATAGAGATTTGGAAAATTTTTTCTTCCCAATTCTATATGGCATTTCATGATTGCAATTAAAATTAACTGTGCTTTTTCAATTTCTAAATAGATTAGTGTATTTCTTTATTAAATATATTAGAGAGGGCTTGGAATATTGTGCATCTTCTGGACTTTTGCAGTTTTCTTGTGCCTCCAGAAACACTATGTGGTAGTTGCCCTGATCCCCAGGTTTGCTTTCTGTGGTTTTAATTACCCAAGATCAACTATGGTCTGGAGGCAGATGATTCTCCTTCTGACATCATCAGGAGGTCGGTGGTAGCTTAAGGCTGTGTCACAATGCCTACATCATTCACCTCACTTCATTTCATCAAGTAGGCATTTTATCTTTCACATCATCATAGGAAGATGGATGAATACAGTACAATAAGGTATTTTGAGAGAGAGAGACCATATTCACATAACTTTTATTTCAGTAAAATAATTTTATATAAAATTAATCTCCTATATCTGTTAATCTCTTACTATAGCTAATTTATAAATTAAACTTTATCATAGGTATTTTTATATTGGAAAAAACATAGTATATAGGAATCTTTACTATCCATGGTTTCAGTCACCCACTGGGAGTCTTAGAAAGTATCCCTTATGGACAAGGGGAGACTACTATAATTTGGGCCATTTCTCTGAATAGTAGGCTGCTAATTTTCTGGTAATAGTTACTAGAGATAAAAAGATAATGAACTGAGAAGAGACAGGCTGCTTCCTGGAATGGTTTGGGAAACCTCAAACCTTTAGCCGTGACAGAATTATCACAGTGAATGTCTAATTCTAAATAAGTTAAATGTCAGAAGATGTCTTACCATCCTCAGAGGAACTTCATAGATCTGAGGTGACTCAGTCACTTTTGTGAGGTGCAGTCAAACACATCACTTTTTGGAGCCATTATCTAACAAAATGGAAGCCACAGAAGATGTCCTCTGAATGGTTTTTAAAATATTGAATAAAAGAAGGAAGATCCATGACTCATGGAGTAGAGAATTATTTTTTTCTGGTATCTAGAATCATCCTCTCATAATATGCATAGTCCTTCTGTATGTATATGACCCATACTTTAATCTATAGTTCTACGTTTCCTGAAGTTTAAAAGACCAAGGAGAGCTTAGTACCATTACTCTAAATGGATTCTATGCAGGGGCACCCGGGGGGCTCAGGAGGTTAAATAGATTCTAGAAATTCTGTGGCATCATGTAGGGGAATGCAAATTGGAAAATGTTTGAAAATGTTGACCAGAAGAAACCTTATTAACATTGTGCTTTCCTGATTACAAAAAGATGAGAATCTTCTCTCTCAAATACCAGAAAGAGATTTTACACTTTAATCTTTTTATCAAGTGTTGTTTGAAATGATATCAATTGGTGATTTCTGCTTCATTCTTTAATTAGAACAGAACAGTTGAATTTTAGATTTTAAAAGATATCTGTAGTGATAGAAAATGACAGTCTTTATTGAAGCTTCCAAAATGAGGCAAAATGACCGTATCAGCATTGAATTCACATAGTAGAATTACTTTTTGGTAAAAATCACGCCTAACAAGATCATTAAGGTAATGAAAACTGTCAGGAGGCCTAAGATGGAATTTCCATATTCAGAATTCCTTAACATAATAGTCGTAGAGTGACATTTTGGGGTACTTTTGCACGTATCAGGTATTTTCTACATGGACTTTTCCCCTGCCCAGGCTTGTGATAAGCATGGAATAGAGCCAAAGCATTTTCCTTTAAAGGGCAGTATCAGGAGTGGTTTTTGTTATAACATTGGTTCTGTCTTGCCAGCTCTGCTGAGTGCCAGCCAAGCTGATTACACAGCAATTTAGGTTTTTGGCAGATTTTTCTGCCATTTGAGTGTGGGTAAAGGTAACGTTGTCTGTAGAAAACACCTCACCTAATACGTCTGAAGAACTCGCAGGCAATCTCACAGCAGTCTGGATGTAGAGACTGGGAGATGAAATCTTGGTTAGGACGTGTTCACGGCAAATAATAATTACCATCAGTATGGCTAACTGCAGCTATGGTTCAATTTCTTTTCCCTTCTATGTAATTAAGTGGAGGCCCTAAACTATCGTATAATAGGGGAAAGAATTACACGTGCCATAAATCTTTATATGTTATCAGGGTTTTATTGTCAGATATGAGTGAATACTAAAACAGTCTCTCAGAAAGATGATGGTAAATACAGATGGGGAATATGAAATTAAATCTACTTCAATTTTCATGTTAGTAATGAGTGAAGGAAAGGAAGTTTGCAGGAACATACTTTTCAGAGACGGGGCTAAATGATTTAGCACACCCTCAACATTTTCTCTATATTAAGTAATATGCCTAAACTCTTAGAGTATACTTTTCAATTTGTCAGATTCTCTTTAAATGACAGAAAGAAGAATATTATAAACATTTTTATGCTGAATCATAATAAAAAGAAAGGTGTTTAAGAAGCAGTCACAGTCGACGTGGATGGAACTAGAAGGTATTATGCTGAACGAAATAAGTCAATCAGAGAAAGACAACTATCATATGATTTCCCTGATAGGAGGAAGTGGAGATGCAATGTTGGGGGTTTGGAGGGTAGGAAAGGAATAAATGAAACAAGATGGGATCAGGAGGAAGACAAATCATAAGAGACTCAAACTGAGGGTTGCTGGAGGGAGGGGTGTCGGGAGAGGGTGGTGGGGTTATCGACATTGGGGAGGGTATGTGCTATGGTGAGTGCTGTGAAGTGTGTAAACCTGGTGATTCACGGACCTGTACCCCTGGGGCTAATAATACATTATATGTTTATAAAAAATAAAAAAAATTAAAAAAAAAGAAGCAGTCACAATTTATTCATCTTTTTGAATCAAAATGGAAGAGAAAATGAATTAACTTCCTTAATAAATCTAAATGCCACAGAATGATAGTGTTAATATCAGCAAAAATATAATACTTATTATGGGCCAGGTACTGGTCTAAGTATTAGACATATATTAATTCATACAATCCTTCCAACAATGTGGTGAAGTCATTAGTGTTGTTATTCCCATTTTACAGAGATGAGAAACGAAGGCATTGAGGTGTCAGGTGACCCAGGACACGGTCTGGGAAGTGGTTAATCTGGGATTCCGATCCATAGAGCCCACCACTAGAGTCCGTTGCTGACATAGTGTAATAGATGACTACTAAAGGATTAATGAGACTAGCACTTCTGTCATCTTTTCCCCACTATAGACACTGCTAATGCAATTTCTTCTCACAAAAATTGTGTGGGATGGGTACTGTTACCATCCATGTTTCTGAAAGAAAGTCTCTGAGACCCACAGGGGTTACATGGCTGGTTAACATCACGGCTCATTAATAATGGAGTTGTGACTCATACTCAGAAAATCTGGTTTAGAATCTGCTATTAACTGTTCTGCTATTCACCTGTCTAAAATTTTTATGTAGGTAAGTCAGTCAGCTATGTATATCCCAGAATAACAGTAACCAAAATTTAGTGGTTTGTGAAGTTGTTCCTTTTTAAATTTTACGTCCTTTATGAGGCTTGAACCAAAGAGAAAGCCTTATGTTATGCAAGGAGCATGCAGGGATTAGTAGATGAATATCTACATTGCTATGGGGATTTTCTGGGTTGGCCCACTGGGATGATCGACTTTACTGAATTATTAAACTTTTTTTCTCCTATTTCTAATACAGATATAGGCATAATCTGTATCCGTTGGTGATTAAGGTCACTGAATTATCAAAACATACTATAGTAGAGTGATTATGAGCATCGGCTCTAGAGCCAGACTGCCTGGGTTTAAATTTTCCACCAAATAGCTGTGTGATTCTGAGCAAACTACCTAACTACCTGTGCCTCACTTTATTCATCTGTAAAATGGGAATAATGGCAGCCACTGGATCATAGGGTTGCTGTGAGGACTAAGTATTTCTACATAAAATAATTAGAATACTGCTTTGCATATTTTAACTGCTATATATATGCCCAGTAATTCAACCGTGCAGCTCACCAGACACAATCCCGCCTTAGGGCATTTGCACATGATCCGATTTCTACCTGGACCACTCTTTCCCACAGTTAAGTGCAGGGCTCCTTCCTCATTTCCTTTAGGTTTTTGATCAAATGCTATCTTTTGTGTCAGCTTTCACTGGACACACTCTCTGAAATAGTAATGCCTTTCCCAGCTTCCTTGTAGTCTCTCCCCTTCCCTTGCTTTATTTTTTTCTTATCATTTATATATTACTCTATGTTTTCTGAATGCTTAATGTTTTACTGATTTGTCCTATTTAGAATCTCTCTCTCCTCACTAGAATATAAGCTCCATGACAATAGATATTTCTTTCTGTTTTGCTATGGGTTGTGTCCTCTACATCTAGAAAAGCACTGGCACGTAGTCAAGGCCTGATCAATATTTTTTCTATGTATCCACGCATGCATACATACACGAGTGAATATTTCCTCTCAGTATAAAGGGGTATCATCTGTCCTGTGATGTTATGTGTTACCTCTCACTTTGTATTAAGAACGATGCAGACACTTGATTTATTGTAGAACTATAAAATCTGCTGTTAGCCTTGGTGCACATTAGAAATTATGCTGCTTTCTCCGGGATGTAACCCTGAGCTAGGGCATGTGACCTGGCTGGGAAACAGGATAGATTTCAGACTGTCACCTTTGCACCTGCTAGAAGTGCAAATTTCTTTTTATTGAGAGGATCAACTGAGACCTTAATATGACAAATTGAAATATTAAAAAAAAAACAAATTAAAAATTGGTTAGTAAATACCTACCTAAGTATCTAAGTATCTATCTATCCTTCTAATCATATATTCCTATAAAACATAGGGTTCTATGGGTTCCTAAGAAACATAGGGTTTATTCCTATAAAACATAGGGTTCTATGGGTTTCTATGAAACATAGGGTTTATTCCTATAAAACATGGGGTTCTTCATCTATTCTGATGAGGCTGATATTTTTTTGACAGCAGTAAGTTTCATTTAAATCATTTACATTTATTTTAAAATATTATAAATAATATTTTTAACAGAGATCACCATATTTAAAATCAATGAAAATTTGCTTGAAACTTTTCTTTTAAATGCAAGGAAATTTTTGTTGGGCGGGGGGGACCAGATTTGTCTTTTTGGTGTTTCAACTCAAAATTGCCTGATTATAGCCCAGTTTTGAAATTTTAACTTTAACTATATTTTGAATCACCAGAGAAAAACTGGACACCTCTATACTAGGATGAAACCTTTCCTACCTAGAAAAGTTTAAGAGCAACATTTTCTGTCCTCAGCCTAGAAATACAAGGTAGGACACGATTCTGTTTGGAATTTGTATACCTTAGCATACCTAATTATATTAGTAATTAAAGTAGCCCATATATTTTTGTCTCTCCATTTTTTCTGTACCAGTGTACTATATAAAGTTTTATTTTTCTTTACCCTGTTCATTTACACTTAATTCCTTGACCTAGAGAATTTTCTCTCCACAGTTTACAAAAAAAAGAATCACAAATCCCTACAAAATAAAGAATGTACAAATTGCAGTGGAATGACAGTGATCTCTAAGAGCTTTTTCTCCATTCTTGGCTGAGGGTCTACATGACTTGTAAAAATAGCTGATGGCCATATCCCAGTGCCTTCGATAATCTCTGCGGGCTCTATTTTCCTGTGTCCACTCTCCTCAATATTTCTCTGATTTGACATTATAATTTCTATCCAGTTGCCTTAGACATAGACTCTCTCCCTGCAGTCACTGCACTTGTACATTTTCTGGTTTCTTTCGTAGACTCTTTCTCTTGGGTGAACATGGGTGTTGCAAATTGCAGTTTAGGAGTCAGCCCAACCTGACTCAGACCTATCTGGACCTTAGAATTTCAGCCTGGTCTGAAGTTCAAATATTTGGAGACATGTGCTCCTGTTCTTCAAGGGTGTCAGAGATCTTTCAAATAATTGAGGTGTTAACAATATTTAGTTTCCTAATCCTAATCCACGATGTCTCTAATTTCTCATAACAAGCTTTTGTAGATCTCCTGTAAAGATCTTGAACATATTTCATTGGATTTATTTCAAGCTATCTAATAATTTGGAATTATAAATGGGATTAAAAATCATTGTTTTTTAAAATTTTTATTTAAATTCAATTAATTAACATATACTGCATTATTTGTTTTGGTGGTACAGGTCTGTGATTCATCAGTCTTACGCAATACACAGCCTCACACATTTCCAATGTCCATCACCCAGTTACCCCATCCCTCCACGCAACTCCCCTCCAGCAACCCTCAGTTTTTTTCCTACGAGTAAGAGTCTCACGGTTTGTCTCCCTCTCTGGTTTCATCTTGTTTCATTTATTTCCTCTCCTTCCCTATGATCCTCTGCCTTGCTTCTTAAATTCCACATATCAGTGAAATCATATGATAATTGTCTTTCTCTGACTTACTTAGTGAAATAAGTCATTATTGTTTTTTAATAGTTGCTACACCATACACAAAAGTTAATTCATGGTAGATAGAAGACGTAAGTGTGGAAGGAAAAGTCACAAAGCTTCCAGAAGATGATATAGAATAATATTTTTATTATCTCAGTCTGAGGAGAGGTTTTTTTTTTTTAAAAATGAAACAAAAATTATAAACCATAAAGAGAAAAAATCGATAAATTCATCTGTATTGAAATGATCTTTTTAGTGTTAAACACACACACACACACACACACACACACACACACAGAGAGAGAAAGACAAGCAAAGGCAACCCATGGAGCCACTCTGTGTGCAGCTACGTGGAATGGAATGGATTCTGTCCCTGTTGGCAGCCACCTTCAAAGGAAGGGGTGCACAAGGGGAGGAGACCAGTCATTCCCACAGCTGGTAACTGAATTGTGACAGAACCAAGTTCCTAACCTCTACTGAATAAAAGCATGCTGCTGCCCATTTGAATGTAGCATTACTGAATAAAATAGATTTGAAACATGAAATAAGTAATGAGTGTGGGAAAAAAAATAAAGAATATTCAAGGAGAGGATACCAGTTAAGAGTGGAAGGTTGAATAAGTATAAATAAATAAGAATAAGACAGGGCAAATAAGGCCTGGGAAGGAGAGGGAACACCATATGCATAGGTATTTCAGAGATGAGAGGCTGTGGACTATGGGATAAGGCGTTTTGGAGAGAATACTGAAAGAAGAGTGTACTAGGATGTATCACAGTAACCATTTAGGCTTAATGTAAGTTTTAGGTTGTTGGCTAGCATTACTCATCCATAATCAAGCCACTCCCCAAATTATGAAGCTTGGATGAGTTCTTTTTGGTAGTTTTTGAAGCTTGGTACTCCTTTGAAATGAATTATAAAGTCCCAAAGTTTACACATAATTTGCTTTGAGACATAAATTACAGTCACATATTATATATATACAATCATACACACATATATAATATGCATATATTATACTGATTATACACTGATTTCCCTATCCTGTTTTCCTGAGGGACAGATTTGTAGTCAGGGGTCAGATCATTATATTTATCTCTTAGAATGCCCACAGGAGTGGGCACCTCTTATTAGTATCATTTATCAGGAGTAGGGTGAGATTGAGATCCTCCTAAGAAGGCCTGAGAGGGTAGTTGGGACCTTATTTTTAAAGTCTCAGAATAACATGTGAAGTAAAGCATTTGAACAGCACTGGAGAGTTGTTTTTGGTTCAGATCTGTGTTGCTGGGAGAACTCAGGCAGCAGAGTGAGGACACGAGATCGGAGCCCAGGAGACCAGTTCCAAGGAGTTTGCAAAGTGATGATGGCCTGAATTCAGGTCATGTCATGAGAATGAATGAAAATGGATTAGTAAAGGGGCGTCTGGGTGGCTCATGGGTTAAAGCTGCGTTTAACCTCAGCTCAGGTCATGATCCCAGGGTCCTGGGATCGAGTCCCACATTGGGCTCTCTGCTCAGCAGGGAGCCTGCTTCCCCACTCTCTCTGCCTATCTCTCTGCCTACTTGTGGTCTCTCTCTCTCTCTCTCTCTCTGTCAAATAAATAAATAAATAAATCTTAAAAAAAAAAAAAGAAGAAAGAAAATGGATTAGTAAGAACCAGCAGAGGTAGAGCAGCAGAACATGACAAGCAAACATAAGTGGGAAATTTGGGGGGAGGGAGGAATTAAAAAATGATTCTCTGGGGGCCACATATTTGGTAGGATGATGGCATTAAATATGGTAGAGCTCACAGAGTTAAATGAACTATTTTTGAAAAACACTGACTTCAGTTTTGGATAATTTTGCATTCAAGTTAATCCTGGGATACCTGTGTGGTTAGGCTTAATGATGATGATTAAAGTAAATATAACATATCAAGGACATGTAGCCAGGCACCGGGGTGGGCCTCAAGGATTTTTCTCAATTTAAGATGGTGAAGGCGAGGCTTATGGAGGATGTAATCTCGCTTTGTGTGTGGTGGCTGGGAGTTGAGCAGAGCCACTCTGATTCCAAAGTCTGGATATATATCCTTAGTCACTGCACCATACAGCCCCTAGGGCTTAGAAGGGTTGTCAGGGATAGAGATGGGGATTTGAGAACTATTAGTTTATAAATGATCCCTGCGGTTGTGCAAGGAGAGGAGTTTTCCTAGGGAGAGATTATAGAGGGAAAATGCTGGCAGAACACATCTATACAACTTAAAGCAGAATAAAGTGATTATAGACATTTAATGTCATGCAATGTTGTAAGACTGCTTTACATTGATTTCCTGTTGCAAGCAAATGGCTTTCTAAGTGTAGTGCTATCCCTTTGTTCAATGCAGTTCATCTCTCATTTATTCTTTGGAAATGAAGCCAATTTAACAATATGTATGACATTCTTTTCTTAAGAAATAGAGATGAAGAGGTGGCCCTCTGCACTGCCTTCTGACGGCAGATTAAAATGAAAGGATTGGGGTGAGATGAACTGTCTCTATTTCTCTGCAAGGCTTTGATTATTTGCTACTTTATTTCCCTTGCTATAGCTAGATTTATTCACTAGTGATAAGGATGATTGATTAGGAAAGAAAAACTATAGGAAATTGCATAAAAAGGGAAAAAGTTTTTGACGTTACTCTACTGGCTAATTTAAAATTATTATTTTTAATAATAAATTATTTAAAATTATTTAAAAATTAAAAATTATTTAAAATTTATTTAATAATAAATTATTTAAATTATTATTTTAATGCAATATCAAGAAATAATTTCAAGAATAATTTCCTCTTTTATAATGCTCCTCAACCTATTTTTCACACAAGAAATTCTTTTCCATTTATTTCACTTAAAATAAAAGTGACAATAGATTTTAAAGGATCCAGAGGTCTCTGATATATATTGTCACTACCCCTAGGTTCCAGTACATTCCCCAGTACAAATAATCTGCCACTGGGCATTATTTTTCAGAAGGTCAAGATTATTTTTGGTGTCTCAGTGTGAAGAAACCCTCACTAAAATGAAAATAGCCCTGGAAGGAGTTAACACTTGGGTTTTAGCTTCTCAGTCTCGATGATATGGCAGAGTTATCCCCTTAGGGGCATCGAACAATAGCGGTGCCAGGACATTACTTCTAGAAGATACTGATTTAATTGGATTGAGATGGAATTTGAACATTGGCAATTTTTTTTCTCTTTCTTGGCTTAAAAGAGAAATTGGTGGTCTCATAGTTCTGGATGCTGGAAGTCCAAAATGAAGAGCCGAACTGCCTCTGGTGGCTCCAACGGAGAAGCAATCCTTGTGCGTTCAAGCCCTTGTTGGCTACAACAGGTATTCCTTGGGTTGGGTCTATACTGCTGATGTATTTCCATGGCCTTTTCCTCCACATGCTTAATCTCCCCCTGCCTTTCTCATCTATGACACCTTTTGTTGGATTTAGGGTCCATTCAGATAATCCAAGATGTCGTCTCAAGATCCTTAATATCTGCAAAGATGTTTTTTTCTATATAAGGTCACATTCACAGGTACTATGGACTAAATTGTGTCCTCCTAAAATTCATATATTGAAGCTCTAACCTCTAATGTGACAGTATTTAGAGATGGGGCCATTGGGAGTTAATTAGGCTTAGATGATGTATTGAGGGTGGAGACCTTCCAATGGGTTTTGTAGCCTCATAAGAAGAGACACCAGAGAGCTCTCTCTGTTTCTGTCTCTCTGTCGCTCCCCCTCCCATGTGAAGACAAAGCAAGAAGGCAGCCACCTCTAGCCAGGGAGAAGGTTCTTACTGGGAACTGAATTTCCTGGCATGTTCATCAGAGACTTCTAGGTTCCAGGACTGCGAGAAACTAAATGACTGTTGTCTAATCCAGCCAGTCTGTGGTGATTTGTTTTGGCAGCCCGAGCTGATAAAGACAACAGGTTGCAGGAATGAGGAGGTAGACACATCCTTTGGCGGGAGAGACATTATCCAATCCACCGCAAATGGTATTACCAGAAGCTCTTTGGTGTCACCTGGAATTGTACCCCCTGAAGCCTGGGCCAGGATTAGATCATGGGAAAACACTTCAGCAGACTGGTTTTCTTTCCTCCTACAATTCTTGGACATTGGCAACTTTTATCGTCCTCATGGGATTCCATTTCGTAGCTGAGCGAACACACACACACACACACACACGACTGGATAATCGAATCAGATTTTCATAAATCAGAGATCCTACTCAGTATCCAGATTTACAATATACTTTCAAAGATACAGGTCCTCAGGAGAAGCAGATGGGGCAAAGAGAGGTGTGGGACTTATGGGTGGAGCCTCAAGTCCCACCTTGCCTTAATGGATATGTGCTTTTTACCCGAATAATAGATGATATTCCTATGTGAGGTTTGCAGGAATCACCTCCCAAGGCGGGGTATTCAAACTACTAAGCAGATGAGTTTCATATGTGATATAGATTCATAACATTATCTATGGATTTTAGATCCTAGGTTTTTTAATTTTTTTTTTAATTTTAATTTTTATTTTTTAACTAAAGGCAATTATTAGCCAGGGATAGTCTGCTAAGGGCATTTCAGAGAAAGAGTATGTTTCTCCTATTAAATATTATTGGTCTGTCTTTCTGGCAGTCCAATGACATGAGGATTAAACAATGTCACCTGCTTTCTTTTCATCCCCCCTGCGTGCCCCTTCACTCATTCATCACCCTTCCCTGCCATGGATCAGAGGTTGGCTGCTTTAATTTTTTGCTCACAACAACCAAGGTTGAGATCCAGTGATGTAGTGGGAATTGATAGCTTGCTGGAAAGGAGCTGGATACTAACAGAAAGGGAGGCAGAAAAAATGATACTATGAGAAACATTGCCTGTTATCAGTCTTATTTTGGGCTGTCATTCATGTAATAGGCATTCACTGATCACCCATTATGTGCTGGCCACTGGGATATTAGGGTAAAAAAGACAGGCACAGCCCCTAATGGGCAGACAACTAATTAGGCAAGCATATAAGAAAATTAACTGTAATAAGTGCTATAAAGGAATTAAGAGGGCAATGAAGGAAACAAATCAGAGAAATTCTTCTGTAATGCACTGAGAGGAGGCCTCTCTAGGGAGGTGATGCTTAAGCTGAGAAGTGGAACAAGAGAATGAGCCTGTGACCAGAAGGGCCGAGAACAGTGTTTTCTGGGCAGAGAAGGGAAAGGGATTGGCATGTGTTTTCAGCAATAGAAAAGAGGCCAGTGTGACTAGGACATGGTGACCGTAGAGAGTGGAGGAGATGACGATAACATCCAGCCCAGGCAGGACATTTCTCTCTTATAACCCCAAGTATTAACTGGGTGCTTATCCTTTGACAGAGGACACTTATCAGACAAGGTTTTGGAGAAAACCAACAGTTCCTTAACTAGCGGCTACGTCTGCTGCCAAAAACTTTGCTGACCAGGAAAACACTAATTCCCAGGACGCCTGAGTGGCTCAGTCGGTTAGGTCCTCTGGGGTCATGATCCCAGGGTCCTGGGATTGAGTCCTACATCGGGCCATCGGGCTCCCTGCCTAACAAGAAGCCTGCTTCTCCCTCTCTCTTTGCTGCTTCCCCTGCTTGTGCTCTCTCTTTCTCTCTGTCAAATAAATAAATTAAATCTTTTTTTTTAAAGATTTTATTTATTTATTTGACAGAGAGAAATCACAAGTAGGCAGAGAGGCAGGCAGAGAGAGAGGAGGAAGCAGGCTCCCTGCTGAGCAGAAAGCCCAACATGGGGCTTGAACCCAGGACCTGGGATCATGACCTGAGCCGAAGGCAGCGGCTAACTCACTGAGCCACCCAGGCGCCCCTAAATAAATTAAATCTTAAAAAAAAAATAAAAAGACAGCAATACAGTAATAGTCCCAAAATAATAAAAAAAAAAAGAAAAGAAAAGAAAAGGAAAACACTAATTCTTTCAAGGAGGATGTCCAGAGATGCTTTCTGCCTGTGGTAGAGCAGGTGCTCACATGCCAATTTGTAAAAGTGGGGTAAATCACAGGGATAGAAACGCTTTGTGTTAGTGTTGGGTTGGAATTTTCTTCATGAAGCCTGAAAATGGGAAAATATTTTGACCTATGTCTTACAACTTAGAATCACATTAAAACTAACTACACAAAGAAATGAAATGCATACAGGGATTGAAAAATATCATTTAATATGTAATGCAATACTTTGGTTAAGTTCTTTGCTGTAGTAGAAGCAGGAAGAAAAAAAGATACAGTAGACAAGCCAAAATAATTTACATAAAACACAATGGAAAGTGGCTGAGAAGAGGACAATTTTGGAAAATGATCCCTCCAGGAATGCTGCCAAGGTAAGTGGCAGTAGATATTGATTATATCGACCTGTCATAGATTGGTTTAACCAGTCATTCTGAAAATTGAATTGGATTTTTCTTCCTGAAATGATGTTTTTGAAGCTGTGCCAAATGCAATCTCTCTTCCCACCCATTCTGGTTTGTGTCCGCTTTTCAGACTTAATAATGCTCAGACATTTATAAAATGTTGGTCACAGGAAAGTCTTTCTCTATGCCCAGAGCAAACAGATTATGTTAAGTAATTTTTCATGACAATTTCTCTCACTTTAAAAATATTATACATTTTGCAATAGTGGGTGTATAATATGCAAGGCAGTGTGGCAATAAGTGAAACATGGTGAAGAAGGAAAAGCAACGAAGCATGTGAGCTCTATAAATAAGGTGAATGTATAATCTATTCTCCAAACCTGGAAATGTTTAAGAGTAAAGGGGAAGCTATAATCACACTTGCATGACAGGCTTAAAATGGAGAAGTTCTGGGCAAACCGATACGTGTGTTTACCCTGTGGGTAAGAGAAGATAGAAGAATCCAGGTGAAAGCAAAATGTTGGTGACAGGTAGGTACTTATTTTAGAGACAAAAATCAGAATGAGACTTCAGTGTAGGAGGCGTGAAATGGTGGTTTGTGGAATGGAGTACTCTGAAATTTGGAGGACAATGAGAAAGGCTGGTAACAATACACCTGGAGGTCAAATTGACCCAGCATATTGAAGGAGACTAAGCAGTTGATCAAGGCTAACCTTCAACCTGAGGCCGAAATCCCAAATCTATAAGTAATGAAGCCATAACTATTGTCCTGTGATATGGGAAAAAGTAAAAAACAGAAACAATTTTGCTAAGAGGTAAATGACCATGAAGCTATAGCTACAACCTGTTCTGGTCAGAGTCCTTATGGATGACATACTATTCAGGCAGGCCTGGAAAGCTGGAAAGGTGTTAGCAAAACAGATAAGCATATAAAGACGATGGATACCCCAATTATAGGGAATGATACGATGCAAAACGTACATACACATAATAATTTGGCCCAAATAGTACATGGATAGGAGTTTTAGGAAATAATAAGTCTTGAAAGATAAGCTGTCACCAACTCCTAGAAGGGCCATGAGATTCAAAATATGCCACCTGTGAATTGGGGAACATCTTCCTAAAAGTTATACTTGCTAACAATGTAAACTGAAGTTTGGAAATTGATCGGCTGAATCAGAAAGTTCAGATCTTGACAGTGATAATTAGATCCAGGATATAAAGTTCTTACCATTACAATCAGCTTTATTACATTAGTTTTCTTCCAGTTATTGCGAGCCCATTGTCCAACAATAAGCTGGTTAAGGTTGCCCTATCTTTTGATTATGAACAAGATTGAGTCACTTTCCTGTTATATCTCATAGAGGAATGTTAGTGTTCCTCAGATTCCTAGTTTGAAGCCCACATTTCTCGTAGGCCTTTTCTTCTTCCTGAGCCTACTGGTCCTCTCTGCTCTGCAGTGGCTCAGATAGGAAACTCAACCTCTTTCTCCGTTTGTTCCCTAGAATGGTTTCCACAAAAGATCTTGATTTAGAGTCTGTTGAAAGCAGAGTCATGGATGGGCCAGGCCTTGGCAATGTATTTGGGAGGTGCTCTTGAGCAGCAAGAGTGAGGTGGTAAAGGAGATGAGGCAGAAAAGAAAGAAAAGCCTACATGAGGCGTGCTGTTGGTGTTGCTGTTGGAGGGGTGAGGGCTCCTTCCACCAGAATCTCCTGGAAGCAAGCAGAATGCCTCTCAGAGTGGTTCGTGGTCATGACAGCAGTCCCAGCAGCTGTCTGCCATCTCCTACCCCCGGTGGCTAGAACTTGGTGAGGCTGAACTCACTTAGCTGCATTCTGGGCTGGGTTGTGTCAGGATGAATGAACTTCTGTGACATGTGAGAAGGCTCCGGGGGAGAATGCCCCAAGATGGTGGGTACCAGCAAGCAGAGTGGCTCTTGTTGGTATGTTTAGGCTTGCTGGAACTGTCTCCACAGATGTGCTTGAAATGGGAGGAGGGCTGATGAAGTATAAGGAAAGCCACAGGCATGTACCCACAGGGTGCTTTTACAAAATGGGTCTGTCCTGGTTGTGGAGAAGGTTTGCATTGCAGAAAAATTAATGTTAACTATTACATTAATATTATATATTAATTATATATAAAATATTTAACATATATAATTATATATATCAAAATCATATTTTAAAAGGCTTTTTACTATCCCACATTTCTTATGGCATATTTTATTTTGTAGGCTCCAGACACTTCAAAAATTGATCTTCCCAACCTGCTGCCTCATCTCTCCCTTAACTCACTTCCCATCTCATGTTTCTCCCTCTTTCAGGCACCTTCCACTGGGGCTTGCCTATGAAATTACATGTCCTGACATTATCAGCTCCAACAATTTAGCACTTACCTCTGAGAAGCATCTGGACTAACCCTTGCCTCTCCCCAAATGTATTGGTGTTTTCGTTAAAGGCATAGTCATCTACTGTTGGTGTCAACCAGGAGCACCAGAGAACTGGTCAAAATTGTTAAGCTCTTTATCCAATTCCATCTCAGCCCCAGGGAGGCTGAACAGAGTGGTTTAGAGATTCATTTTCCCTTTACTATGAGTGATGCCTCCTACGCCCAGCCTGACAAGTTCCTAAGGGCAAAAAGGGAAAATATGCAGTTTCGACTTTACATAGTTTCTTCCCCCACCGCCCAAAGCTCAGAGAAGTTAAGTAACTTCCAACTCATATAGATAATCAGTGCCGGAGCTGGGGTTCGGATCTGTTTAAGTTTCTCTGACAACAGAGCTCCATACCAAATATGTCACCATTATACCATATTGCCTTCTTAAAAACAATGTCATGCTTACATTTATTGTTTCCATCTGCAATTTATTATTAGCTTTTTCTCCCCTAGCTAGGACTGGCTGGGAGGCCTTTCATCAAAAAAACAGAAAATGATACTTTCTGAATAAATCCAGTCTAGCTAATTGTCAAACTTAATACCTTTCATCAAAAAACAGAAAATGATACTTTCTGAATAAATCCAGTCTAGCTAATTGTCAAACTTAATACTATGAGACCGAGGAAAACTTTGCTTTTCATAGTTGATTTACCAATTGCTTTTACATCACCTCAGTATTTAAATTCAGCTTCATTTTGCTTTTTAGTGAATTTGGACAAATAGGATAAAGAAGACCAGTAAGTTTCCCAAACTACAAAGGAGTCAGATCAAGGGTCTGTGCATTTAGGTCAAGTATGTGCAGTGTCAAAAATAATGTGGGGAGGAAAGGATTAACATTATGTGTGGGTCTTTAGCATAATTTGTCTTGAACTTCCTATAATAAAGCTCAGGATAACACTTTCTAGTTTCCCTTCCTCAACTGATTTTATGTACTAAACCTCACAGTACTGTAGATGCCTAGGCATGTAGTCACATATTTATACATAAAAGGAGTCATATATTGACCAAGTGTAATTTCTTTGGATATGTTATCTGTTATCAAAAAAACAGTTTCCAGGACAAAAAAAAATTTAAACTATTTGGAAAATTTTATATTTTATTTTTGCATCACTGCATGTTAGCATATAAGTTCATAGATGACAAGGAAAAAATAATAATATATGTAACATGGAATACTGAGGTATATCCAAAACATAGATGTAGTAAGGAAAAGCAAATGTGATATTATTTTTATATAATTAAGAATTTCATAATTGTCTTGACTCTTGTTTCATCCTATAACACCTATATATATATATATATATAGGTGTTATATATATATATTTTATATATATATATATTTATATTTATATATATATTTAAGATTTTATTTTTTTTATTTGACAGAGAGAGAGAGATAACAAGTAGGCAGAGAGGCAGGTAGAGAGGGAGAAGCAGGCTCCCTGCTGAGCAGAGAGCCCAATGCGGGGCTCGATCCCAGGACCCTGGAATCATGACCCAAGCCGAAGGCAGAGTCTTAACCCACTGAGCCACCCAGGTGCTCCAACACCTATATGTTTATTACAGAACTTAAAGAGAGAGGGATTGGTCACACATATGTGAATGTGAAGCTTGCTATCTTCTGGCTGTGTTTGTGCATATAATGTGTGTCTTTGATTATTAGTATGTTGCTAAACATAGTAAATCTAGCTCTACAAATGAACAAGCACCTTTCCATTCATATGTTTGTGTGTGTGTGTGTGTGTGTTTGTGTGTGTGTAATTTTCTGAGAGATTTCTTCAAAATGCTCCAAATGAGAGTCCCTGATATTAAGTTGAGAAGGAAAAAACCCTTGCTTTTAGAGATTAACTATTTCCAGGCCCTGACATTCTAAAGTCAACACTTATTTTCTCCAAGCAAAGTAATTGTGTTGACACTGAGGTGTCAATGTAAAAAAAACAGGTTTGGTCTCCTAGAAATAGTTTAATAACTGCTATTTCTGTAATTATAGGAACAACAATACACTTGATTTTTCCTCCAAAAAGGTTAAGGACACTGCTACATTATCACAAGTGGCACTTTAAAACTACACAAAAATGATACATGTTCATCTGAAGGCATCTTATCAATGACTATTGATTCAACCCAGAAGCTGGATTTAATAATGACTGCTCTGCTAAGTACATGTCACAGGAAAGTCCCGGAACCAGCAATTTTCAAATGAATAGGCTGTACCTGCATTGACAGCTTTTCTTAAGACTACTTTGTAGACTTTCAGCTTATCAAAATAACATTTATTTAAATTGTCCAAAGATAAATCGTGTTGTATTATCTCTCACATTCATAGTTGGCATAACTTTGAGTTCTATCATTACGATGATGAACATGAGTTTAATGAACATTGGCTTTTTCTTAGATTTTAGGCTGGAAGGTGTGTTCTTGATCTGTGGGAAAATGGATGTTTGCTTTTCAAATTACACAGTGAAGAAATTAATCTAGTAATTAAAAAAAATTAAAACACTTGGAATAAATGTGTCATCTCACATATACTCTTTGTGTATTTTTATCTTTAATGTTTTATATTAATTGTATACAACTTTTTAACTGAATTTGTTTTGTTGTTGTTTTTTTCAGAGAGAGAGAGAGAGAGCATGGACGCATGTGAGCAGGGTTGGGGGACAGAGGGAGAGGGAGTGAGAGAATCTTAAGCAGGCTCCTTGCTCAGCAGGCGGTCCTCGGTGGGGCTTGATCTCAGGATGCTGAGATCATGATCTGAGCTGAAATCATGTCAATTGCTTAACTGACTGAGCCACCCAGGCACCCCTGTTAACCAATATTTCTATGCAAAACATGTATTTTAAGAAACAATACTAAAATAGTAGAGCAAATAAAAATTATCAAGTATAAATTCTCTAATTCTTGTTTTTGTTAAAATGACTGAATTACCTAATATTGTACAGTTCATACTATTTCCCAAATACTTTTGGGCTTTTCTGCTTTGGGATAGAGTTGAAAACCAAATAAGGAAAGTTTTAAGTGGAATCCTGTCAAGAACCGTGAAGAGTTTGAGGTTTTAGCTCACTTGCAGTCTAGTAAGCTAAAAATCTTATGAGTTTCATGGATGTTGGCAGAAGCCAAAGGACTCCTGTGACAGAGACAAAACATTTCATTATTCCCCACAGAGCAGTAGTGCAAGTATCACCATTTACTATAATTCTCCATGTGTCCTAGTTTACTCCAAATCTTCCTGATCCTACAGGGTGACACAGAGAGGGCCAGGTATCATCTGCACACATACTGGACCATGTTACAGGAGAGCACCCCTGAGTTTGGAACTTGAATCTATTCTTTTTTAAAAATTTTTAAATATTTTACTATGTTTAGTTAGCTGTCATATAGTACATCATTAGTTTTTGATGTAGTGTTCAACAATTCATTAGTTGCATAGTACCCCCAGTGTTTTTGTTTTTGTTAGAGAGAAAAAGAGCACAAACACAATCAAGGTTGTTTGGGGGGTGGGAGAGGAGGGGCAGAGAGAGAGAGAGAGAGAGAATTTGAAGAACACTCCATGCCCAGTGCAGCATGGGAGCCCGAGGTAGGACTCAATCTCACTACCCTAAGATCATGACCTGAGTGGAAATCTAGAGCTTAACCAACTGAGCTACCCAGGTGCCCTGGAGCTTGAATCTGTTCTTATGGGCAGTAAGCAAACCCACCCTGTGTTGCAGAGAGACACTGTATCTTCCAAGGCTACTCACTATCCAGACGTACTTGAAAGGATAGTCTGTGACTGAAGGACAGTAGCGATCTTCCTGCAGAATGTGTAGAAACCTGAGATACCTCTGGAGAACTGCCTCTCAGTAAACTGGTTTATACAGGAATTTTTGAGTCCCATTAAATAGTGTTGCTAGTTTTATGAAGTAGTAGAATCCTGTGAAAGTACGAATAGAGTTGAGAAATGAATGCATCAGTCTTCCAGTTAGTTAGAATTTTCATTGGTAGATTATCTACTGGGATAGTTGTACTCTACTGTCTATGTCTTGTTAGTGTGAATTATCATGAATTATCACAGTTGACTTCAGCCACTTTGAGTTAAATTGGGCTTTAATTTATATATTTAACCTGTGATTGATGGTCAAAAACATGATTCAGAGCTGCAACAAGTGATTCTTTTTTTTTTTTTAAAGAAGCAAATGTGGCTCGAAAAACCACTCTTTTTTTTTTAAGATTTTATTTATTTGACAGAGAGAGATCACAAGTGGGCAGAGAGGCAAGCAGAGAGAGAGAGAGAGAGAGAGAGAGGAGGAAGCAGGCTCCCTGCAGAGCAGAGGGCCCGATGTGGGACTCGATCCCAGGACCCTGAGATCATGACCCCAGCTGAAGGCTGAGGCTTAACCCACCGAGCCACCCAGGTGCCCCTTAACTTTAACTTTTGAAGAGCAAAAGTTATCAATTTTGAGGTGCCCAATTCAATAATTTTCATTTTACCTTTCATCTTCATATTGGAGATCAGAATATTTAAAACCCATTCTTTATTTAATATTTAAAACCCACTTACATTCACCTCTATCACTGGTTCTAAGACACTTCAAGCTTCCTTCTCCCATAGTGGGGACATGGACATTCATAACATTTGCCTTGGTGACTCTTTCCACCAGCTTCCATGGCTAACAAGCACTCCCCTGACTGACACAATATTTATATTGTTAGATATGTAGAATTCTATTCTTGCACCCTTGATTTATCTTCCCCTTTCCGTTGACTCCCAGAGAGCAAACTATTATTTTAATTTCTACATAGTTGCCAGAGCCACCTCACAGCTCCTAAGAAATTATAACTTTAACTATTGGTCACAGTATAGCTAGGTAAGGACACATTTTCTTGGTTTGGGTTACCTATTTTTGAAAGAAAGCTATATGTGCTTCAGCAAAAAACCTGCTTAGAGGCTAAATTTGTTTGATGTCATGATTAATTAAAATATTGTTAATTGGACAAAGTGATATCATCCAACCACAATGGATAGTAATTCAATATTTCATGCTTAATGTTTTAATAAAATTGGTATTTTATCTGTAAGAATCACTAGCTTTTCTATTTAAAAAATTACTTAAAGCCCAACTCACAGTTGACATTTTGCTTTTATTGCAGGAATAATGGTAATGAGAAAGATTAAATACATGTTAGCAAACTGATACACTTAAGAATACTATGCCGTTTGCTTTAGAGGATTTGTCGTTCAAATTTCCTAAGTCTTTAACGATTGACACATGTGTACATTGCAAAGAAAAGCAAATAGCCTCTGAGCCTCAAGGATAGTTCTATAGAGTATTAAGTGCATCAAAAAGCGTGAAAGTTAGTAACTCTTATCTCCTAATGTAGAAATGTGAATGAAGTGTTTTTTAATGCCCCACTTATCTACCAAGGGACCTTTCTATTCCTGTCAAGTTTTCTTTCCCTATGAATATGAACTAGAAAATTACTGTAATTCCACATTATTTTTCTGTAATTACTTACCTTTTAACATTTGGTTACAAGCATTTTAATGAACTTTCAACCTCACATAGATTCTCTTCATCTTTTACTCTCACAAAAATATATAGACAGCAGAGAGAATAAATTGCAAGGGAAAAAGATGCAAATCCTACATTTAACAATATTTAATACATAGAAGAAAAACAAACAAAAATGTCCTTTAAAATAATAATTTAAAATTTAATTCTTTTTCTAAAGTCTACAATAGAAATGGGAACTTGTGGCTAAAGCTGATATTTCCATATACACATAGAATTAAAATATGTTTAATCTGTTTTCTAGACTGCTATCTATTTTTAACATAGTGATATTTATGTTGATTTCATGTTATAAATATGTCAATGCTTACCTACTTATTGCTAGGCAAAATCTAAGTTTACCCTCTGTGTAGTCTTATTTACTGTTTTGTTTTTTTTTTTCTTATTTGCTACACATTATCCCTGACCAGCTACCTATGGTTGATTTTTATTTTTTTTAACTCAACAAAGATTTGTTGATAATCTACAATGTAGTAGGTCCTGGGTCCTGGAGGAAACAAAATCCCCCAGGTTTACTTCAAATCTTTCAAAGATTCAAAGATCTCACAGCCTACTGAGGATACATCATCATCCTTATCTCTATCCTCATAAATCACCATGATAACTATTCTTTCTTGTTTATATTGTGCAGATACTGTGCATTGGGCTTTATAGGTATAAAATCACTGAAACTTTACTGTAAACTATAAGGTAAGCATACTGAGCTCTACTTTAAAGATGAAAAAAAAAAAAACTAAAGCTCAGAAGACTTAATTTGATTAAAGCTTCACAGCTAATTAATGTGCAAGTCATATTTCTGGAATTCAAACTGATAGCCATTTTTGCAATTTTCTCTACATAGCTTCTTGTATAACAAATTTCCTGGAAATGCCATAGGAGTACAGGAAATTATGAAAAGATTATTTACAGTGGCCATGATCCTGCTCATGGTGGCGAAGGGGTTATGTTTTGCTTTATAGAGGAATAATCAATTCAGCTGAATTTTGAAAGATGCCTTTCCAAGGACAGAGAGTGGGAAACAGAATTTCTATTTCACCTGTTTGTACAGTTACCAACATGACAGCACAGCTTTGAAGGAAAAGGGAAGGGTGTTCAAAACCCCTTATTATAACGTGGTACAGGCTCTAATTTTCTGTGGTGTGTGTGTGTACGTGTCAGTGTCCTAGAGTATCTTAATATGAAACATGGTGTGTGAAATTTTTCCAAGATTTCAGCAGTCAGCTGTCTAGAAAAAACACTTATTTAAACAATCTTTCCTTTTCAAATAAAAAAGTGGTGGCAACATAATCAGATGGCGTAACACTACATTATTTTATTTAAATTGGTATCTTAAACCCACAGACAGCATTAAATATTTAGGATTCTGCTTCTTATTCTTGTTAGCAGTCTTTGTCTTACCCCTAGGAAATGCTGTTGCCTAACGAACAAGGATGGTAGTTTTCAAACTAGTTTCTATGTAATTTCCTTCTATTCTCTGTACTGACAATCGCTATAGGTTTGTTTGCTAATGATTTAAATTTTCCCTAATAGCTCTTTGATTTTCATATGTTTCAAGTCTCTTCTGAATGGTGGTTAGATACTTAAATTCTCCAGATTCTTAAGTCTTTTGACCTAAGTACTATTGTTATTGTATGTTAGATCTTTTTTCTATGTAATTTCTTTTTAAACTTGAAGTGAAGGGTCCACTGCTTATTTTGTATAGTCACTGTCCATGTGGATGAAACAATTCCTTCCATAATCTATACTGGAAGGAAAAAAAAAATCTTGATAGGTCCAGGAATTGAATTTCAAGGGAGGAGAAAAACTACATTACTCTAAAAATGATTCAGTACCTAAAAGCACAGAGATCAACAAGAATACCATTTAATTTAGAAAACATTGTATAATAAAAGAGAAACTAAAAGAATTTGTTATTGATTCATAGGCATTTAATATTTATTTCCTTTTCTCCCTTATAAAATATTAGGCTGGTTATTTTCTAATGTAATCATTGTGATAACTGTACAGCTGAGTAGTAGGATAGACATATAAGGTATCTTGTAATATCACTTGTTAATATTCTTAGGGATTTCAGAAACAAGATTTTTAAAAAATCTTGTCTTGGTATTAAAAAAAAATTGGTTTACTAGTAGAATTAAAAAAAATTGGAGACCTTACCTGACTTAAGAGAAGCCCCACTAGTGGGCAGAAGAAGACCCACAAGTTAGAAGTTTGAAGCTGGAGGTTCTACTTAGATTCATGACAAACTGACCAAAAAATTTCATTTAATCATTCTTAAATATATCCCTTAAGTGTTTTTAATAAAGATATTCCATAACTCAATTTTAAAAATTGCCCAAGTGTTTTATCAAGGCTAAAATCAGGAAATTTTTTCTTATACCATAACCCAAAGCCACTTTTCTGATTAATATTTATGAGTTGTAGTCCTTAATTTAGATACCAGACTGAAAATGCTGATTACCACAATCCTTTGCTGCCATCCTGCCGAAGCATTTTACATTTGTCTCTGTGGTTTCAGTGTTTCCAACTGTACTCCTTTATTTAAATCATTTCATTAGGGTATATTTCTTGATTTTAATTTTTTTCTTTTAATCTTTTCCACTCTAGATACAACCAATTTTTAGTATTTAAATGTTAACTTAGTTTTTTGGTTGGCCATAGTAATTACTTAGGGTGTGTCCCTTTTCTTATGCTGGTCTTCAGAAATGAAAACCTGAATACTGGAGACCCAGTATTAGCTGGCAGGACTAAATCCCTTGTTTGGAAGGGATGAAGAGAACTGTCTCTCATAAATATTCTGTATTTTCATGACATTTTTAAGGTGTAGTTTTGGAAGTGGTTATTTAAAACTAAGAGTCAACTTAGAGAAACATATTTTCAACTTCATCGATCGTTATTTATTAAATGTCCACTGACCCAGTGGCTTGTGATTAGTACATCTTATAGGTTATCATGGGAAGATTAACCAGTCAACTTCAGATTTCTTGGTTAGATGGTTAAAACTTTCACTGTGACTTTCAAATTTCTAACTCCATTGTTACATCTGGGAGAAATTTTATTTGAAATAATGTTGAAATAGGCAATGTTAAAGGGTCTATTTTTTTAAGAAGAGAAATGATAGCAGATGATCTCAAATGAGAAAAAAGAATCTTTACTTAGTATTTTTGAAAGTTTTATAATATAAAAAATGCAATAAAATGGCAATAAATGCAGAACCATTTATTATTTAATATCGTTTAAAATTTTTGAACCTGCAAACCACAGAAAGGTTTACTATATCACTGATAAAAATCAGTGGTTTTCAACTGGACATTAAATGATTATCATCTCTAGGAAGTTTTTAGACATGAGGAACTATCTCAACCTTAGGTTTTTAAAGCTCCTCTTTCTTGGAAATTCTAAGTCATTGAGGTTTACTGGTCTTATCACATAATGTTTTTGTAAGACAGTAAGACATTTGCAATAATGTAGTAGGTAAGCAAACACATCATAATAATCAAGGCAGAAATCTATCTGAGAATGTGAATAACACATTGAATAAAGCAGATATTTTTCTCTAGATAATTAAAAATAGGAGTAATTTTGTTTATATGGAAACTTTAAGTTTAGCTTTGCCAAAGAGTGTATCTCTGATCCTTCAAAGTCCAGGTGGAATTAGACAATTTATGAGGCATTTATAACTCACTAGATATTTTCAAAGTTCTTAATTCCAAAAATCAGGCCTTGCTGCTCTTTTCAATCCACGTTTTTAAAGGAAGCTATCAAAATAACCTCTTTTCTCTGAATTTCTTAAATTCTGTCCCTGTTCTTTATTCTTTTTACTTAGGTTTGAGCTATGAATGAGCCTCTGACTTTGAGATTCCGTCTAAAATAGAAGTAAAGGTCATGAAGGGCTACATATGGTCAAGATGGATAGAGGGGAGAATGTAGAGAAATATGACAGCACATCATGTCTGGTGACGTTTGTAACCATCTCCCTCTGAGTGACATTTTCTTGCTATTCATCAGCTGAAAGGCTAAGGATGAGAGTCCAGATAAGAATGCCTGAGGCAAGTCTTTGGAGAAAGTGTTGGAGTGGTAAGAGGTAACTTCTTTTTTTTTTTTCTTTTTAAAGATTTTATTTATTTATTTGACAGACAGAGATCACAAGTAGGCAGAGAGGCAGGCAGAGAGAGAGAAAGGGAAGCAGGCTCCTTGCTGAGCAGAGAGCCCTATGTGGGGCTCCATCCCACGACAAAGGCAGAGGCTTAACCCACTGAGCCACCCAGGCGCCCCAAGAGGTAACTTCTGAATGTGAACATATATTGAGAACCAAACACAAAGGAGACAGGAGTGGAACCAAATAGAAAAGGAAGGAAGAAAAAAAAAAAAAAAAAAAGGAAGAAGAAGAGGATAAAGAAAAGGAAGAAATTGCCTTTAAATAATGTTTTCACTCCTTGTAGTTTTTATGGAAGAAAGTTGTGGGTGTTCTGGAAAAAGGAATCAAACTAATGGTTTCATGACCTCTGACCAGAACAAGATTAAAGAGTACACATGGAATGACTGGGAAAAGGGTGAATGGGCTTGTTTGGCAAATACCCTTCTTTAGTGAGACTTGGGAGAGATTTGAGATCTTTATTTATACAGACTACACATGTGAAAACAAAGGAAAATAACACTTTGAAGTTAAGTTATCCCTGGCCCTGCATTATAAAATGTGTTACAGATCAAAACCAAAGCTGTTCTAGGTTGAACATAATCTGTGTTAGACGTAAGCATTCATGTGTCATTTTTGAATTTTGATTAAATTCATGTCAGGAGATGATGAGTAGTCTCTTGAATCTAAAGACCCTTTCATAGTTGGCAAGATTTACTACTTCTGAGGGCAACGTAACAGTAGACAAGTTAGTAATGCTATCGATGGCAGTCGATGTGTGCTGGGAAAATAAACATCAATCTACTAAGTAGGATGACAGCATGAGGTACCAGAAGACTGTAGCAATAGTCTTAACAGTAAGAAAATGCAATTTCCCCTGCTGTGTTTTATGCCTGGTTTTATATGACTACTGCATTATACAAATTAATATTTAATACAGTTCAACATCATGCTTGTCAAACAGTAGTGCAGGATACAAACCATCGCAAAATCATTTTCTGTGTTTGACAGAGGGTAATATCATCTCTCTCTCTCTCTTTTTTTTTTTCTGTTTTGCAGTGCAGCTGTTTCAAGCTCTGGAATTGTCTCACCAACAAGGAGTTCCCTTATTGCAAGCAAATTATTATGTAAATCCAACTGACCCAGTGAAAGTGAAAGAAAAGCAGATTTTGTTTTTATGTGTTTTGAGAAATAATGCCATGGATTATTTGAGAGTATTTTGTATATGAAAGGATTGAGATAACACATTGAAATGAAAACTTTGACTTTCATCCTGGACTCTTACTCAAATTTGCATTGTGATATATGACTTCAGAGGATGGAGTGGGGAATGAAAGTCTTTCCTGGGTTTGTCTTCTCTCCTTTGGTATGTTTGTGGCTTGGTCAAGGGACAGGAAGGTGGGCACATTGAGGAAAGAATGCAGTAAGCTCTTTTGACCTCAAGGGGAAAGACAACACCCTTGGACCCATGGGCCCCTGTGTCATATGGCCTGTGTCCATATCCTGCTCCCCTTTGGAGGAGGATGTTAGCACCACCTGTTGTTAGGTTCACCGGGGAAACTGGGATATCTTTCTGTATTTTTTTTGATTGAAGTCAGATTAGTTATTTTTCTCCTACTGGAGATGGAGATGGGTTAGTTCTCAGTGAAACTTATCTGATATATGTCAGAGCAGCCATGGATATACCACTGAATATGGCCAGTCTTAGGCCAAGTAATGAAGCCTTCAAAATTTATAACTCTCATCCACTTCTTTCTATAGTTCTGTTCACATTTTCAGCCCCCTTTTAGTGCCCATTTCATCAGTCCTCCAGCATATCCTAATCAGACTAGGTTTTTTTGTTTTTGTTTTTTTTTTTTTTTTGCTACTGATAGGAATTTATCATAGAGAAATTTATATAAGGGACACTGAGTAACACCATGGACACTATGATGTAGTGCATGAAAAATGATTTATGTAACTACATAATATCTACATAGGTAGTATCAGCAAAACAGAGATGTATATATAAACTCACACATGCAAGTATACTTATGAACTGAATGCCTCATGAGCACTATTTCTAAATTCTTGAAGCCCTGGGTAGGTCACATATTTTTCCCATCCATTCGTATACTTCACCTATTAGTACATCATCAATTTTATTGGTAGCAAGCTCTAAATTACTCACATAAATAACTGAGAGTTTTTACCGTGAATAAGTGCTGAATTTCTGACCAGACCAGTTTTCATGTGGAAGTATATATCTTTTCCACCAAAATACCCATTTCTTCAATGACCTTATTAATACTCAATATTAAAAGAATATTACTAAAGAAAATTTTAATCTTGTTTACTCTATTTTTAAGATATTGATCCTATTGAACAAGATACCTAGTATTTCTTGATACTAAGTATAGATAGGGGGAAATATTTTGGTTAGGAGGGGCCTTCCCAATAGCCAAATGATTATTAAGGCAATGATGTAACCATATTTAACCATAGCAAATAAAGGCTCTTGTCTCTGTATGTAGTTACTCCATTCTCCAAGTTTCTCAAGCAGGAATTCTTGGAGTTATCCTTGACTCCTGTCCTTCCCTCATTTCTCATACCCAATCATTGGCAAATTGTGTAATTTCTAACGTTGGGTCCTAAATCTGCCACTTGTCACCATCTCCAGGGCCTCTTGTCTTTCAAATGGTCTTTCAGTTTTCTCTCCTGAATCTGGCCCCCAGTGTGGGTAAAGACTTCCCTTGGAAGCATTTGCAAAACTTGTGGAGCTGTATTCATCAGTCCAAGTGGTTGAAGAAGGCATTAGGTCTTTAATGGGTGGGGGCTAGTAATGTTAAATGTCCTTCAGTGCAGGGGACTGTCCTCCCCCCACATTATTCTACATCCTGCTTCCCTTTAAATGCTCCATATTCACGCCATTTTGGAGCCTATGACTTAATTTCCTTTTACTCATAAACACATAGTGCGTTTTTGTTTTGTTCATGGAATTGTCAAGGAATGTACCTACTGTGTAAATTGAAGAAACGTTAAATTTGGTGTTGTTTGAAACAAGATTTTGTCATCATGTCAGAAAATGACATTAGCCAGGCTGTTTTTGGTCTGTGAGTTGCTGGTATAAAACACCCTCATTGGCTGGTCCTCTTAGCTTCCGATTTACAATAGGCAGATACATGAGTGTTAAATCTGGCCAGTATTCATTTCTGGCCAGTAGTTTTCTAATGTATCTTGTAGGAAAAGACATTTATTAAAACATATGGTTTTTAAAATAAATTATTTTGTATTTATTGCTTTTTGGTATGATAAATAGGGCTCTTGAATTTTTTAGTTATTCTAAATTTTTATTTATGTTGGTAATTCGTTATATAGATATTTTAGATTTATTTAGAATAGTAAAGAAAGTTTTTTTTTTAATTTAAAAAACACACTGAGTTTGATAGTGTTGAAATCTCTGTCCTAACTTGTCTCTTCATTGCTTCTCTACCAATGGCTTTGCCCCCCAGCAGCCAGTTATCCTATTAACACTGCAGTACACCCCTGTCACCTCTCCTCACAGAGTTCTCAAATGACTTCCCATTTCACTTTCAACAAAATGCCAAGTGAAGGGGCGCCTGGGTGGGTCAGTGGGTTAAAGCCTCTGCCTTTGGCTCAGGTCATGATATCAGTGTCCTGGGATCGAGCCCAGAATCGAGCCCTGCATCTAGCCGGTAACCGAGCTCCGCATCGGACTCTCTGCTCAGCAGGGAGCCTGCTTCCTCCTCTCTCTCTGCCTGCCTCTCTGCCCACTTGTGATCTCTGTCTGTCAAATAAATAAATAAAATCTTAAAAAATGCCAAATGAAGGGATGTGTACATATCTACATTTTTTTATGGTTTCTTCTTTTCAGTAGAAATAAAATGTGTGAGAGCAGACACATAGCCTGTTTTGTTCCCTATTTATCTGTGATGCCAGAATGGTGCTGGGACATGGTGGTGACTCAATTATATTGAATGAATGAGTGTCTTTGTTTTTAAGTTTCAAGTTTGAGTCCTGGGCACACCATTTATTAAGTACAAGATCATGGACAATTCAGCTTAAAGCCTCAATTTTCATGTCTCACTGAAGATGTCTACTTCACAGGATTCCTATAAATGTTAAGATAGATAATTTATATAAAAACCTTATTATAGTGCATAGAATGTATAAATATTCAAATTAAAGTATTTACCTACCTGTCTATCTATGTATCCATCCATCCAGCTACTTGCCTCCCTGTCTATGTATCTCTCAACTTACCCCATTTATTCATTCAACTATGCATTTACTTATCCACATATTCTTTCTCCCAGATCTCCCACTTATTCTGATAATTCACAGAGCCCCAAACTCCATGTCTTTTGTCATGCAACTTTTGAGATTTGTGTATCTTGTGGATATGCATAGAGTATAAAAATTATTCTTCCCAGGAATAAAAAAATATAATTAATTTAATAATCTGTTAAGTATGATGGAAAAACTGATATTAAAAAACCTCCGTGTGTGTACATAATATTATTTTATTATTATTATTAGTCTATTCTAGAAAATGCTTTCACCTAAGTAGATCTATTTTACTGGGTCTCAACTTTTGTCCTATGTCTATAGGTATTATGGAATTTAATTCATGGAAATATGTTAAAGTTAATTGCAAGATAGGGAAGAATTGACCATGATGTTGCTATAGATTTATAATAGGTACTTTTATAAAATTATCATATAACTAGAGAAGTTGAATTTCAGTGGAAACAATAATTAATATCCCATTTATAACAAATTTAATTAAAGGATTTTGGCCCATTAGAGACAAAGAAGTCAATCACACAAGTGTTTTCTTCTGTACTTTCACTCTGTCCTTCCTTTTTCTGTAGGCCACCCAGGGATTTTGGCCTTATTTCAGTCATTAAGGTAAATAGTGATTTGTGGGTCTGATTACTACTTATATGCAGTCAAACTCCTGGTTACTAAGTAATCTATATTGTACTCTTCTTACTGGAGTTTGGGGTGGGGGGGGAAGTATGTCCTTTCTGGATATACATTAATTAAAGACTAAACAGAAAAGTGTAATAAGTATTTCATACATAAACTAATTGTTTGTAAGTGATTTCAAAATCATCTGCAACACTGTTTGAAACAGTGAAAAAACTTAGGAACAATTCAATTCACAAGGATATTGGTGAAGGGGAAAAAATGACATAGCTAAATAAATACATGCAGTATTTTGTAAGTTAAACATACATGTTTATCTGGAAGAATGTATTTCAAATTGTTAGGAGTGATTTTTGCTTTGGAATTAAGGTTCTGAAGTAATTTCGCCTGAATAATTTCGCCTTATATATTTCAACTGGGTAGGGTTTAATCATCACCTAATAATAATAAACAATAATAAGGTAATACAGATTAAAATTCTCTGATATATCTAGATAAACTTCTTGGAAAAATTATTTCTGCTATTAAGTGTATTTTCCTATAATATAGGAGTCAAAAGAGCTTAAATATTCAGTTCAAAGTTTCTGGAAAGAATATAATTTGTAACTCATGTGAATAGTGTACTTGAACAAGTTACTTAACCTTTCTAAGCCTGTTTCCTCACTTGTAAAATGCAGATAATAAGAATAACTACCTCAAAGACAGTAAAATTGAATGGGAGAATTACTACCTGCACTAAATGCCATGTCAGAGGGAACTACTGGCCTGGCTTATAAATCAGAACAAGAAAGCCCTTCTAAAAGAATACAGGACAGAGGAAATACCGATTATTACTGATTGCCTTTGTCTCCCCACCAAAGCTTTGTGTTCATTTCTTCATTTCTTCTTTTACCTATTCAAATAGAAATTATTATTCTATAGCACCTTCTGTTGGGCCCTTTTCCTAATGCCACTGGGAAAGAATATTTTATCTTCTAAAGCTAAAGGAATTTGTCTAATTTTTCTGCAAGAATTTAAGAAAGGTTAAATACTGTAGTTCTAGTTCTGGAACCATGTTTCAGAACTTGGTCCCAAATGCGTAACAGAGGAATGTGTGCCCAATATTGGATCATAAAAGAGAAATTGAACTGAGTCCATATGTGGGTACTCGAATCTCCACAGACACTGAGTTATGTGACTAACAAAGAACGGTTGTATGAAAATTAATGCCTTTAAAGTTGCTAGGTCATCGCCTCCTACATCAATAAAAGTAAGACCCTAGCTGATGACCTTTCCTAAAACTTCCATTTATTTATGAAAATCTCTGGGGTTTTCCATATACTTATGACCAGCACTTCATGTTCTACTGTCCAACACCTGCTGCTATTTCCTGCCTATGTAGGGACTTGAGGCAAATATCTTCCTGTGACTCTTGTTATGAAGACGCTCCATGAGGTTTCAGGTTTCTTCCAGGGTCCTGCCTCATGATGCTACCCACGATGTAAAACCTTTGAGTTTCCGAATGCTTTATTTCTGGTTGTGTTAGAATGAATATCATTAGAAGTACAGAAAATATCTCTTTCTCCAGATATGAGACTGAAGTTGTCCAAAGACCCCAAAGCTTTATTTGTTCTTTGAATGTTGCATATTTCCCCAAACTTCCCTTTTCATTTCAGTTCCTACCCTTTCTCCAAATGAATCAAATCTCCTTCTAATCTGGGCATAAAGACTATATAGTCTTTTGGGAGCAGAGGGCAGAGGGAGAGAGAGGGAATCTCAGGCAGGCTCCACGCCCAGCCCAGAGCCCAATGTGGGACTGAGTCTCACAACCCTGATATCATGACCTGAGCCAAAATCAAGAGTTGGACCCTTAACCACCAGAGCCATCCAGAGACCCCATATTGTCCTTTTTTTCCTCCCTCGTCAACTTCCAGGTTTTTCAGAACAACATTTCTAGGTTCTTCAGAAAAACTTGGCTCTTCCTCTAGGTTCTTCAAGAAAACTTTTTCTAGGGACATTGGTAGGGACACTGTCTCATTAATTCAGTAAGTAAAATCAGACTCTTAAGATTAGAGCATAAGATTCATATGAGGCCCAGGATACTTGTGGCTATGGGGGAAAGAGAGCTAGCATTTTTGAGGTCCTATTACATGTTTCATCTTGTTTCATGTTTACAATAGCCCTGTGAATTAGCTTGTATCCTGGATTTCATGTGTTGGCTGAATTCTCAATCTATTCTCAGTCCTTCAGCATTTTTATCTTTATTGCAAGAGCTAGAAGTCTTGGAAATCTATTCCCTAGACTCTGACTCTCTTGTGGCCAGGTTTTGGGTGTAGTACTGGTTTAACCATTAAGATTTACTTCTAAAGGGTTTAAAAGATGAAAGGATGCAGAGGTGACTTTTTCCTTCTTCAGTGGTGGTAGCAGATGAGGGGACTTCCTGCAGGCTTGAATGCTGCCGTAGCTGAACTCAGTGTTGTACTGCCTGGTTCCCAGATAAGGAGCTGTGGACAGGCGGGAAATTGGCAGTTATGTCAGGGGACTTTCTCATCTCTGGGAAGAAGGGGCTATGTTCTGATCTCTCACCACTATAGTAGTATAACTTGAAATCTAACAGCAGCCCTATAAATTTTGCTTATCCAACCCATCTAATGTCTTTTGCAGGCCTCAAATTCCTTATAATAAATATCTTTCAATATGAAAATACTTAGAGGAATTTTTGTTTCCCTCCATTGAACCCTAAAAATACATTGTTTTATTTTAATGCTATTACATATGAGAAAGTGATCAAGTAAGTAAATCATGGAGACACACTCACCGACAGAATTTTTTTAAAGTTGTAATATTATGTTGCCTGCCCAAACCACCTACCAGTGACTGGAATATATCAGACGTTCAAGAAATGGCAACTGTAATATGAGAAATTTCTTCTCTAGTTGTGTGAAAAATTACACTGCCGGTCTTACTTTTGATTTTTCTTTATTCCTATGTTTCATGTATGCTAGAAGTGAACTTTTTTTTTCTTCATTTGTGACATAGTTTATAAGAATTTTTTTAAGAATTTTTTTTAACAACTCCCTATTTCTTCCTACTTCCATACATTGGCAATTACCATTCTATTCTCTTTCTGTACAGTGTGGAATTTTACATACTTCATAAAAGTGGAATCATCATACAGTATATGTCTTTCTATTGCTGACTTATTTCACTCAGTGTAATGTTTTCCAGGTTCATCCATGTTGTTACAAATGATAGGACTTTCTTCTTTCTAAAGGCTAAATAATATTCCATGTATATACCACATTTTCTTTATCCTTTGCTGTGTAGATAGACATTTGTGTTGTTTCCATATCTTCGTTATTATAAAAAATGCTGCAATGAACAGGGGAGTGCAGATATCTCTTTGAGATCCTGACTTCAAGTTTTTGGATGTATAACCAGGGGTAAAACTGCTGGATCACATGGTAGTTCCATTTTTAAGTTTTTAAAGAACCTCCATACTGTTTTTCATAGTGGCTGCATTGATTTATTTCTACCACTAGCACACAAGTGTTCTCTTTTCTCTACATCTTCACCAACACATGTTATTTCTTGTTGTTTTTTTAAGATTTTATATATTTATTTGACAGACAGAGATCACAAGGAGGCAGAGAAGCAGGCAGAGAGAGGAGGAAGCAGGCTCCCCACTGAGCAGAGAGACCGATGCAGGGCTGGATCCCAGGACCCTGGGATCATGACCTGAGCTGAAGGCAGAGGCTTTAACCCACTGAGCCACCCAGGCGCCCCCTATTTCTTGTTTTCTTAATGACAACCATTCTAACAGGTGTAAGGAAATATCTCATTGATTTGCATTTCCCTGATGATTATTGATGTTAGCATCTTTTCATACACCTGCTTGCTGTTTATATTCTTTTGAGAAATTTTATCCTAATCCTTTGCCTATTTTGGAATAGGGTTAACTAATTTTTTTTTTTGTATTATATTGTAGGAGTTCCTTGCATATTTTGGAAACAAATCCCTTATCAGATACATGGTTTGCAGATATTTTTCTCCTATTCCATAGGTTACTTTTTCACTTCATTGTTTTCTTGGCTTCTAATATTTAGTTTAGTTTATAAGAAATATTTTTGGTAAATCTATCTCATTTGTCTGTCTACAAAGAAATTAAATTTAGTTTTTCATGAATATGTATATTGTACATTCATTAAGCTAATATTAGTTACTGAGGTTTTAACTGTTAGTAGATAGCATTAACCTCATTAATTTACATTCATTATTTTTTTCAACATAATTGTGCTATAATAGAATAGCACCTTCTCTTGAGGTGGGTCACATTTTCCTGTCTCTTTCCTATGTTGAATAAATTTAGATTGTACCCTGAACATTTTTAGTGTTATATCATGGAGGCTCTGGATTCTGTTATAGTCTTCCAAAGAGTACTTATTTTGTTTAGTAATTAACTTTAGATCAAAATTATCTCTTGGGTGATAGTTCAGCTTTCTGCTCGGTTATTTTATCCTTATCTGGACTGCTTTGAGTCCACCATGTGTAGGACCAGTTCAAGTTCAAGGACCAGCCTTGAACTTGTTCAAGGACCAGCCAGCGATTTTTACACACAATCTGTGGCTCCTCATCTCTCTCTCTCTTTCAAGGTTTCCCTATCACTTTTTGGAATTCTGCTCTCTGCTTTTTTTCAGGCTAGAAAAATGGACATTTTCTTTGGGGACTTTAGCCATCAATGCACAGTGTCAGCTGCAAGACAGTGTCAGTTCAGTGCTTGTTTCATGCTGTTTTCTTCTTCAAGGACTCCCTTGCAGAATCTGCTGGGTTTTGCTCACTCTCCAGGGTCTTTAGATAATGGTTTGTTGCATTTTGTCAGGAGCTTATGGTTGTTATCTGTGGAAATGCTGGTCTGGTAGAAGCTTAGTCAGTCATATCAGATGTGCAACTTCTTTTGTTATTCTCAAACAATTGAAGTTTACTTATCGTTCATGTGAAGTCTGAAATAGTGATTCCTAATAAGAACCCGCCCATGTGGTTAATATCTCAGTTCCTTCTGTCTTATGATTTTGTCCTTATTAGGAGCAATAAATGGAGAAAGAGCATGAAGCACCATACGGAGGAATCTTCTACCTTCAGGGTGGGAAGTAGCACACATCATTTCCACTCATATTCTATTGAAGAGAAGTCAGTCACATGGCCCCATATAATTTCAATAGAGTCTAAGGAATGTAGACTAGCTCTGGTCCAGGAAGAGGAAGAAATAAATTTTCTAATCAGCTAGCAGCCTCTGACACATGGAATTTTAGTCATTACTCTTTTTAGCAAAATTACTACAAATTACATCTTCTGAGGAAAATGTAATATGTTCATGATATCCTTCCTCCACATCCATTAACAATTCCCTGAACTGAAAATAATACTTTCTCATTATCTTCATCTCATGACATTATCTGAAATATACTTCTGTGGAAATATTATTCATGTTGGGGTATGACTGCCATATACATCTATGAGTTCACTTAAAAACATCATTGAATACCTCCTATATCCAAGATTTACGAGAAATAGTCATGATGGCAGAAAAGCTCTTTATGGTCATTAACTCAGGAAAAGAAGAATACCAAAGTTAGTTCTGCCAAATTGCTATCATAGTGCAATTTACTTTGTGTATTTTATACTTCAATATATAAGGTCATGATTCATTTCTAACAGACAAGAAAAGTATCTTTCATTCACTTCCTTTCATGAATGTGAAGAACATTAATGTGGCAAATAAGATGGACTAAGAAGAAAGAGGTCACTAATCTATTATGAGTCAAAAGAGTAAGTCCATATTGGAATATGATGCTAGGGATAAAAAAAAAGATAAGACTGCAAAAACTCATTTATATCTATCTTTTAAAAATGAAGGAACAGACTTTCTACTTCAGCAGATTTATTTCTGAGACAGATTCAGGTTTTGGGGTGGGGGTATAATAGACCCAGTAGATTGTTTCCTATAATACTCTCCTGCTCTCATCTTCTCAAATTGGTGTGTTTTTGTTTCTATTACAGAAATGGAGAACTAGTGGTGTTGTTTCTGGATATTTACAACATTGGTACCCTGAAGTAAGTCTGAGATGTGCCAGCAGGTGAGTTGAGGTCAACAAGACTGTCATTTTCTTTCTAAAGAAAGGAAGAAACTGTACTTGCCTATATTATGGTTTTCCTTTCTTTGTAGTAGTTTGCTAACCCCTGTGGAGCATAGCAGTTGGGGAAACTAGGAAGGGAGGGGTAATTGTTGTACATCTTCTTCTCTTTTCATTCTTTTTTCCCAGACTATGATCTCACTATTTATTTCAAGGAAAATTGGCTCTCACAAAGGTGAGGAAGAAAACATATGGGTCTATGTGAATTCTATTTGGTATTCTGAGCACAAAAAAGGAGGGTTGTTGAAAATTTCCAAGACACACAGAGCTAATTGCCACATAATATTTATAACTATGCCATAAAGTGATCATATTTTCAATCAACTTAGGATGTGGGATAAATATTGAGGATAAGGCATCAGGAAGAAAAATGATAATAAGCTTTTCTTATCACCCTTTCTGACAATCCAGAACAGCTGTGACTTAAGATATGGACCTATATACTCTCTTAGCTTATGGGATTCCATACTTGCTAGAACTGTGGTCATCTTTCCCCCAACTTTCAGAGATCCACACTCTATTCATGTTGTTACATTGTTCTTTGTTTTACCATGTGGTAACTCACAGCAAGCCCACTTCGGATAGACTTTTCTATCAGCTGGTCATAGCGACCTATAAAACAATTCCTATTTTACCTACACCGGCATGCAATGGCACTGTTTTTTTTTTTTGTTTTTGTTTTGTTTTGCTTTATTTTTTTATTACGTTCTGTTAGTCACTAGGGCACTCTCTTTTTGAAGCCATGGCTAGAACAGAATTTTCCTGGGATTCCTGGTTGATGGCTTGAAACCATGGAGATCAGGCATGAGACCAATAAAGCATAATGTTCCTTTCTAAAGGAGGCAGGGGACATAGTGTAAAACTAATCAAGCACGTCTTTAATTACACAACTAAGGTACTTTCTGAATAGCCATGCTGTTTCCTATTAGTTATGAAATGTATGGCCATTCCCAGAGAAGCCTATGGACAGGATTTGGGGGTGTTCCTATTTCTTTGTGTGCAATGGAATCAAATACCTGCCAGTTAGAAGAAACTACTCTTCACCGTTCTCCACCTAATTATCCACTATACTTGCCATTTCTAGTTGTGCCTTTTTATATTTGTTGGCTATATGTTAAATACACATATTATTTCAGAAAAGTACACATTTTAACTATCTTAATCATATATATTCTTGTAATGTATATTGAGGTCAGACTCTGGAGTAGTGCCTAGAGGATTGCAATAATATGCATCTCTAAGTTCTTTCATTTTCTTCCTATGACACAAGACAAAGATATTTGCAGACTTTTCACAATTGTGACAACTCTGATATACTCACATGATTTAGTGAATGACACTGAATCAACCAGAGAAGACATTTATTGGAATTCAGATTCCAATGTTCATTTTCTTTTCTTATGACATTTTCATTTCTTAAATGATTCTTTTCAAAATGAAGGACTTCTTTTCCTTAAGTTTAATGTGTATTCTGTTAAAAGACAGAAGGAGAGTAGGACTATTTTTCTTTCAAGTTTTATATTTAAAATCATAAGAGTCCTTTTTTCATGGGAAGAAATTAAATAATAGTTATTAGCCAATTTAAAGCTGGTCAATTACTTTGCCTTCACCATGCTTACAGGCTGCCAAGAGAACAATACTTTGGTACTACTACTCTATCTTAAACCTTTTGCTGACCTAGTAAAGAAAAAGAATTGTACTGAGGAACTGTTTCAAGACAGTGAATAAAACACTTTCATTTACAAGTAGAGTTGGTGTGGGAGGGTTTTTGTTCCTCAGAAATTGAGAGGAAGGACAAATGTGGGACTGAAAAAACACAGCAGAAGCAAACAAATTAGCAAATACATAGCCCGGGAGTGTTTCTAGAAATCACTCATCCAAAGTGTGGTTGAACTACAGAGGTCTTTCTACGGTGCTGTCACAGAGCTGAGTGGTCTGAATTGCAGTTTCCTAAGAATCTTCCTTCTCTTTTTTCTCAACGATACTATTATTCTCTCTACACCAACATCCCTGCCTCTCCAGGGATGAGGAGCCCCAGACCAGGAAGTCCTGTATGCAGTTCCTGTCACAAGTGGTGGTCATTAGAGCTATTCCATGAATAGTGAAGATGTTTCTTCTTGTTCTGTTATAGGGCTGTACTTTGATTCACTTAGAGTCATCTTTATTGCTTTGGTCCCTGAAATGCTAGTGGAGATAATGTGCTTTTTCTGGATAGAATATGTAAGAGCCACTGTGCAATTTATCACTTATCTCTTTCCCCCTCCTTTTTCCAACATGGTAGCTACTCTATCAGCCTGAATCCCAGAGAAAGAAGACATGGAACAAAACCTCTAGACAACTTTTTTTTAAAGATGCAGTGTGAGATAGAGATAGACAGACAGATAGATAAACAGACAGATAAAAACTGGTTATGAGGTACCAAGATTTTGGATTCATCAGTGTACCCTAACATATCCTGCCCAATATATCAGCAATGCAGAGAATGAGGTGTTTTATGCATTTCTAACTCTAATTCAGAATAGGTTTTCTCAGAATAATGTTTATTGTTTAACCTTCCTTTTGTTCCCCAATATTAGCTAACCCTGGGAGAGATAGTCTTTCCCTAAACAGAAAGGTTTAAGATGTTAAAACATCATGATACATAGAAAACTGAAAAATACATAGAAAACTGATATATATATAAAGATATATATCTATATATATATATATCACACAGGGATAAACCAATTACAATGTCAATGAGGCAGAAAGGCCCTGAAAAATTATATAGCATTACCCAGGGATATATAATCCATATATAGAGAGAAAGGGAGCAAATATTTGGGGACAAGAATATAATCAATCATCAGATAAACAGACAATTCATAAAAGCATAAGAATGATGAGCAACATATACATATTCATCGCAAGTAATAAAAAATGCATATGAGTAATATATTGGTAATATTATATACTATAATGAGTAATATAATTCCCATCTGGTTCAAATGGGAAAACTTCTTGTTTTAACTTCTCTGATGGTCATTTGACCTTAATTATAGGGACTTTTTCTCCCAGTATTCCATCTTGATCAGAATTTAAAAATATAATGTAATAAAATTTAAAATAAATACTACAAGGACATTCATGACAGGATGACTTTTAAAGGCACCACATTGGATAACTTCTCAATATCCCATGTAGTTTTGGGGAATTGTTAAACTAAATTATAGCTCCCCTTGTAAAAAAAATAATGTCATTAAAAATCACATTCTGAAATTCCATTATGATATAACTAAGTCAGTTGAAGCTCTCAGGCCATTTTATGAAGTCACACACATCAATGAATCAACATACCCATTATATTATCTGTGATTGTTTCTAATTATTTGAATAATAAACTTCTCCTTTGAACCAGTTTGCATTTTTATAATTATTTCACAAGTAACAGACATTGCGTGTAATTGAAAGAAATTCTAAAAAATGGACCAAACACAAGCATGTAATTTTTCATAGACATTGCCTACACAGGGCACAACATTTTGTCTCTGTGTTCAAATCTAAAGGAAAGACAAGTTAAAAACAGTTATCAAAGCTGGCTACTCTGGATAACCTCTTCTAAGGCTTTGTCAAGTGAAGCATTTTTAGACTTTTCAGACACACACACACTGTGCACCATTCACTTGCTCTCTGTCAGAGCCTTCTGTGTCCTATAATTTTAAACTCTAAAAATACTCAGTGGTGAAATATTGATTTCCTCTCTAATTTCTGCTCAGACTTTAGTTGGATGCCTGGTAAGGATTCTACTCTGAGAAGATCAGTACTTGACCTTGCACTTTGTTCTTTAGTGAAGAAACATATTGTATTTTTATATCTCACCTCAGGTAGTCTATGTCTTTTTTTTGGTATTTGTGTTGTTACAGTATATAACATAAAAAAGACAATCAATATTTTACTTTAAAATCAGCTAATGTGGGACACCTGGGTGGCTCAGTTGGTTAAGCCGCAGCCTTCGGCTCAGGTCATGATCCCAGGGTCCTGGGATCGAGTCCCACGTCTGGCTCCTTGCCCCACAGGGAGCCTGCTTCTCTCTCTGCCTCTGCCCGCCACTCTGCCTGCTTATGTGTGCTCTGTCTCTCTCTGACAAATAAATAAAAAATCTTTAAAAAAAATAATAAAATCAGCTAATGATAAAATTTCTGAAGTGTGTACAGGTTTTCTATGAAGGCATATACATGTTAACAATAATGCAGTAACTATATTGTTTATTTATTTGCAAAGAAATTGGCATGGATTAAACTAATGTTTATAAACTTGTAAAATTTCATTTGAATATTAGTTGTAATAAGTACTTAAACTATAGTCTCCCTGCAAGCAGAAAGATTTATTAACTCATTTTTTGGGTTTATACCTAATTAGTGTATAGATGGTGAGCCATAGAAGATAAAGGAAAGATCTGGCAGCAAACACAAGCATATGTCAGAATTTAATATAGAATTCAATTTTTTATCCAATTATTTTTCAACAAATATTTAATTATGAAATAATTATTTACCATTATTTAATAATTATTAATTTATTAAATATTTTATGAAAGATGATGAGATAAAGTCAATACTTTTAATCAGTGGAAAGCAATGATCAATGAATATATGATGTTGGTACTATTTGGATAAACCAAACCCAATGCCAATGAGAAAAAGATGCATACATTTTTTGGAGAAGGCCCTAGAAAGTCATATGGCACTGGTTAACACAAATTGGGGCACAGTAAATTCCTAATAGATTACAATCCAAGGATTGCAATGACTGCTATGGCTACAGCAATTATCTTTTTCTTTTTTGAGGGGGAGGAGATACCTATTACCAGAATTAGGAAGTTCCCTTCTATTGCTGTATTGAAAAAAGAAACCGAAATGAAACACTTTCATGAGTCAACTTTGAATTTTATCAAATAATTTTTTCTTATATGTGTTGTGATGTTATTTTTCATTTTTTTCTAATTAATACAGAGAATGGCATTGATTTTCAAATATTATATCAAATTTCCATTCGTGAAATAAATTCTACTGCAGCATCAATACTTTCTATTCTAATGGATTCAGTTTATTATAATGTTGGAGAGAAGTTTTGCTTCTATAACCATAGAAGACTTTGGCATGTGATTTTCTCCTTTCTTAGAAATGCCATGTCAGGTTTTGACATTGGGTTTGAGCTCATTTTATAAAACATATTGAATCTTCTTCAGAAGGAGATTGTCACAGAAAAATTTTAAAAATATTCCAAGTATATAGGAGAGCCTGGCAGGCTCAATCATTAGAGTATGTGACCTGATGTCAGGGTTTTTGGAACCCCATGTTGGGTGTAGAGATTACTTAAAAAATATTTGAAGAATATAAAAATTTAAAAATGTATTAACTAGTCCTATTTTTCTTCTTCTGTCAGTTTTTTAAATTTGTGTTTTCAAGGAATTTATACTTTCATGTCATTGTTCAAATTTACTGGCATGAGTTCATTTGCAATATACTTTTATTACCTTTGTAGTACCTGTAGGATCTGTAGTGTATCCCCTTTTCATTTGTTGTTGATTGTTAATAATTATTCTGTCTTTTTTCGTGATAGGTATTTGTAGGAGTTAACGAATTGTATTAGTTATTTAAAAAAAACAACTTTTGGCTTTACTGAATTTCTCCATTGTATGTTTCTCCTCAATTCCATTGATATTTGTTATTATTATTTTCTTCCTTTTACTTTATCTTATTTTGGTTTTATTTTTAAAATAATTTTATAGAAATACAATTCACATATTTACTTTGCACATTTATTTATTTATTTATTTGTTTCCTATTTAATTATTTAATTAAATTTCCTATTTAAGTGCATTTATTTATTTCCTATTTAAGTACAGATGACATACAATGTAAACCAGTTTCAAGTGTACAACATGGTGAATCAATGATTCTGTACATTAAGCAATATTAACCATGATAAGTATAGTTGCCATCTGTCATACACAACGGAATATGACTCAATCATAAGAAAGAAATCTTGTCATTTGCACCAACATGGACGGACCTAGAGTGTATAATGCTAAGTGAAATAAGCCAAACACAGAAAAACTAATACCATATAATTTCACTCAACTGTGGGATCCAAAAAACAAAACAAACACACAACAACAATAACAAAGAGAGAAACAGACTCATAAATATAGAGAACAAAGGGTTTGGGGTATGAAGGGATGGGTGAAATGGGTAAAGAAGATTAAGAGGTACTTAACCTTATTTTAATTTACTATTCTTTTTCTAGCTTCTTGAAATGCTTAGATCATGGGTTTCTTGCTTTAGTACATGCATTTACATTGTAAATTTTTGCTCTAAGCACTATTTCATCTGTATCTGAAATATTTTAATATGTTGTGCTTTCATTACCATTAAAGTTTGAAATATCTAATTTCCATTAGGGGGCTATATTTAGAAGTATGTTACTTAATTTTCAAATATATAAGATTTTAATTAATTTATTTATTTTCTTAAATTTTTTTTTTAGGTTTTATTTTTTTATTTGACAGAGAGAGAGAAAGAGAAAGAGAGAGCACAAACAGGGAGAGGGAGAAGGAAAAGCAAACCCCCCAGTGAGCAGGGAACCTGATGAAGGACTCGATCCGAGGACCCTGGGATTATGAGCTGAGCTGAAGTCAGACACTTAACTTACTGAGCCACACAGGTGCCTGAGATTTTTTAAATTATAATTCTATTATTGGTGTCTATTTTTGTGTTCAAATGTATATCTTTCTGTGTTTTTTTTTGCATTTTTTCTATCACCCTAAGTGATTTATGCTAACATTTCTAAATAAGTATGTATACATATCTATTAATACTATTTGTCCATTTTTGCTTCATTTATTTTTAATCTGTGTGAATATATTTATATCAATTAACAGTTGAAGCAATTTTCTTGTTAACTGTTTTAACTTTATTAAAGAGTCCTCTTAAAATACAATTTTTGTGTAGAAAGTCTATTTATATTCTGAAGTCTCACTGCTGAAACATCATTATAGATCCTTATGTTGTATATAGGCTCTGATTATGGATAGCACAGAGCAGAGTGCATATTGAGATTTATTTTCTTTAAAGATTTATATACTTATCTGAGAGAAAGAGAGAGCGCTGGAGTGCGAGGGTGGAGGGCAGGGGGAACAGGAGGGCAAGAATCCCAAGCAGACTTTCCACTGAGCAAGGAGTCCAACTTGGGGCTCAATCTCACCACCCCGAGATCATGACCTGAGCTGAAATCAAGTCTGATGCTTGACACACTGAGCCACCCAGGTGCTCCACCTACTGAGTTTCAAATAAAGTATTTGTTCTCCTTTTTTCTCCCAGTCATGGCTTTCACTGTGCCCATACACCATGCATTGATATGGGCCAATATTTATCATTGAAAAGTCTGGAAAAGACCTTGAAAACCTAAGCTGGGTAACAGTGAAAAGTTTGTTTTTATCTAAGGTAGAAGTGGATAGAGAATGATGTAAATAGAGGTTTTAAGGGATAATGGGTGAAAAGACCAACCTTTCTCTTTTCCATTAACAGTGGGTTTTGGATGTGTGGTGCATTCTGTGGACAACAGTGGGAGCAGAGTAAGGAGGTGGAGTTGAAAGAAGTAGAGTTAAGGGGAGATCACAGAATTGCTGAGTCAAGGATCTGCTTAAGAGCTCAGGAGTGAATTTTTAGGAAGTTCTGGGGGCAGGGTCACTCCCTTTCCCTTGTTCACTTATGCAGTTCAATTTAGCAAACACTTGGCACTAACCATGTTTTAATATTTCTAGGTGCTTAAGTCCAAAGACAAATAAGATTTAGCTGCAGCTCTTGACACAGTTGTCATCAAATGGATGAAAGAAACACAAACAAATCTTTCAAAGTGAAATAAAAAAGAATGTGGAGTCAGACAATTGCCAGACACAAAGAAATACTTGTGACACAGCTAAACTTGTAATAACAGCTGAAGAGAGGTAACAGGAGGGAGAAAATGGAGGGGAGAATAGTAACAGTTCAATTAAAATCTTGTTTATTGGATCTTAAAAATATTGGAGATGTTTGCTAAATATTTAATTTTCGTTTACAATCCAGAATATTAGTACAATTTTGTGTATTGCATTTGGAGGATACTATTTTACATAATAACATGTTAAGGATTTTTATAATTTTTGATATATACACTAAGGTCTTATAAAATATGTTCATCTGTATCCTCAAAATCAGTAATCTAGTATCTTGTATCAGACACTTATTTGCTCAAAGTTACATGTAGATAAGATTCTTCGACTTTTCCTTCTTTTTAGATAATATTTTGATGAGAGGAGGTGTACAGCAAGCATTCTCTTATTTATATGAAGAAAACTAGAGCTTTTAGATTTCTAATGCTAATGGAGGAAAATTTGACTGAGTGAAACATATTGAAAATTCAACCTTGAATATTGAAAATTCAATTTTCAAAATGAAATCCAATTTTGCTTCTTGAGTCACTGTTTAAGTTTCTACCTGGGGTTAAGATAGGCCTTGAAGGCATCGCCTCCTATAGATCAACTATCTTGCTCCTAGATGCTTCTATACGTGCTGGACAAACTTGCCCCAGCACAAATGATTTATAGGTGAAGGTATTTTTTGTCTATGTCACTAGATTATTCCAGAAATATATAGAAGCAATGAATTTAGAAAAAAATAAGTATATGAATGATTTTAGAAGCCATAGAAGTTAATGAGTTTAGTTCCATTGGGAGCATTACAAAGTTGAAAGCCCTAAATATAATTCTTGAACAACTGCTCAGAAATCTGACTTTTAAAAATTGTTGTAAGAACAGAGAACTGGAATGGAAATCATATGATGATACATATGCCAAAAGAATAAGAAAATGATGTAATTTATTTTCTTCTGAATTGAATATCATAGAGGTTGGAGTATTGGATTCTTATATAAAGGCATGCAACTCATTATAATGCATAAATACTACACAAACACTCTATTTATGGTCTCCATTGAATTAAACATGGTAATAGACCTTGTGTTTCAACATACGGATCATAATCTATATTAATGAACACATTCCTACTATGTGCCAGGTACTAAGACAAATTAATAGATAAAGAATGCACAGGATCTGATCTCAAGGAATCTTATTCTAGTATAAGACAGAAAGCAGACACTCATGAAAAGATGGAACGTATTCCAAGTAGTAAATTACAGACCTTTGATGAGTAATAAAATCATGTTAAGGCACTCAGAGAGCAGAGTATTTCCAGCTCTGCTAGTTAGGGGGGTTTAACGGAGGTCACAACAGCAATTATATTCGAACTTCCCCTTGAAGTACGAGTACGATTGGAATAGATATAAATTACTGAGAAACTGTTCCACAGAGGACTATTAGAAACATGTAAATAGGAAAACACAATTAAGTTGACTGGGTAGGCTACAGATGACGATTCATGAACGACAGCTATGAGAAAAACTGTTAAGGGAGGTTGGGACCCTGTTTGTAATGGGTGTTGAAACCTGTGCCAAGAATGTAAACTCTAATAATCATCAATGAGTCTTCTTTTATAATTGGCATGGGAGTTGTATGATTGAAGCAGGGCTCTAATGGTTCTAGAAAGATTGCAGAGAGAAGCAGTGAAGCAAGAAGATCATAAAGATGCTGTAAAGTGTCTAGGCACCACGTCTCAAGATTAGGGAAATGGGGACAAGGGATTTTTAGTTAGATCTACTTGTATTAAAAAATGAATAAAATTGGGGGAGTGATTCGATATTGTAGGTCTTAGGAATAATACAAAGAAAAATAATGACTCCATGATTGAAAATATGCAGATCCGGAGAAAGAAATGGAATGGCCAATACAAATGGGAATGCCCACTATATTGTTTCTTATAAAGACTGCATGTTTGGAGCTACATCATTGCCAAAGAAAAATATGTATCTATTTCTATATGTATGTATATATAGAATATCTATGAAGATTGAAGTCAAGAGGGTGGGTAGACTTCTTATAGAGATGATATAAGATGTGAATAGTCATATTGCAAAAGCTGTGCCTAGGATATGCTCACAGTTAATCCTATAAAGAATCCAATAAAGGACAAGGCAATGAATTTTCAGATAATTAAAAGGATTAAGCGAAATGGACTCTGATGGAAACCATTACAATTTTAAAAAGAGATGTTTGTAGTTATATGAGGTACAATAGAGAGATGGACAAGAATAAGGACTGGTATGAGTCATTCCAATGTACAATTATGAGGTATCTGGGGGATTTCAAGAATGTTTCAGAAAGTGAAGAATTTGGGGGGTACATGTATAATTCAGGCATGACAGATTATCAATTTTTTTTGACCATTCAATCATTCACAACATATGTGTGGAGTATCTCCCATGAATTCTAGGTATTGGGGATATAGTGGTGAACAAAACAAATTCCTTTTCTCTTGGCTCTTATGTTCTAATGGGGTAAACTGCCAATAGACAAATATGTATCAAGTGATCAAGAAGAATAATAGGAAAAAGTGGGGATAACTAGCACATTCATAGTCCTCAACTTAAAAGGAGCTCCCTTTTCTTCACTCATCTGTCAGTATTCTATCTTTGAGTCAGACTCATGAAAGACCACAGGCTTATTTCATGAACTTATTAAATTTCAAAATGCCATCGGAGAATGGATAGAGTCACTCCCTGGTCTTTCCTTTCCTTATAGACCATACCCCTTAGAATGTATAAAAATCTATTCATATAGTTGCATGAAAGGAATAAACCTTTCTGCAAAAAATCAACAGCTTTGTAGATGCTGTGGGTAGATAAATAAAACTGAGGGAATTCAGTGGCAGTCCCAAAATATCTTTCCCTCTGTGTCTGTTTTATCTGGAAAAAGACTAAGTTATTTCAAGAAAATGTGTTAAGATCCGTATTGTTACAATACGTATGTACTTCCTACCAACATGGCTTGAGCATATTTTCATCTAAACTCGGAGAAATGAATATGAAACCGTCTATAATAATGTTTGGCTTCATGTTGGAAGAGTTCTAGCTTTCAGTGTGCACAAATGAGAAATGCCTAGGCAAATTCTGATTTAAACACTTTTGCAAGGTCAGGATGTTTAATTGAATAAGGAAACCAGGTTTCAAGCAGGGCAAAAATCAATGCTGAGCACTGGGGAGAAGGCCCTTTCCCTACCTTGATTCCCCTTGCACTCTTTTTTCTTAAAATGAAAATATCTATAAACACAGGAAATTTCACTCTTTCCCAAACAGAAGGTAATTAAAATTACCTTATATGTCTACTTAGTGTAGGCTATGTGACGATATATTCTGCCTTTATTTAAAACCACCTTTGGCATTAAATGCTGCCTTACCTAAAAAGCAATATAGCAGAATGACTTTTATTACAGATGGTAATTTATGAAAAGTGTAGCCAATGGAATTGATGGCAAACTTTTTCCACAAGCTTTATTTACCTTCATATAGTTCACTATTTACCAAGGTTTGTTACAGCCCTAGTCACTATCTCAGCAGGCATTCTGCCTGTTTATGTTTTTTTAAAGTGGTTTTCTTTTTCTTTTTTTTTTTTTTTAAATTCTCATACACTATTGGAACTAATTACAGCCGCTCACTCTTCTATTTCAACCCTCAATGCTCTCCATTTTCTCTGGCTTTTGCTTTCACTCACAGTCATAATATTTTTTTCCATTTTGTGTTGGATCCTTTTCCACATACTTCTCCAGGAGAGGAGCACCTTATGCCATGGAGAATGAAAAGGCTTTTAGAACTAATTTTCATTTTGTGTGCAATGACTACAGCATTCTCCGAGTGTGTGATGTGCTATCATCAGGTTTTGATTATGCAGTTGAAATGCAAAAAGTTTAAAAGCTCAGCTTTATTGGCCTTATCAGCAGTTTGCACTCTCCCCAAAACTCTGTTAGAACAATTACTTGATCATGTTTGGTCAAAGAATGCTACAAGAAAAGGATCCTCATAGATGATGCTTAGAGAGGAATTGAGGTTTAATGGAGGGTTTGAAATTTTATACTATAATTTTATACAAATTTTAATAAGTTTTTTGTGTTAAAAATAGTCTTATTCCAATGTGATTGAAATTTTTAAAAAGTACCCCAGTGTATCTTCATTTTGCTGGCAAGGACTTGGGAGGATAGAGGTTTATAAAAATATTCTATATGGAAGGAAATGCAGTGAAAAAAATGGCTATTCATATTTCTTCACCTCACTAGTCTTCCACTTCAAGTCATTCTAAGCTGGAATGGACCTTGGATTAGTGTAAATAGCAAAACAATCTGTCCTGCCTCAGGAAGGACCTAAAAATCTGTGTGTCTGCATGTGTGTTTGTGAGCACATAATCCTAGCCAAGGGAAGACATCAATAAAGTGCAGAATCACAGGGGTGCCTGGGTGGCTCAGTCAGTTAAATGACTGACTCGATTCAATTCAGGTGGTGATCTAGGGGTTATGAGATCCAGCCCCATATCAGACTCCACGCTCAGTCGGGAGTCTGCTTGAGACTCTCTCTCTCCTTCTACCTCTGTCCCTCCCCCTCACACTCTCTCACTTTCAAATAAATAAATAAATCTTTAAAAAATGCAGAATCAGAGAAATTTCAACCAGGTTTTACAGGTCTTGGAGCTGCATCTTTGAGAGTAGACTAGAACTACGAAATGAGTTGTACAGTGGGGAATAGTACTTGCAGTATTTTCTCTTTCTCCATCGATTCAGATATTGCTCAGAGCTTGTAGAAGCAGATATAATAAAAAAGACTCGACTGTAAGAAACTAAGGGATTTTTTTTTTTTAAATTTTGAGGCTTTGATATTCACATTAAAATTATTTTGTGGGCATTTCAGAAATAGGAGAGTCAATGCTGAATTGACTAGGTTTAATATCTAGCTTATATTCACATGATATCATGTCCAACTTTAGATCTTAAAATAACCTAGGTTACTTTTGTATTGGATAGATTAAGCACTCTTGGAAATGATAGTGATCAAGCTAACTTCCAGGACACGTGACTATGAATCCCTGTACTAGTTGAGCAGTGTTGACCCCACTATATTACATTCTACTCATGAAAATGAGGTCCATATGTGACAATGTACTAGCACCAGAGAAACCTGGAAGAGAAAATGAACTTCAGATTCCTTACAGAATCAGAGATCAAAAGATCTGTTCCATTAAACTTTAAACCAGAGAAATTCATTTGTCTGCCCCAGTGCCTAGTGTCAGTCAATGACTCAGCTTTAGCTGGATTATAGTGAAGCCTGAATGGTCGTGCAAGAGAGAATTTCAGACAACCCGTCTCCAAAGAGATTGCTATTCTAAGACTCAGCATGAAAGAGAAATATGCTTAGTCTTTTGGTATAGAGCAAACAAATTATATCACCTTTAAAGATACAATAAAAGTACCTGTATCCCATATTTGTCATACTCACATATGAAAATAGAATAATCATTAGCAGTTTGATGCAAATAGATATTTTGTTTCTTAATTTGTTTAATAAGCAAATAATGAGCCAAGATTCTTATAGGCTATAGTGTTAAGCACACTGGTGAGAATCTAACGTCTCATTGTGTATCCATAGTTTATGTAATTATAAACAGTTTATTGAAGAAGAATTTCTACTCATTGGGATGTAAAGAGGAAACAGAATTGTGCTTTTTTTTTTTTCCTCAGTAACTCTTCCCTACCTTTGTTTTCTTGAATCCCTCCTAGCTACTGATTAGTCAATTTCTTTGCAACAACTTAGTCAAATCCTGTAATTCTTCAGTTATATCAGTTGTTAGAAAAGTCTCATTTTGGTTACTAGAACTCAGCCCTATTCATTATGAAAGTTCAATATCATATCAGTTTCATTCTTATGGTTCCCTTTTTAAAATGCAGGGTCAGTAAATCAGACTGAGATTCATACATGTTTATAATGCCATCAGTTGAAGAGCTGATCATGTGGTGTAAGTTGAAAAATGCAGATAAAATCAGACTTGAATTTTAAAATATTGTAACTTTAATCTTAACATGAAATCAACAAACTAGATTAAGTTCACATACCTCCTGTTGGTTAGTTGGAATTTGGTTTTTCACTTTTCTATCAGAAGAGAAATTTAATTTAGAAGCTACATTCCCAAGAGGAGAAGTTTCAAGATTTGTGATTCCTGTGGCCATAATTACATATGAAATCTTTGCAATGATTAAAATTTCTTTCTTTAAGGAGAGTGTGGGAGAGTTTAGACTGGTACCTTTCAGAAAAAAAAATTCATAAATGGGTATAACATATCAACCTTTTATGTATGATTCCATTTTATTATAAGAACTTGGTATATCAAAATATTAAACAGGATAAATATTGGAAAACCTGAGTAACTTTCTTTTCACTTATATGAAAGCAGAGGAAATTATCATTTTCTAACAGAATGCTAGTCAAATACTAAAGTTTTTCTATGAATTGCAAAAACAGGCATGAGATGCAAAACATGTTGACCTACGTTCTGGATCGCAGGTTAGAAAAGGAAAATAGATGAAGGATAACTAGAGTCCTGTTGAGACTGAAGTGCCATCTGTGTATCGCCCCAGCTTCTGTCATCATGGCACCTGGACATGACAGCAAATAAGCATGTGCACCTCCACAGAGCAGCTTTTTTTTTTAATTTATTCGTCAGAGAGAGAGAGAGAGAGCGCGAGCACAGGCAGAGTGGCAGGCAGAGGCAGAGGGAGAAGCAGGCTCCCCACAGAACAAGGAGCCCGATGTGGGACTCGATCCCAGGACGCCGGGATCATGACCTGAACCGAAGGCAGCTGCTTAACCAACTGAGCCACCCAGGCATCCCCCTCTGCAGAGCAGCTTTGAAGCTCAAAGCCCTGCTGACCTCAGAGACCGGAAAACTTGAAGTGGTTTCATGGATTTCCCTTGCCCGTCTTTGGCTCAGCTTCTCCTATAACTCATTAACAAATAGTAATCAAATAATTGTTTTCACCTTGTTGCTTTTAATAAAAATGATCCTCGTCACTTTATAGCCTCCAATAAAAGACAAAAAGCGCTAAATGACAAAGAAGTATAGCTCCTGTTCGTTTCCTTTTTGCATAGAAGGAATGAAATGGTGACTATAGTTAATGCTTTTTACTAAAGAACAGTCCTTCCTTGAGCAGTGGAGTAATTTGAAAGGAAATCTGCATTCGTTAAAGAACACTGCCTCCTTTTCTTCTAAACGCTCTCATGTTCTCATCTAAAGGAAAAGATGTTGCTTGGCAGCCTTGCCATCTTCATCTGATTCAGCATACTAATTATTTTTACTTTAATGGAAGAAACTCTGATCACTAATTCATAAATAAAATGCTTATTAAAACAGCTCATTTATCAGCACCTCTTTATAATCAGTTCAATTGGGTTATAATTTAGGGTATCATGCCTGAACCATGTTAATGTAGTTATGTGAGTGCAATAATTAGAAATGACTGGTGTTTGCATTTTGACCTTCCTTCTAAAGATTTCACGCCACCTTCAAAAGAGTACACTAATGAAAGTAGATGTGAATTTTACTTGAGCACTGTATCACAAGAAAAATCCGCAACTTGACATAGTAGTAGGCTGGAATAAGATATAAATAAAAAACATAGTTATATAATTATAATTTGTTTTGGTGAAATACCTGTTTTGAAAAACAGATGCAGGAAATATTGCCCCTGTAATATATGAGTTAATAAACTTTCTTAAGAACTTATTCTGCATGTACGTTCACAAAGTTTTTAAAAAATGGAAACAAGTAAGTTCTTATACACAGGAAAGTCTAGCCCTGTCCACCAAGAATAGAGTGGATAAAGACTTATTTAGCAAGATAGCTTATTACAACTTATTGCTCTAAACTTTTCAGCTTATTCCAGAATACTATTTTCTCGCTATTAACCTGCATTTCTCCCAAAATGGCCTTTTTCAGTCCATTTCTTAATGGCTACTTTTTAAATGCCTATGATTTTCATAACAGTAGGCTAAGTTTACTAAACTGTTCAAATTATTTGATGTGAATGATTGTTATGAGAATTCTATAAAAGCATTACCTACACAATGCTTGTCCCATAGCTCTTAATATCTTTTTGGCTCCTCTCTCCATCTTGAGACACTGAGATATTGTTTAACACATTTAACTGAACAGCTCACACGTTGAAGATGCTCTGGAAAGTTCTATGGGGAATACAAAGATGAATGGGTCCGTGTCAAGTTTGTGAGGAAGGTGGACATGGAAAATCCTTCCTCAAGGTGAGATACTGTGTCTTTTTTTGGCACAACCTCAATTCCTAGCAGAACATATGGTGCTCAAGATATCGATTAATTTAATTATATCAGTTAGGAAGAAATAAATAAGTAGAATCATAAGTAACACATTGCAAACTCTAAAATGTTTTATTATTGAAGATATTGAAGAGGTGGCGTGTGTTTAGGGTCTGAAAATATTGCTAAATTATAGTGAGGGGAAAGGGTATTCCAGATTTGGGAAAGGGTGTAGAAACGTGATAAAAAGTGATAAAAGTGATAGTGTTGGTGTAGTTTTGTCACAGACGTGGAGTGTGTGAGGAGAGACTGTGTGAGAGATGAATCGAAATGGCAGGTTCAAATTAATCATATAAAGGCCTCAACCCCCACATTGTATTCCGTGTCTATGATGATGAAAGAATTGTGGACGGATGCCTGTTTGCTCTGAAATGGACTCTTGTTTTATCTATTAAAGGTGGGTCTGTTCTGTACCTTGTGACAATTCTGTGTTTGTCCTTATTTCGATGCAAGTAAAATACCTTGTTTCTAGTTTATCTCCAGTGCCTAGAAAACATAGTTAGTGGAAAGCATGAATTCAATAAATATATCTTTAACTATTGAATACTTAAACAATTCCACATGGTTCTATATGAAATTGTTAGCAAATATAGATTTTCTGAGTGAAGAAAAGATATCTTCTAGCCTCTATGCCATGAAAGCAACTCTAAGAGTTGGCATAGACACATCTACCCTTCCAGTTGCATTTGGGTTCATATACTCATATACCTGTTACTATGAATGAACTGAATGATCTATCATCTAAGATCAATCTTTCTACTTCCCATCTGTCTTTCCAAGGGCATTGTTCTAGAAATATTTCCTAATATTTCCAACATTATCAATTTTGCCTTCTCTTCAGACCATTTCCACCGGCCAGCAAACATGCTGCTATTTTTCCTAACTAAAACAACATAAAATATAACAGTATTGACTCTATTTCCTCTACTACTACTTCACCTTTTCTCCAATTTTATGTAAAGCCTCTTGCAGTTGCTGTTTATACTTATTGCATTCAATTCTTTCATTTCAGTCCCTCACAATCCCATGTCAATCAAGATTTCTCCCCATAATTTCACCAAAATAGCTCTTGTTGTCACCAGGGATAGTCACTTTAATAAATCCAATGGCTAATTATGAGGTCTCATTTTATGTCAACTTTCAGCAGCATTTGATAGAGTTGGTCACTGTGTTTTAAAAGGATTTCATCCTCTGGTTTTGTGGACATTATACTCTCCTTTATTGGGTGCTTCTCAATTTCTTTTTCCGGCTCCTCCTTATCCTTCTGATACATTAATTTTGGAGTGCTTCAAGGCTCAGTTCCTGTGTCACTTCTCAACACTACTAACAACTCATCACTTTGGTGAGCCCATCCAGTCAAGACTTTCTATATCGTTCATACATTAATGACTCCGAATTTACATGTAGCTAGGAACTTTTGTTTGAAATTCAGATTTGTATGTCTGATGGCCTTTGCAATACCTCTTTATTGATGTCTAGTGGGCATTTCTAGTATCTCCAATTAAATATAAGTCAGGGGCTCCTGGGTGGCTCAATGGGTTAAGTCTCTGCCTTCGGCTCAGGTCATGATCCCAGAGTCCTGGGATTGAGGCCCGTATCAGGCTCTCTACTCAGCAAGGAGCCTGCTTCTCCCTACCACCCTCTCTGCCTGCCTCTCTGCCTACTTGCGACCTCTGTCAAATAAATAAATAAAATCTTAAAAAAAAAAAAGTGTGTCGTGTGTGTGTGTGTGTGTATATATATATATATATATATATATATATATATATATATATATATTTATCTCCTAAAGTGAAACCTATTATTCCTTCCAACATTTACCATCTTAGTAAAAGTCAACGACTTAGTTCTAGTGGATCAAGTCAAAGATTTTAGAATCATTCTTGACTTTTCTTTCACACCTTTCATCCATGAACAAATCATGCTGGCTCTACTTTCAGGAATATTTATTACTCTTCTACTATCTGGTCCAAGTTACCCTCCTCTTTAAAACATAAAAATTTGTTTTGGTGCACATGAAATTGTTCTGTTATTCTTGTACTTTTTTTTAGATAGTAATACAAATCTTTGAAATATTGAGACTTCTAATTATAATTCCAGGAATCTCATATTACCGAAACCCTTTTAGCACCTTGTAAGGACTAAGTTTTCACTGTTGTTATTGCTTTTTTCAAAAACTTCTTTCTTCTGCATGTGGATGATACTAATGGTTTATCTGAACTTGCACACTTTAAGTTAATTTTAGATGACTGAACTGAATGTCAGAAATAAAAGAGAAGGAAGACAACATGAATTCAGGGAAAAATGTACAGTTTTTTGGTATCTTTGCATGATTGAATGACATAAGTGTTTTTGTCTACTTTACATCTTTTTAGTTCTCTTAAAGTCCAATGGGATGCTAAAGTGAGTAATACATCATGAATATACATGTGCACATATGACCCAAAGCTTTAGACTGGGATTTCAATGTTAGTGGGTAGTGATAAAGGAAATCTAAGATGTTTCTTGCTTTTAGGATTTTTTTTTTCCTCTACCATATGGGTAGGTACTTTGTGTCTATGTAATGTGTGCATGTGCATTTTGTATACATATAGGCATATATATGTATATACATATTTGCGTGTGTGTGTGTGTGTGTGTGTGTGTGTGTGTTTTCAATCTAAAACTTATACTCAGGAGACTAAAAGACTATAAGAAGAGTCTAGGAAGCTTCTATTCACCTCTCATTAGAAAATTGACCTCATAAAGGATCTACTACAGAGTACCCAACTCCATTCTCTTTTACTAGGCAGCCCCCATTTTTTTCTGATAAAATCCACAGTATATTTGGCACACTAACTCAGACATTTCCCAAAGTCTGTGGATTATTGTGTTCTTTGTATTTCCCTGGATGAATAAAATTAATACCCATGAGAGAGGAATGGACTTTTTAAAATGATTTATTTATCTGAGGGGGGAGGGCCAGAGGGAGAGGGTGAGAGAGAATCTCAAGCAGACTGTCTCCTAAGTGGGAAACCAGACGCAGGGCTCAATCTCACGACAAGATCATGACCTGAGCCCAAAATCGAGTTTCAACTGACTGAGCCATCCAGGTGCCCAAGGAATACCTTTTTCTTTAAAAAGGTGAAAGGTTTGTAAAATGAGATGTTGAGAAAGAACCACTCTTTTGTTGTTGTTGTTGTTATTATTATTATTATTATTATTTTGAGTGAAAGAGAGAGAGAGCATGCATGCATGGAGGAGGGTAGAGGGAGAGAGAGAATCTTAAGTAAGCTCCATCACACCCGGCACATAGCCCTATGCAGGACTCAATGTCCCCACCCTGAGATCATGACCTGAACCAAAATGAAAAATCACACACTTAACTAACTGAGCCACCCAGATGCCACAAGAAAGAACCATTATTCTCTTTGTGGAGAGAGAAGAGAGACAGGCAGGTAAACCTTGAGACAAGGAAGCAAGAATGAAAACCAGATCACATGAGGCTTATATATGATTGGCACAATTGAAGAACAAACAACTGTCTCTTTATATGTTGAGAACTGTACTATTTTACTCCATCTTAAATTTGCTTTGTCCTATGTTGTAATTCCTGCTTGCTCCCGTCTCCAGTGAAGTCTCATTACATTCACAATCATTCTGTGTTAGGGCAGTGAAAGGGTGAGCTTTCTTCCATCTGTCTATGCAGAGGCCACTGTAGTCGTATCGTATTTAAGGAGGAGTGAGGTGTCAGAATTCCAGAGAAGGAGCCTTGGCGAGGCCAGCAGAGATTTAGGGCATCTCTGAGAGGGGTGAGCCGTAGGCATGTCGGAACAGAGAACAAAGCTCTATTACGTACTCTTTTAGCAGAGGACATGAGACTAGACTGCCTTCAAATATGCTATGAGCCTTGGGGCACCTGGGTGGCTCAGTGGGTTAAAGCCCCTGCCTTTGGCTCAGGTCATGATCCCAGGGTCTGGGGATCGAGCCCTGCATCAGACTCTTTGCTTAGCAGGGAGCCTGCTTCCCCCTCTCTCTCTGCCTGCCTCTCTGCCTACTTATGATCTCTGTCAAATAAATAAATAAATAAATAAAATCTTTTAAAAAAATATGCTATGAGCCTTTACAAGACATGTCAGACAGTTGGACTTTATTATACTGTATGTACTTATCATCAATGTCTCTCACCCCTAAAGCAGAACAGTTAATGCACTTTCTCAGGGATTCCACCTAGAAAATGAACAGTTTGGAATTTATATAAAATTCATTTTATGTTCAATTATTCCTTTGTCAGAGGGACAGAGAAATAGAACCACTCTGAGAAATATAAAATAAAAAAAAAAATCATTATAGGAATAGACCCTAAGCAGTTGTGGGTATTTGTCAAACAGCCTATTGAAGGCTGTGTTTCACTCAGAGGGTTCTGAAGTTCACAGAACTGGCAGCTGGGAAGGAAAGATGGATGGGAAATGGGAAAGCAATGGCAAACTGGACCCATGAGGATGTCTCTCATTCCTCTCCTCTTAGTGAAGCAGGTGCCTACAATAAGGCACTGCATTCTCACTTGGTCCAGCTGCTGGAGTTCTGGCAGGAGCAAGAGGAGTTTGGGGGACATGGCTGCCACTGCAACAACGGGTCACCCAGCAGATCAGCGACAATGTACGTGAGCCGTAATAACTCCCAAACTCACATCCTCCTTTCCAGGATAAACATGGGTGCTGCTGCCCTGCCAGCTTTCCATTCATATGAGAATTCTGTTTATAGTCGGTTCTAATCTGGAACCTTCCATATTTGTCGTTATGGAAAGTAAGCATAGGAAATGTAGTTCCAGTTCAGCTAACTTAACGCAACACAAAACCAACGTATTTCATTTAATTTTTGCAATTTTAATGTAATTACACTTCTGACTGTGGACTTTGGATTGATTATAAAATTTAAGGAAGCTGTGGCCTCTTCTCTCAAGGTTTTGAATAAATCTTAGCACTTCACTAGGGTTATTATATTCCATACAGTACCATCATGTAGTGCTTATTGTATAATATGTAGTAATTCTGCATATTTTTGTTGTTATCAAAGTTGGAAATCTAGTATCTTTTCACATATCATTATTGAACATTTTCTGTTCCCAAGTAAGAAGATCTCAATGATAATTGCAATTAAAATTTTGATGTCTGGGGTAAGAAGCTCAGTTAAGTAAAACACTAGAGGGGGAAAAAAAAAAAAGATACCTTACTATGACTGTGTATTTTGCTTTATTTTAGGTTAAAAGAAAGGTAGTTCTGTTTTCTGAGTTTAAGTATTAAATACAATATCAAGTATAATAAGCAGGCAACTTCCAAACACAATGCCTGGCACATACCAAGGACACCACTAAAAACAGAAGCAAAAATGATGGTGATGTAGATGGAAAGAAAGGAGACTGGATTACGAAAGTGGACGTAAGGACACAAAGTACAGTAATAAGAAAGGAAATCCATCAACCACTATTTTCAGGGTATTGACACACGGAAGTTCTTATAGAAAACCAAAAATAAAAATCACTTATTAATTGACAATTCTAATGACCCACTCATCTTGTGTACTCTCAAAGGTGTGATTTATTCTCTGAAAGTCTCTCATAATCTTCAATCTATAACTCCTGCATGAGGCTCTCATACCTCTTGATTAACTCACCTATCATATGTCACTGACCTTTGTATAGAATTAAGGGATAATCTGGCTTTTAACACCAGATAGAAAAAAGCGTGGCATCTCTGGTAGAAAGAGCCATCTTTATTCAGAAAAGACCTGGAAAAATGACAGACTTTTTGGTCTTATGGACTGTATGATATACAGGCCAGTACTAAGCAGATGAGCTGTATGTAACGCTTGCCATGAATTATCCTATAGAGGAACTTTTATTGAAATAGTGAGAAAGGCAAGGGATTTTAAGGATATGATACAGAACTGTTTTGAAAGTATGAAAGAAGTGTAATACATAATTTCTGATGAATTTTATTTTTATCTTGTAAAAGCTTTTATTTTAAAGTAATCTCTACATCTAATGTAGGGCTTAAATTTACAACCCTGACATCAAGTGTTGTGTGCCCGACCAACTGTGCCACTAAAGAATTTGATTTTTAAACTATGAAATGTTATTTTCCTCTCTGTTCCTCAGAGAGCAGTCCACCTCTATTATAGCTTTTCTCCTTCTAGACAAATAGTTGAATTGCATTTCCTCACTCCCCTCCCCACCCCCACCCCCACATGCTTAAATTCGGCTCGGACATGGGCCTGCTGTGGTCAATGAAATGTGAGCAGAAGTGAAGAGTGTTAGTTTCTGGTAGGAAGGTATAATTGTAGGTTCTTGGCTTTAAACTTATTTTCCCAGGTGGTGATTGAGGTAGCAAGCACTGAGATGGAGCCTCTATGAGCCTGGGGCTTTGAGAGACTCCAATGAGCTGAACCTTATGCTGCTCCATTTGGAGACTTAGCATGAGTGAGATATAAACATTTGTGTTATGCCACTAAGAACTGGGTGGTGGTTGTTACTGCAGCCTGACCTAGCCTATCCTGTCTGGTAAAGACGAAGACCTGTAGTACTTATATGCTAAAAGACAACCATCCCAGGATGCATGGTCCAAAGTCATTCAGTCTGTTTACTTAAAATTTATACAGCGAGGAAGAGGCCACAAAGCCACAGATGGTGGGTGGGCCAAACTCCTTGGGTGGTTGATATTGGGAGAACAAGTGTTAAGCTTAGGGACCGTGTGTGGCCAGCCATCTGTCTTTGGCCAGGTGAACATGGTAATGTTCCAGGTCTTTAAACAAAAGCAGGAAAAGGATGACAGCTTTCTGCTCAACAGGTAATCTTGAGATGCCCAACTTTTTTTGCTCTATGCCTTATTTTTCTAAGAAGCCTCCAGATCTTTAGTACTCAATCATCAACAGACAAATATTTGTAAGCATACATTTATTTTTATCTTATTTCTTGCAACAAATAATTTGAGCCATTTGATTAGCCTGGCCATGCATATATTTGTTGAAGTATTTGCACTATTAAGATTATGACACTAAACATTTAACACACTGATTTCGCACTAAAAAAAAAAAAAAGAAGAAATAAAATATTTTGAGAACTACCTTAAAATTGCTCAATACAAACATGGATATTATGTACATTTTAAATATGCTTGTTCTCTTTATTGTTAACAGCATTTAAAAAATAATTAATTTAACAGAAACAGTGACTATTAATTCATAATTATTTCTGAGACTTGAAATGTGCATTAATTCCATGATAACACAGTCTGAATAGTGTATTTTTAGCTTTTCAGACTGAAGTGTTATATTAGTGTAATACAGTCAGTAGTCATGGTCCATGATAACTTTATCATCCACTTATTTAATATTATCTCAATTATTGTTTTTCTCCATTTTATATTCTTGGCTCCTTTGTTACAGATTAATTGACCATATAAGCATGGGTTTATTTCTGGGCTCTCTAGTCTCTTCTATTGGATCCGTCTATTTTTGTGCTAGTACCATACTGTTTTGATCACTACAGCTTTAAAGTATATTTTGAAATTTGGAATTGTGATACCTCAAGTTTTGTTCTTTTTTTCTCAAGATTGATTTAGCTATTTGAAGTCTTTTGTGGTTCCATATAAATTTTAGTGTTATCTGTTCTAATTCTATGAAAAATGCATGGAATCTACAGATTTTTTGGGTAGTATAGTCTCTTCAGTAAATTGTTTTGGAAAAACTGGATAGTCACATGCAAAAGAATGAAGCTAGATTACTTCCTAATACCACACACAAAAATAAACCCAAAATGGATTAAAGACCCAAATAGGAGACCTGAAACCATAAAAATCCTAGAAAAGAACATAGGCAGTAATTTCTCTGACATTGGCCATGGCAACATTTTTTTAGATATGTCTCCTAAGGCAAGGAAAACCAAAGCGAAAATAAACTATTAGGACTACATCAAAATAAAAAGCTTTTGTGCAGTGAAGAAAACCATCAGTAGAATAAAAAAAGCAACCAACTGAATGAGGAAAGTTAAACTGAATGAGAAAATGTTATATCCAATAAGGTGTTAATATCTTTAAAATATATGAAGAACTTATACAGCTTGATGCCTAAAAAACAAATAATCCAATTAAAAAATGGACAGAGGGCCGAATAAACATTTCTCCAAAGAAAACACATGTTATTTCCATAGTGTACTGGTTATCATGTTCACCTTGCAAAGAAGATATACAGATGGCCAACAGACACATGAAAAGATCACTCAACATCACTCAACAATGAAAATCAAAACCAAAATGAGATATCACCTTACACGTGTCAGAATGGCTAAAACAACAACAACAACAACAAACAAAAACAAAACCCAAGAAATAACAAGCGTTAATAAGGATGTAGAGAAAAAGAAACTCTCATGCACTGTTGGTGGGAATGTAAATTGGTACAGCCACTGTGGAAAATAGCATGGAGTTTCCTCAAAAAATTAAAAATAGAAATATCATATGGTCTAATGATTTTACTCCTGGGTATCTACCCAAAGAAAATGAAAACACTAATTCAAAAAGATATATGTATCTCATGTTTCACTGCAGCATTATTTATGATAGCCAAGATATGGAAGCAACCTAAATGTCCCTTGATAAATAAATGGATAAGGAAGATCTAATACATACACATAGAGAAACAGGAATATTACACAGCCATTAAAAGATGGGATCGGGAAGGAAACAAATGAGGACCCTCACAAAACAAACTGAGGGTTGCTGGGGGAAGGGGAGGTATGGAGAGGGTGCTTGGGTTATGGACATTGGGGAGGGTATGTGATATGGTGAGTGCTGTGAAGTGTGTAAGCCTGACAATTCACAAACCTGTACCCTGGGGCAATGATACATTATATTTTAATAAAAATAATTAATTAAAAAATTAAAAATGTTAAAAAAGGATAAGATCATGGCATTTGTGACAAGTAGATGGATATAGAGGATATTATGCTAATTAAAATAAGTCAGACTGAGGAAGACAAATATATGCTTTCACTTATATGTGGAATCTAAAAAACAAAGCAAATTAATAAAGAAATAGCAGAATCAGACATATAAACATAGATAGTTGCCATCTATGTGATGGTTGCCAGAGGGGAGGTGAGTGGGGAGTTGGGAAAAATGGGTGAAGGGGAATGGGAGATACAGTTTCCAGTTATGGAATGAATAAGCCACAGGAGTAACATAAATGACATAGGAAATATAGTCAATGATGTTGCAATACATTGTATGACAGATGGTAGCTACTCTTGTGGTTAGCATAGCATAATGTATAGAGAAATTGAATCACTATGTTGTACACCTGAGACTAATATAACATTGTGTGTCAACTATACTTGAATAAAAAATAAATTTAATATTTAAAAGTAAATAGTAAAATTATCTGAATTATCTTTAAGTTTGATTAGGAAAGAAAGGTTTTTCAATTTCTCAAAGGATGATCTATGATCTCATGTAATTTATTGTAATACTTATTCAAAGTCTAAATATTATGAGCACATTATGCATCAGATGGTGCTAGTGCAAGGACAGGTAGTAGAAAGCACAAATAGGACCTTTTCAAATGTACTTTAATGGTTCATATTAAGGCCTATATTAAACACATAATTACATAAATAATTTATGATCTGATAACTGCTACAAAGAGGGACTTTCAAGCTATTGTAAAAGAGGATAATGGAAAGACATGATCTTCTCTAGAGTTCAGGAAGTTTTTCTAGAAGAATAAAATCTAAGCTAAGAAACATGAAAGATAGATGAGAAACAGGCAAAAGAACAGGAAAGATTCTTCCAGATAGTAGAATCAGCTAGCTAGGTAAACAGAAAGTGTTGTGACTCATTCAAGGAATAAAATAAATGTATAAGAAAAAGAGTAGGGGTAACAGTAGAAGCAGACTAGAGCACATTGATTTAGAAATAGACCTTTGTGGGTTGCTGATATATACAAATATAGGTATATACATTTGTATGTATTTATTTGTATATATTGTATGTATATGCAGGTATGTGTATCTATGTAAGATGAGTGAATGAACTTGTTGTGTAGGGACAGCATTTGGAATGAGAGAAAAGAACCCTTTTCAGGACTTAGAACTGAGTCCTGGGGAACTCCTACATTTAAAATTAAAAGAGGATGATAAAATGATGGGGGAGGGAGTCAGTAAATCAGGAGGAACACAAAGTATGGTGTTACAGGAAGCAAGGAAAGAGCCTTTTAAGAAAATGGAGTGGTGGCTAGCCCCAATCTCAAGCTGATTGTTTTCTCAAGGCGATCCTGTGTCCTGAGATCTTCTGCTGTATGTGTGTGTATGTGTGTGTGTGTGTGTGTGTGTGTGTTTTAAAGATTTTATTTATTTATTTGACAGACAGAGATCACAAGTAGGCAGAGAGGCAGGCAGAGAAAGAGAGGAGGAAGCAGGCTCCCTGCTGAGCAGATAGCCTGATGCAAGGCTTGATCCCAGAACCCTGGGATCACGACCCGAGCAGAAGGCAGAGGCTTTAACCCACTGAGCCACTGAGACACCCCTGTGTGTGTTTTAAAGTGGGCTCCACACTCGGCACAGAGCTCAATGTGGGGTTTGACCTTAGGATCCTGAGATGGAGACCTGAGCTGAAACCAAGAGTAGGACATTTAACTGACTGAGCTACCCAGGCACGCCAGAGTTCTTCTGATTTTATAAAAAATACAGAAATCTAGATTATGCAAAATCCCTCAATTTTTCAATCAAGATTTGACAGTGAAAATTGTACAAACTCTATCAATGGTCTAGAAATGATGCCACTTACAAATTGTGTATTATACCAAGACTTGCAACCAGTACAGATATCTATTTGGTTTAATCAGACATCTAGAAAATTAGCAAAACATTTGCCCATAATTCTTAATTTATCAGGCATTGGGATGTTGTAGCCAGAAACAGGGACATACTGAAAAGAGGATATCCATCAAAGTTTTATAACCAGAAGTATTCAGTTCATTTGACAACTTGTGGTCCAAGGGCCTAATCTCTATATGAGAGCATCAAATGTAGTCATAGTCTTAAAATCAGGGAAAGATTTGGGCATGAGCAGAGTAAATCTTATTATATGTTATTTTAATGCTTAATCTACTGCATGCATATCAAGAAATCCTCTTTCGTTATCTCTGATTCTGATTTCATCAGATATACCCCTGAGTACAGAAAATTTGTTAACATCTTTGGTGAAATAATTGTTGCTCCTCAGTGTGGTGACCAGCACCATTGTGCACAGCCTGCATCTCTGTAAGGATGCACTACTCCAGGGAATGCTGGATCAATCTCCTTTCAGATTCAAGGCAATAATGTCAATGAAGCCTGCTAGAATTGTGCAGTATTCTCAACTGAGGCATGGTTCCTTCTCTGGAAGTCCCAAGCATTCTTTCTTTTACTTGATACTAGACTGGTGGCTTAGAGTATACACTGGCTCTTTCCTTTTTTCTCCGTGCTAACACCTGAAATCTACCTAAAACCCCAAGACACACCCAGCAACGTATACTCACGTGAGACTTTGGAAAAATTCAAGTAGGAAACTGTTCAAATTCAAAATAATGTCTCCCCTTCTAAATATAGATTTTAAAATAATATTTTTTGATCTTTCTAACAGCCACAAAGAAACTGCTCATTAGTTAGGGCTCTAGAAATTGTAACCTTTTTGAGGATTTAAAATTACTCGACATGAACTAGTATCACAGGAGATAGTGATGATAAATGAACTCGACTGAATATTGGATCTTTTTGTTATAGTAGATTTGCCTCCAGAAATAATAAACTATAATTTGATAAACACAATTTACTTCTTAGTATTTATTTCCAAATGCATATAGAAACAGTAATAATTATGGTTATGAAACTTCATTTCCATGAGATATGAGTTTTCAAACAAGTTTTGACGTTAAAGTAAGATTTCTAATGTCTTTATTTCAATTATTTACACATCTATGAAATTCAAAATAACTTTATTAAGGTGAAAGGTAAATAGATTGTATTTGCTGACAAGTCTAAAGCATAGCATAGTGATGTATAAAGTCAGTAAAGAACAGATTGTTTTTCATGCATCATGTATAATTAAACAGATGTTACATTATTTTGTCATTGAATATAAAATATAACCCTTATGCTTACAAAATAAAATGTCTAACGACAGCGGGATGTGACTGGAACATCTATGACCCAGTGATGGTCGGTGTTGTTTAGTCCAATAAAAGGGGATCCTATTTTTTCTCTCATGACTCCTTCTTGGTTGGATATATTTTTTTTTTCTGAAAACCTTGGTTTGGAGAAAGAAAGGAAACTTTCCTGAGAAGCAGTGATGTTATGAAGTAACTTCACTACGGATACATTTGCCTAAATACAATCTGGCTGAGTAGAAACTACCAACCAAAACCAAAAAAACCCAGCTGTTTTAAACATGAAATCTCTATCAGGCAGGGTCCCACCTAGAGGAATTTAACTCAGTGAGTCATCCAGGAGTAGCATTTTAGGAAGCCATTACCTCCTACAAGTTCAAAGGGCAAAGGCGGAAGAGAATGTCATTCCTGGAGCCCAGAGCAGCTGAAAAGGGACTATGCAGTAGGAACTGCAAATGGTAGAGGGATAGGACCTGTGGGGAGAGCGGGGAGAATAACAACCTGGGCATCTCTCTCCCCCTACTCCCCTGCTGCTCCCTACTAGTGTTAAACTCAACAGAAGTCAACAGACAAGCAAGGACTGGGAGGGGAATTGGGGGAAGATGGGATGCCATCAGCAGAACTCTGAGCAGCACAGAGAAGGATCAAAAACGGATCTGAGGGGGAGGATGCAAATGGAGCAAACTCAGCACTGATCTAAGTCAAGGGAGGCTGAGCAAATCTCTGGGATAAGCTTGCACAGCGCGTTTAGGATCAGGCTCAGGAAGCACGTCAGGAACCTCCGACCTTGCAAATAACTCTGGCTGAAAAACTAACGTTGTGAAACTGATGGTTCCAAATGGCCTCAAATGTGGTTATTCCAAGCATGATACTGGCCCCTTGAAACCCTTTGTTTCATTTCCCAATGACAACACCCACCTCTAGGAGAAGTCATTCCCAGGGTTTGCGGATGAAAAAGAAAACAAAATACCTGATTTTTGAGAGCTTAAATAGCTGGTAAGTAGAGAGACTGATATTCAGCCTGCATTCTTTCCTTTATTCCATATTTCCTCTTGACATTTGAAACCATATGCTTAACTCAAAATGGGCAGCAAAAGCCCTTCACCTTCTTCCTGGTGGTAGCAGTGACCATGTCTGTCAGCAGGATCATCACTGGGGCCTTTTACTTCAGACCTTCCAATTCTGTTGCTTTTTCAGATCTGGCTTCACTCCAGACCTACTAGCCACTTTGACTTTCTGACCATCTGGTCGACTTCATTCCTATTTTATTCTGGCTCCAGTCCTTAGACTCTAGTCAATTACATCCCTCCCCCCACCCCCAGCTCCCCCCGCCAAAATATCTTCTTGGGTTAGGAGGAAATATGGAATCAAAGGTGAAGAAAATGAAGGAAAAACCTGGAAGCAAGTCAATAGGAGGACAGAAACAGGAAGAGCTGACATTTGTTCTGAAGTGGGCAAATGGCGTCCAAGTGGCCGGGGTGACTGTGTTACTTCTTGTAAGTTCTGGGCACATGTGCAGGGAGCACGTGTCTGCTCTACTTCCTTGTTCTGAGTTTAAATCTCAAAAAGAACTGGAAGGAAGCAGAGCAGGAACTGGAAGTCAAACTGGGAAACTCTCCATTCCTTCAGCCACCTCTTTGTAGACCTACGAGTCTAGCTGCTTATTCCTGAGCTGGGTATCTTTCTGAGAAAATGGGAAACATCTTGCAGGACATTACCTGCTAAATAAGTTAAAGTTATAGAAAAGGTACTTTTTCTAATTCAGAATGCTCCTGAGATATGGACACTTCATTTTATAATTGAATTCATTAACTTTACCTTTTTGCATTAGCATATGGAGGAAAAATGACCGCTCCCCTAAGATGATTTCCTTGAAGCTAACAAAGGTTAATTTTCAGGGTCCCTCACTTGTCTGGGCTCCTCCCAGGATCTTATGTGTAAGTTGTTTTATAATTTTGTATTTCTTTTTCCTCAAAAGAGTCCCTCAAATTTTAAAAGCTCCAGGCTCCACAAAGCCCTGTTGCTGGGGTGGGGTTGGGTTTGGGATTAAGCCTCAGACAAGGGCATGCTGGGGCAGACTACAATCCTTCCAGCATTTTTTGGCGGATTCTCCACTCCTCAGTGGAAATACTGTCAGAACTGTCACTTTCGACTTTGCTCCATGACTCCTCTAAAAAAGAGTTAATAACAGTGACAAATTCCGATGTGATAAATTGCTTCCAAGATCTTTTTCACAAAACCCAGGCCAAGTAAACCTGAGAGGTTTAATGCATGCATGAATTAAGTGCTGCAAGCCTTCAAGGAAGCTTTCAAACCAATGAACTCTAAATGGTGTGGAAAGGAAAATGCACAGTGAGCGATCGTATCTGACGCATTATTGCTCTTTAAAAATATTACTCATCAGTATCTTCGGAATAATATTTTCTTGCTTTATTTTTCCTATGGTTCCACTTTGTTCTGAGGCCGCATCTATAAACACAAATGTGCATTAGTGAGGAAGAAATGTATAATCACGGTCTGCAAACTTTTTCTGAAATCCATTCAGCTTTGCAGGTCATATACCGTCTGCATTGCAACTTCTCAACTCATGCTGTAGCCTGAAAACAGCCAAGGATGACATTTAAATGGATGAATATGGTGGTGTTCCAATAAAACTTGATTTTTCACACTGTCGTTTGAATTGCATATAATTTTTATGTCTCCAGAAATATTCTTCTTTTGTATTTAAAAAATCATTGAAAAATATGAAATCATCCTTAGCTTACAGGTCATCCAAAACCAGAAGGCAGGCTGGATTTGGTGTGGGTGTTGTCATTTGCAGACTCCTCTTGTGGAGTAATAGTGGAGAGAGTGTGAGTTTGAGAGTATTTAGACTTGATTTTCAATCTTGGTTCGGTTGCTATTAAGCAAATGAATTTATGCATCAGTTCACCACTCCCCATGGCCTTAGTGTTCTCATCTATAAAATAGGGTTATAAAACTTATCTCAGAGGGCTGTTGGTAGGATTACATTTCTTTATTTCAGAGAAACTAACCTAAGTCTCCAGAGAGTAAAAATTAACATATTTGTATTCCCTTTTGTTTACTTTTCTTTTAACCTTTTGGAATTTTTTTTTTTTTTTTTTTTTTTTTGAGAGGGCATATTATTTGAAGTATAATGGACATATAACATGATATTAGTTTCAGGTGAATAACATATGAATTCAATATATCAATTCAGTATTTGTATGCCTTGTGAAAGGGCCACCACAATAAGACTTACTAACATCTGTCACCCTACATAATTACAATTTTTTCCCCTGTGATGAGAACTTTTGAGGTTCACTCTCCTAGCAACTTTCAAATAGGCCATAGAGCATTATTGACTTTGGTTACTATGCTGTATATTACATCTGTCTATTTTCCCGTTTACTTGACTGACTAGTGTAAGTGTGTTGAACAGATTCTTTTATAGCCATAAAAATTGAAAAAAAAATTTGAAGTTAAACACTAAAGAAAAATTTTCAAGTAAGTATTAATAGTACAATGTGAAAAAAATCTCATTTGTATTCAAAATCATATTTGCGTTGTCCCTATTTTAATGTTGCTCTTTGGAGTCACGTAGTTTTCTTTGCCTTATGAAAATTTTTATTTTTAAATGAAAATATTTTTAATTTTTAAATTTGATATAATTAATGTTATGATAATTTGGTGCTTCTGTGAAGTCTTACTGTATCTGCCGAAATGGGCTTACCTTGTATAATTTACAGCCAAGACAATGTTGACAGAAGACAATGCTATGTGTCACTTGAATAATGTATGTTTCTATATCAATGTGCGTATCGGTGAAAGAATTCTACTACTATACATTGAAACATACATTGTTGACCAAGGTCACAAAGGTCCCTGGGGAAAAAAAAAGATTATCTCTCGACAATCTGCATTTAATTAAATCTCCATGTGACTTTTTCATTAAGCCAAAATTCTAGGACAATAGCGCTAAACAGAGGGAAGAAGTGAAAAACTCTAGAATCATCCAGGGAACTTTTTCAAAATACACATTTCTTGAGTTTTCACCACTCATTTTATGCATCTATTTCTTTGAAATACAAAGAACTCTGGGGCTGGGTCAGGGGTTCATTTATTTGTATTTTATAAAAAGGAAAACTCCTCAGGTGATTCTGGGACCCTATAAACGCACACACACCTACATACACACACACGCAAAAGAACAGTACTTGTGAAGGTCAATGGCAGTACTTTCCTATCTGTTTGGATCCCTCCTAGTCAAGAAGCTATTTTGCTTCAAAACCTACTCTGGATGTAGAGGATTATTACCAGGGAGTTACTTTCAGTTTTCTCCAGGGCAGCAGTCTGAATTGTGATAATTTTTTTCTCCAGCCTTTGATGCCAGACACAGTTACTGAGCATTCACTGTAGACAAGACACCACCACACACTGCGAGGTATAAAAAAAGATGAATGCTTCTTCTCATCTTTAAGGAGGTACGATATAATAGAGCAGATATGACAGCTACACACCTAAGTATGTATCACAACATTAAGTGAGAGGTATGCACAAGAAATAATGTCCGGGGCGCCTGGTGGCTCAGTCGGTCAAGCTTCTGCCTTCAGCTCAGATCATGATCCCAGGGTTCTGGGATGGAGCCCCCAAGTGGGGCTCCCTGCTCAGTGGGGAGCCTGCTTCACCCTCTCCCTTTGCTGAGTTCCCTGCCTGTGCTTCCTCTCCCTCTCTCTCTGTCAAATAAATAAATAATCCTTAAAAAAAAAAAAAAAGCCAGAAATACAATGTCCTATTAGAAATTAGAAGATCATGAGATCATTTACGATTTCAGGGACCAAGAATGCCCTCCCATGTAATTGGACTTGCTCTTTTCAAATGTTGCCAGTTTCTAGGAAAATAAGTGGGAATTTCTTTATAAGGTGACATTATTTGTAAGTTTAAGATTTGATTTGTGGTACTGAAATGTTAGGTACATCTTGTTGAAAAACAATTTGAGTCATGCCCTTCTGAGTAGCATGCATAAGCAGTCTGTTCCATTTGTAGATGACAGTCTTCTAAAATAGTTCCTGACGTCACGTAAGAGCATATTGCAATAAAATCCAGTTTCTTTAATGTAATAATTCATAATTCCAAAAAAATTCCTCAAAGAGATAAAGCTGACTCCATTATATTTAGCTTTATTTCTCCCGCAAATGAAGTATTCCATCATCGTACACTGTAGCTTTTCTGACTCTTTCATTAAAGAGAAAAGAAAGAAAATATTTAACTTTGCTTTTACAAAATCCACCTATATCTGTAATGTGTTAAACAAAAGGAGTAATTTCCAGAATGTTTACAAGGCATGTGGAGATAAATGGAGTCTTTGTAATAGTTTTTGTTAAAGTCTATGCCCTTTAGGCAATAGTGGCCTGGATTATAAATAGTGCATATGAAAATTACATTATTTTATCAACAGTATTTATGAGAGGTGGACACCAAATGGGGGTTTTCAATTTAATGCTATATTTGTTTATCAGTTTCTTACTTTCAGTTTCTATCCTTTCAAATTCTTTAGCAAGGAATTTTGGTCATTTGTTAAAGTCTAGTTTGTTTGATTACACATGAAAATTAGATAAGGTTTAGTTCAATTTAGTCAAGAGCAGCTCATGAAATATTTAACTCATAATAAAATGAATTGGTCTCTCTCCAGATCCTCATTGCAAATTTCACTGGAGGGACTTTAGTCATAGAGATATAATGAGTAGAAATCTAAATTAGCATTGGGAAATGCTTCAGTAGGGCTAGGATTTTTAAAAGGTAAATATTTGAGCAATGTATATTGAACTTGATTTCAACAACTACTTGAATTTTAAGGGATAAGTTAGGCCAACGAAAAACCAAATTACAGGGTATTTTTTTTCTTATTTTATGACCTTAAATTTTTCCTATAATCATAATAATTTTTTCTATTTAATTAAGAGGAACACAATTTATGAGATGATATACTCGGACAATTACTCTCAAACATATATTTTTAAAGTTAAAAAATAAATCATCAAATAAACAAATTTGTGTTATCTTAATTTGTCTTCTTCTCTCACGGTTAAGAGGATATCTTCATGTGGACTGTTCTCTCATATTTTAGAAGGGCACGTACATGAGCCTATCACCCAGAACATTCCAGTGACTTGAGAACCATCACCGTATTTGATGAAAAGGAGACAATAAAATGGAAATTCCAGAAAGGGGATACTTTTGAACTTTAATATTAATATTGAAGTTATATAGTCACTAGTAATTTGAGAAAATATGGATTTTATAGACTATGTTTATTAAACTTAAAACGATGGACAATTTTATTTGTTGTATAAGTCAGTGGGTCTTGGATAATAGAAAAATGTGACGTTATATAGGTAATGGTCATGTCAATAATACTCATTGTCACGTTCCTAACATTTATTAATTTGTGTAAAAATTATCCTTTTGAATATTTCTTCATCTTACATTGGTGGTAAGTTTAATATATGAAGTGAATTTATTGCTGTTCTTAAATTCTTTCAATAATTCATTTATCCACCCACTTATTTATTTCAAGAAAGCTTTAGACTGTTTTATACAGTGCTATGGTAGTGCCAAATGAACTTTTAGCCTATCAAAAACTAAGTGTTCAGAGTGTAAAATCCGGTGCCTATTAGGAAACCTGAACTGTAAAGCCGAGGTATTGAAAATGCATAATTCTTTCTTGGCATACAGCCTGCCCATAATGATATGAAAAAGGTTTCTGTAGTGCAAGATTAAAAAACAAAAATGAAAACAAAAACATTAAATTAAAAGTCATCACCCTCCATGAAATTCACTGCATACATACGTCTTGGCAGAGGTACACCCACACTCCCATTCTTTAAGCTCTGGCTAATCCACAGTTGTTACATGAGTGTGATCCTAGTATTAGCCACCAATGTCATCAGACCTGCAGACTAGAAATATGAATGTGTATCTGTCCTTATCCTATTTGCTTCTTCTCTTATTTTTGAATCCTTCTTTTCTGCTTTTATAACTTTCCCACAGTTTATACTCTTGTGCCCAAGTCAGAAAGGTCTTTTTTTTTTAATTTAACAAAAATTCAGTCCTTAAAGAACAGACTTTCTGACTTTTATGTATAGACACACACACACACACACACACACACACACACACATTTAGATCTGTTTTATTTATGTCTATTTCTGTTCCTACCTGCTATTAAAGCACTCACATAATGCAGAAACTACAGGAAGTTAACTCTTAAGAGTGACTTTCTTCAAGCACCCTGGAATGCCTGCAAATATCTACGAAAGCTTATGCAGTTCCCTTGAGCAATTTAAAAGAAAAAAACAAACAAACAAACAAAAAAACCCTTCATGTTAGACCGGAAAAAGTGATATCTTCCTGGCTAAGTAACTCTCTTCCATTACTCAAGCACTTTTTCTTTCTTTTATGGCTGTTCCCTGCCTGTCTGCAGTTGTAATGGATGAGGAGAAAATTCTGTTTCTAACCTTCTGGCTAGAGGGTTGCTGTTTAACTCTTTCCTCCCCACTAGTACTGAGTTACATACTCCCACAAGAGCAAGTAATTCTACATGAGCAGGTGGCAAATCAGGAAAAAAAAAAAGGTGAATCATCAATCTGTGGGCCCAAGTTAAATTTTTCGGTATACGTCTGTCACCTGACATGTATACTATCTTCTGAATGCATAAATTGAGCAATAGAACTATAATTATTTACCCAGTTCTGTGTCACTGTGTCCCATTTCCATTTGGAATGGGTCTGACCTAAGGAGGTTGATTTATAGAAGCTTTGAGGGACTGGAGAAAAACATCAGATGACCTAGTTTAATAGCACCACTACCACTGTTACCACCACTGTCACTCTTTTAATAATTACTCCCTTAAACATTTACGTAAGTTTGTACTTCATCCTTGTGATAGCTCTGACAGAACAGCAAAGAGGTGGTATTATTACCTTATGTTTTACAGATCAGGTAGCTGAAGCATCAAGAAGTTAATTTGGACAAAGTCAGACAATGACAATGATGGAAGCAGGTTTCCAACTGGGATAGTCTGGCTTCCACAGCCCATGCCCTCCCACCCCCACTCTATGTTATTTTGTATTCACTCAGCCTTCAGTGAGAGCCCATGTATTATCCATCACTACAGACACATACACACAGTTATAAAAATGAGTAAGAAGTATCTCTGGGCACCTTGTCTATAATAACAGGTATAAAAGAGAGTAAGTGCAGAAAAAATTAGTTTGGTAAAAGTGTACAAGGGATACAGTGAGAACACAAAGAACAGATAGCTTACTTAATATCTCTGTGAGAGTAAAAGTCAGAAAAGCCTTCACAGAGGGCAAGGGTTTATGAACTGTGTCTTAAAAGTACATGAGTGTTTGTCAGGAGGAGAGAAGAATGGTTCAAAATGGAGTTGCCACTTGAGTAAAGGCATAACAAAGGAAACCCAAAGACCTCAAAAGAGGTTTCCAGTGGCTGTATCGTGGAGGGTAAGGGCTGAGGGGAGTTAGAGGTGGCTCTAGAGAGTGATGAAGGAGTCTTGGAGGACCACACACAGCACATCCAAGAGTTGGAATTGGTGTCTTCTTCTCTCACAGTTAAGATTTAAAGCCCAAAAGATCGGGATTTGAATGTTGGGCCCAATAATGTGTGTTTATGCGCAAGTCCATGGGTCTCGATAAGCCTCATTTCCTCATTTGTGAAGTGCACATTGTAAATACTTACTTCATTGTCTGTTGTGAGCAGTCAGACAACGGTATGCAACAAACACTGGATCCCTTATCCCCTCTTTGGGAGAGAAAGGAGTAGCAAAAAAAGAGCAGGTCTTTATGTGGGTATGGAGCACTGGTGGTTTTAGTGGCTGTGGGGGTAGTGGTATAGGACAGTTCAGAGGGCTGTCTACAATATTTGGTTTTCCTACCCTTTAACAGTTATGGCAAGATTATACTCCCTCACCCTCCTAGAACCCGAATATGCCCATTGACAGGTTAATCTTTAAGATGTTTGTGGAAACATGGTGTATAGTTTCAGACAGGTGCATTTCATCACCAGGATGAGACCCTGAAGCATCTCCCCCCACCCCCCGCTCCAACACACACACAAAGCTGTGATGTTCAGGAGGGCTTCTAGGGAGGTAGAACTTGGGTACCTTGGTGGGTCCTCTAGTGGTTATCAGCTCCACTGCCAATCAGCCCCACTACCAACTCCTGCTGGGACTGTATTATGTTACAGAAAATAATTGTTGAGATAAGCCACTGAGAATTTGAAAGTTGTTACCAAAATATAACCTATCTCACCCCAGCTAATATGCGGGTCAGAGTCTAGGCTGCTGGTGGGGTTTCATGGAAATGAAACTGGCTCATGATCACTGAAAGATGGGTGGGAACTTGAGATTCAATAACCCCAAAACTCAAGAGACCAATGCAAAATTGGGAACCCTTGCTGCAAGAGAAAAGTCACTATAATAGTAAGTTAGGAGCCAACCTGAGTAACCTGAGTCAGCCACTGGCAATGTGTGTGCTCCCCCCCCACCTCTGGTGTGGCTGATATTTTTGTCTGAGGACCATCCAATTGTAATGATCTCATCTTTAAATGCAAGGATGGGGCCAGCATGGTGTCTGGCATATAATTGAAGCTCAACAAATGTTATTTGCCTTATTCACCTTCACTTTCCTTCTTCCTTTAAGTCCTGTGTTTGCTATTTATTTACAAAAGAACTGGGATTGTTTGACCTGAATAGCCTTAACAATGTTACCTATATAATGATTTACATCTGTGATTTAGTGTGCCTATAATTGAATACGTCGCATTTAAGCATAAATGTGCTCAGAATTATTCTCTGGTCTCCATTCATTATTCAGTAGTGAATAAGACATGACCTCATAATTTTTAGATTAGAACAATAAACACACCCAACATTTTCTTCATCCCATAAAGTTTTATTCCTTTGTTGTCATGCTTATAAGGGTATCTACAGAATATTTTTAATCAAAATATTTTATTTGGTGACTAATGGAGGCAGATAGTTTGTTAAGGTAAGGATAAGGTTGAGACAGCTTAACTGTTGGTTTTGATGGATATCCAGCCAATGGATTGCTGTACCAGGAAGAGGCTGTTCATCTGATTAAAATGTGTGGTTGTGGCAGTTTTTGTGTAATATATATTCGCAAGTTAGAAAACTCCTAGGAGACTACAGAATCACAGGTTGTGGAATAATGTCAAGTGTTTGGGGATTGGCAATGAAAAGGAAATCACAAGGCATGACAGGTACAGAAACATATGTAAGTGTGCAGCAGAAACGGTTGAAACCTGTAGCTTAGTCATGGTCACGTATCCAGTGAACAAGATAAAATGCAACTCACCAGTAACTGGCACCAGAGTCTCATTTCTTTGACTTTCCATTTTTTGTATGTGGAAAGGGGCTGACAAGACCAACATTTCTAAGTGTCTCTCTACGGAATGCTCTACTAGGGCTGAAAAGATGAATTAGACATAATCCAGGAGTTCACGGAGCTTAAGCATGACAGTTACATTAATATATAAGATTGTCCTAGCACTGAGTTTTAGATAGAAAGCAAAGGTTGAACTGAGTACTAACAGTTCCAGTTTAAATTAAGTTAGTGGGAAGCAATCATAACATCATAGTGTTTGCAGCAACCTTAATGTTCACTTAATCCAATCTTTTAGTCAATCAAGAATATTTTGTGTAAGGTCAAACAGCCTTTATTTGAACACTTCCAAATGCTGACTTGAGAATAAATCATATCCAAGCTTTGTGATATATTTATCAGGCAATTAACTTTAAATATTCCATTTAGCAATCTAAAAAAAAATCTAATCTAAACCTGGATATATTAATTACACTGTTTGAAATCATATTAAAAAAACATTTCTTCATGTTTAGTAAGCTGAATTCAATCAATGCTTATGTGACAAAAATTTAAATAGGGACTAAAGTAAAAATTGGAATAAATTTTTTCCTAGAAATTAATTAGATAAAATTTCAGGATATTGTCAATAGTGGCCTTTTGTAATAATAATAATAATAATAATAATAATAATAATAGACCTGGATAGACGATATGCGACGTGCAGAGCATTAATATTGTAAGCCTGTTTCTAAACTTATACTTCAAAATCTGGGAATCCTAGTATCAACCATAAAACTCTTTACATGATACATGGAAAAAGGAAGTCTTGGTTATCTGACTAGTTTATTTACAGATTCAGGGACTTTACTTCAATGTTGCGTCTAACATACTATTTTATATGAGCTGAAAGATAGAAACCATAACTGACTCTATTTTACTGTCATCATTGAGCACAGTTTGTTGGTATCTTGGTACAGAATAGGTGATCTTTGTACTTTAGTATTTCTGAAATAAATTAATAAATAAACAAACATCTCTTAGATCGACCACTAACTACACTGAAAATACATTTAAGTTACACTAGTGGAGACAGATTTTCAGGGAGAAATAAAAAGATTGCCAAGACCTGTTAACTATTAGAACAGATGACATGGTCACTCTTTAAGGTCTTTGTAACAAGATAGACAATTTATGCAAATTAATATTAATCAGTATTGCACAACAATAAAGTGTAGATCTTTCTTGAGATTACATCTCATAGTAAGTTGAATATATAGTCAAAACATAGTAAAAAATGCATTTAATACTCTTACCCTACTGAACATCAGGGCTTAGCCCAGCCTACCTTAAATATGCTCAGAATATTAAACAAGAGTTGGCAAAATCCTATAACACAAAGCCTATTTCATAATGAAGTGTTGGCTATCTCCTGTAATTTATGACATACTGCACTGAAAGTGAAAAATAGAATAGTTCTGTGGGTACAGAATGGTTGTCAATTATTGGTTGTTAACTCTCGGGGTTGCATGACTTCACTGGGAGCTTTGGCTTAATACCACCACCCAGAATCATGGGAGAGCTGCATATCACCAGCCCATGAAAAGGGCAAAATTCAAAAGTCAAAGTCTGGTTTCTACTGAATAAGTATCACTTTGGCACTCTCATAAAGTCAAAAAATCCCACATCAGGGACTGTCTGAAATGTCTAAAAATGTAGGAGTCTGTAAGAATTTTAATAAAACTTTAAAATCAGGCCCGAATTTATGTCTGATCTCAAAACACTTATCACTGATCTCAAAACAGTTCAGAGGTTTGTATAAAAGACAGAAGCCACCCTAAATTGTGTGGATTCAGTAATATTATTTAGAGGGCAAATTATTTGATAGTGTCATGCATAAAGTGGACTAAAATCTATAAATAATATAATAAACTTGCTTATTCAAATGTCTTTTAAATAAGTCACTTTGGAAGACTAAATACTTATTTTGAACATGAGTAGAATGTGGCTTTTTATTTTTAATTCCAAACTCCTCACACTGGCATTATCTTCACAGTCTGTTTTCAATGCACTTGAGGGATAATAAGGATCATTACTTGATAGTTATAGCTTGTTGACATCTGAGCTCTTTCTGAAGAAACACATTTATTGTCAAAGGATAAAGCTTGGCCACCATGACAATATTAAAAAGGAAATGCTTCTAGTCCAGAGGTAAGATGAAAGAGAACCTAATAAAGTGCTTTGAGCAATGACAGTATCCTTGAAATAAATGGACATCTTTCCAAGGAAATTCTGTGTAGCTGGCAGTGTTCATTTGTTCAAGGAAGCAGCGTGGCAGGTGCAAAATAGAGAGCTTCCCTATGTTTCATTCTCTTTCATGGCTGTTCCTTTCCTTGCCAGGTTCTTAAATATGGGTGTCTTCTAAGGTTATGCCATTCACCTGCTTTTCTTTCTCACTTGATGTCTCTTGTAACATTTAAGTCCTGTCACAGGCTACAATTAGAACTGTTATAACTACCTAAAAGTATGCTGCCAGACCACATTTGTCCTCAGATTTTTTTTTTAAAGATTTTTATTTATTTATTTGACAGAGAACACAAGCAGGCAGAGAGGCAGGCAGAGAGGGAGGAGGAAGCAGGCTCCCTGCTGAGCAGAGAGCCCAATGTGGGGCTCGATCCTAGGACCCTGGGATCATGACCTGAGCAGAAGGCAGAGGCTTTAACCCACTGAGCCACCCAGGCGCCCCTGTCCTCAGATTTTATAACAAATTTTAGGTTCATGTTGGGTCTCCTCTTCCACAAACACCTCAAGTTCAACCTGACTGAAATGAAACTCATCATTTATTCTTACAAGACCCTCCGTCTGCTTTTGTCCCAGCTCAGCGAAGAGAACTACCCTTTGATCTGTCATCCAAGCCAAGTGCATATGCTTACCCTAGATACCTCCTTCTCTCTCATGCCCTGCATCAATGGGCCATCAACTCCTCTTCTAGAATATCTCTTCAACATTTCCTTCTCTCTATTCCCACTGCTGCTGCTTCTTTTTTGGGACCTTATTGTTTCTGCTTGGAAACAGGCTTTGAACAGGTCCCACTGGCTCTTGCTTCTTTCTTAGAACCAATTTTCCAATACTGTTGCTAGAATACTTTTTCTAAAATGAAAATCACATGATGTCATTTGCCCCCATTACTCCATAACAAAATGGCAATGCATTCCTTGAACTTTTGTTGAAAACGTAGGTTTCCTTTCCTCTATTGGAAATGTCCCCCCTCTCTGTCCACTCTCTGCAATGAGGAGTCATGCGTGGTGGGCTAGCTTTTCTCTGATTTTTGTCTCCAGCTTTCCATAGACTCATGTCAGTGCTACTTCATGTAAGATGTCTATCTTGAGTAACAGGATGAGTTAGTGTTATGTGACCTTTAGTGTCTGGGACCTGCCTTTTTCCCCCTGGTAAATAGGGCAAAGGTTTTTTCTTTTTCTTTTTCTTTTTTTTTCAATCTCTCTCTCTCTCTCTCTCTCTCAGACCTGGCAAAAAGCCTTCAGGTCCTCACTGACTACATGAATAAATAAAGCTTTCCCATATTCTAGGAACTGTAAAATTGAAAAGATCAAAGACAGATACTTTTAAAAATGGCTGTTTATAGCCTACTGTGAGCACTCTAATTGGACATGTATTTCAGTAGATGAAAATACAGTAGAAATGAAAATTACACTGTGATGATATAGTCTATTATTTTAAATACAGAGCAGATTAAACAGTTTACTTCTTTCCTTTTATTTTTTTTTTAAGACTTTATTTATTTATTTGACAGATAGAGATCGCAAGTAGGCAGAGAGGCAGGGAGAGAGGGAGGAGGAAGCAGGCTCCCGCCGAGCAGAGAGCCCGATGCGGGGCTCGATCCCAGGACCCGGGGACCATGACCGGAGCCGAAGACAGAGGCCTAACCCACTGAGCCACCCAGGCGCCCCACAGTTTACTTCTTTTAAAGGATCTAATAGGTAGCATAATTATCAGAACATTTAAACATCATAGATGCATTTAGAGATTCTATTAACATTTTAAGTATAGAATTGGAAAAAAATCATGGGGTAAATCTACATTTTATTGTTTTTGAAGTTGAAACACAAACATGGTTTATGTGAGTACTAGCATAGTACTTTTAGAGAGAGAGTGGGGGGGTGGTGGGGAGAGGCAAAAGGAAAGGGAGAGAGAGAATCTTAAGCAGGCTTCATGCTCAGTGTGGAGCTGGACACAGGGCTTGATCTCACCACCCTGAGATCAGGACCTGAGCCAAAATCAAAAGTCAGACTTTTAACTGACTGAGACACCAAGGTGCCCCTATAATAATAATGATAATAAATATACATATATTAAAACAAATATAAAATCTTTTTTAAAAAGATCATATCTCTGACACATGAATTTTCATGGCTATGTCTTTATGTAGTATGAATAGTGAAATTGCAGGAGCTTCTGCTTTAATGGAAAATTTAAAATTCTTATTACATGAGATAAATAGAAAATAGAGAATTGTATGCAATCATAAACAAAAGGCTTCATGGAAATATCATGCTTCCTAGCTATCTTGAGCTACATTTCCCAAGTCCTAGAGGTAAGTGCCTATCCTTCTCTGTCATTATGGACACTTATGTGAAAAAATGTGAAACAGTTAGCAAACAACTAACGTTGAATTGTACACTGCAGATCTATCTGAGATCATTTCTCAATTATTCATGAAAATAAGGGTGTAGGATTCTTCTTTGCCTAGGTGATTTCAGATGAAAGAAACTGATGGTAACTCTGTTTCCATTTTGCCCCACAGAGAATCTTAGGATATTTATATACCCTCAGGTACCTTGTTTGTGAGTAAGAACACAATAACACTCACCATAGCATTTATTCTAAGTGACAATCACCTTTTTATTTATTTAAAGATTTTATTAATTTATTTGACAGAGAGCAATCACAAGCAGGCAGAGAGGCAGGCAGAGAGAGAGAGGAGGAAGCAGGCTCTCCACCAAGCAGAGAGTCCGACGCGGAGTTCAATCCCAGGATGCTGGGATCATGACCTGAGCCAAAGGCAGAGCCTTTAACCCAATGAGCCACCCAGGCACTCCTGACAATCACCTTTTTAAAAATTGGTACTTCTTCATCATCATCATCATCATCAGAATGTGTTGCCAGTATATCATACTAGTATCATACTTCATAACTTCTTCTTCATAATATTTCAAAGCCTGAATTTTTATATTTCCTAAATTTCTATTTTTTTCTTCTTGTACCATGTACAAGATAATGCTGATAATGCTAATATTGATTTGAAATCTGATTTTATAACATGCCAATACCTTCAACTAACTAAATCAGTATTACACCTTGTTCATAACAAATAACAATAAATAAATTCAATTATAAAGTACATATGTAATTTATGCTCTTATTTGCAAAGATGAGTTGAACTGTGGAACTAAACACACTATACACTTTTATAATTCCCCAAATGTGAATTTCTTATATATATATGTATAGGTACATGTATATACACACACACACACACATCTATGGTGTTGTGTATTACATTTATAATGTGTTTTAAAATATTCAGTTATATTGTTTTATATGTTATCATTGATAAGAAAATAGAATTAACAATACTTAATCATATTTCACTGTTTCATAGAAAATCTTTAAGACCAACTGATTTGATAATGTAAATATTCTCCTGAAAATACATATCAAGCAAAAAATAATACATTTAAATAAATTTTACTTACTAATACATTTTTCAGTATAGTAAAAAGTGATGACATCAGAAGTGATAATATTCTCTCTATGTTGATCTCTACCTAAAGATAGAAGTTAGTTTTATAAAACACATGGCAATCCTTTTTTTTTTTTTTTTTTTTTTGTAACAGCGAAGACTCTCAATGTCTTTCTTCTGAGTCGGTTAGCTATAGACATCTATGAACTATTATATCTATGCTATATATATCTGAGTATCACTCTCATGTCTATTTATAGAAAGAACCTAAAACCACATCTATGTAATTTTAATGCTAAGAGAAATGAAGAGAAATAGAAAGACAAATGATGGAAGAAGGTGGGTTTGAATATAGGTAAATCTACATTCTAATCTTGCCCCTACATTCTAATTGCCCACTCATTTGGTAGGGTGTTGTGAGGCCAACCACATGAGCCTCATTTGACTTATTTATAAAATAGGGCTAGGAAAAGCCCACCTTAAAATACTCTTAAAACTGTAAAACACTGATGAAAGAAATTGAAAATGATTAAAAACAAATGGAAAGATATTCCAGGCTCATGGATTAGAAGAATTAATATTGTCAAAATGTCCATAATACCCAAAGCAATCTATAGATTCAATCCAATCCTTATCAAAATACCAACAGCATTTTTCCACAGAACTGAACAAATAATAACAGAATTTGTATGGAACAAAAAGACTCTGAATAACCAAAGTATCTTGAGTAAGAAGAACAAAGCTGGCGCTGTCACAATATCAGATTCCAAAATTCTCTACAAAGCTGTAGTAATGGTAAGAGTATGGTACTGGCTCCAAAATAGACACATGTGTTGATGGAACAGAATAGAGAAACTAGAAATAAACGCACACTTAATGAATCCACAATAAAGTAGACAAGAATATATAGTGCGGAAAAGATAGTTTCTTCAATAAATGGTTTTGGGAAAACTGAATAAGTACATAAAGTATATAAAGAAATTAATTTAGACCACTTTCTTACATCCTGAACAAAAATAAACTCAAAATGGATTAAAGACCTAAGTGTGAGACCTAAAACCATAAAAATCCTAGAAGAGAGCACAAGCAGTAATGTCTCTGACACCAGCCACAGCAACATTTTTCTGAATATGTCTCTTGAGACAAGAGAAATAAAAGCAAGAATAAACTATTGGGACTACATCAAAATAAAAGCTTTTATGCAGCAAAAGAAACTATCAACAAAACAAAAAGACAATCTACTGAATGGAAGAAGATATTTGCAAATGGTATATCTGATAAGGAGTTAATATCCAAAATATATAAAGAACTTCTGCAACTCAACATCAAAAAACACACATAATCCAATTAAAAATGGTCATAGGCCCTGAATAGACACTTTTCCAAAGAAGACATACAAATGGCAACAGACACATAAACAGATGTTCAACATCACTAATTATCAGAGAAATGCAAATCAAAACCACAAGAAGGTATCACTTCACACTTGTCAGGATGGCTAAAATAGAAAAGACAAGAACTTAGAAGTGTTGTGAATAATGCAAATGAAGAAAAAGGAATCCTCATGCACTGATGGTGGGAGTATAAATTGGTACAGCTACTGTGGAAAACAGTATGGAGTTTACTCAGAAGATTAAAAATAGATCTAATATATATCAGTAGTACTATTCCTAGGTATTTACTCCCAAAAGCCCCAAAACAGTAATTTGAAGATATTTGCACCCTTATGTTCAGGTAACATTATTTACAATAGCCAAGACATGGAAACGTCAAATTTTCATCAGCAGATAAATGAATAAAGAAGATGTGGGATATATATTTCCCACATATATATCCCATATATATTCCATCTCTCTCTCTCTCTCTCTCAAATACACACACACACACACAGGAATATTAGTCAGCCATAAGAAAGGAATAGGTCTTGCCATTTGTGACAACATGGATGGACCTAGAGGGTATTATGCTAAGTGAAATAAGTTAGAGAAAGACAAATACCATATGATTTTACTTAGGTGTAGAACCTTATAAAATGAAAACAAATGAATAAACAAACAAAAAGCAGAAACAGACCTATAAATACAGAGAACAAACTCATGGCTACTGAAGGGAAGGGGATGGGGGGGGAACAGGCAAAATGGGTGAAGAGGAGTGGCAGATACAGGCTTCTAGTTATGAATTCATTCCAGGAATGAGTTAAGTCACAGGGATAAACGGTCAACATAGGAAATATAGTCAACGGTATTGTAATAACATTGTATGGTGATAGATGACAGTTACACATATGGTGAGTATAGCATAAGGCTAAAGGTGAAAGACTTATGTGATCTGAAGGGAAACCAGAATATGAGCATAGCATAAGGTAGAGACTTATCTAATCACTCCTATGTACACCCGAAACTAATGTAACATTGTGTGTCAACTATATTCCAGTTTAAAAACAAAATAATAAAACCCTTAAATTAGAAGTTATTATCTGGATTCAAAGAGATTAATGGAATTAAAGCTAAAATTGTCCTGGGGTCATAAGTATAGAAAGTCAGCAAAGTATGATTAATTGCTAAATAATCATGTACTACTTAAAAATTTTTTTTTAAATTTATTTATTTGACAGAGAGAGAGACAGAGAGATCACAAGCAGGCAGAGAGGCAGCAGAGAGAGCGAGAGGGGGAAGCAGGCTCCCCGCCGAGCAGAGAGCCCGATGTGGGGCTCGATCCCAGGACCCTGGGATCATGACCTGAGCCGAAGGCAGAGGCTTAACCCACTGAGCCACCCAGGTGCCCCTACTTAAAATTTTTGAATAGCCTTTTTCATGATTCCTTTTATACCAGCAGAAGACACAACAATTACTTTTCTGTGTCTCAATTGTAGACAATTTAAGAACCTGATATTTTTACTTTTTTATGATTATAAAATACTCTTTTTAAAGATTTTATTTATTTGAGTGAGAGAGTGAGAGAGAAAGAGAATGAGAGCAGGGAGGGTCAGAGGGAGAAGCAGAGTCCCTGCTGAGCAGGGAGCCTGTTGTGGGACTCAGTCCTGGGACTTTAGGATCATGATCTGAGCTGAAGGCAGTCGCTTAACCAACTAAGCCACCCAGGCATCCTAAAACCGCTTTAAGTTGAAAGAAAAACAACAACAAAAAAATCAACAGATGACATAATATGAAAATTTCTTTCCTATTGTGTCTTAAATGATCTCAATGACCTCAGTGTTTCCTGGAAATTACTCACTGTACAAACTATGTTGACCTTAAATAGGAATGGCAAAATTTAGTAATTTGTAAGAGGAAATTAGTTTTACAAGACTCTGAAATGTTGTTTAATAACTATAACTATAATACAATTTTGTAATGTAATTTTATTTTATTATTATTATTATTACTATTATTATTTTGGTTTAAAGATGCTATTTAAATTCTAGTTAATGTATAGTGTAATATTGGTTTCATGAGTAGAATTTAGTGATTCATCACTTGTATATGACACTCAGTGCTCATCACAAGTGCCCTCCTTAATCTCATCACCTATTTGGCCCAACCCCTGCCCACCTCCCCTCAGTTTTTTCTCTATAGTTGAGTCTTTTATGGTTTTCCTCCCCCTTTACCCCTTCACCTATGTTCATCTGTTTTGTTTTTTAAATTCCACATATGAGTGAAATGGTATTTGTCTTTCTTTGTCTTGTTTCACTTAGCATAACACATTCTAGTCTGCCCATGTCATTGTAAATAGGCAGATTTCATTCTTTTTGATGGTTGAGTAATATTCTATATCTATCTATATCTATATCATATCTATATCTATATCTATATATATATATATCACTTCGTTATCCATTCATCACGTTCATTAGTTATTCGTTAGTTAATGAACATTTGGGATCTTTCCATAATTTGTCTATTGTTGATAATGATGCTATAAAAGTAAGGATGTCCCTTTTAATCAGTTTTTTTTTAAAGATTTATTTATTTACTTGAGAGGTGTGAGGCAGAGGGAAGGAAGAGAATCCCAAGCAGACCTCCTGCTGAGATTGGAACGCTACAGGGAGCTTAATCTCAAATTCCTGAGATTATGACCTGAGCTGAAACCAAGAGTCAGAAGCTCAACAGATTGAGCCAACTAGGCATCCCTCAAATTAATATTTTTGTGTCCTTTGGTAAATAACGAGGAGTACAGTTGCTAGATACTAGGTGTTTCTAGTTTTAATTTTTTGAGGAACCTCCACACTGTTTTCCAGAGTGGCTGGACCAGTGTGCATCCCTGCCAAAACAGTGTAAGAGGGTTCCCCTTTCTCCACATCCTCACCAGGATCTGTTGCTTCCTGTGTTGCTAATTTTAGCCATTCCGACAGGTACAAGGTTATGTCTTGTAGTTTTGACTTGTATTTTGCTGATGATTAGTGAGGTTGAGCATATTTTCATGTGTCTATTGGCCATCCAGATGTCTTCCGAATGGGAAAAAAAAAAAAATCTATTGATGTCTTCTGCCCATTTCTTAACTGGATTATTTGTTTTTTTAGTGTAGAGTTTGATAAGTTCTTTACAGATTTTGGATACTAACCCTTTATCAGCTATGTCATTTGCAAATATCTCCTCCTATTCCATAAGCTGTCTTTTAGTTCTATTTGTTCTTTCCTTTGTTATGCAGAAGTTTTTTATCTTGATGAAGTCCCAGTAGTTCATTTTTGCTTTTTGCATTTTGCCTCTGGAGGCACATCTAGTAAGAAGTTGCTATGGACAAGGTAAAAGAGGTTGCTGCCTGTGGTCTCCTTAAGGATTTTGATGGTTTCCTGTCTCACATTTAGGTCTTTCATCTATTTTGAGGTGATTTTGTATATGGTGTAAGAAAGTAGTCCAATTTCATTCTTCTGCATGCTGTTGTCCAATTTTCCCAACACCAATTTGTTGAAGAGATTTTGTTCTATTGGATGGTCTTTCCTGCTTTATCGAAGATTAGTTGACCACACAGTTGTGGTTCCATTTCTCAGTTCTCTATTCTGTTGCGTTGATCTATATGCCTGTTTTGTTTGGGTACCATACTGTTTTGATGATTACAGCTTTGTAATGTAGTTTGAAATCTGGAATTGTGATGCCTCTAGCTTTGCTTTCCTTTTTCAAGATTGCTTTGGGTATTTGGGATCTTTTGTGGTTCCATACAAAGTTTAGGATTATTTGTTCCAGCTCTGGGAAAAATGCTGGTGGTATTTTGAAAAGGATTGCATTAAATGTATAGATTGCTTTGGGTAGCATATAGACATTTTAACAATATTTGCTTTTCCAATCTACAAGCATGAATGTTTTCCATTTCTTTGTGTCCTCTTCCATTTCTTTCATAAGTATTCTATAGTTTTCAATGTAAATATCTTTTACCTTTTTGGTTTGGTTTATTCCTAATATCTTATGGTTTTGGGTGGTGAGATATTTTTATTTCCTCTTGGGTTTTTTTTTTAAATTGTGTTTAAAATGTTTTTTGTGTGTTTTGATCTACAAATATTTATCATAGTCTTCAGCACATTCTCACAAGGACATTCAATCCAGTTTCACTCTGGGAATGAGAAATAGATGCCAGGATAAGGAGTTATAAGAAAATCAGTTATAATTATACATAACATACATATGTATGTTAGGATATATATGTAATATAAAATATGCATATTACATATGTAAAATGCATGGATATATATCGTAAATCCTCTTGTTGAAGCCCACCATAATTGACCATTTTAAGGGCTTAAATGTCAGAAGTAGACACTTTGATAAAAAAAATACATAAATAAACGAGGGACACCTAGGTGGCTCAGTTGGTTAAGCGATTGCCTTCGCCTCAGGTAATGATCCCAGCGTCCTGGGATCTAGCTGGCTTCTCCCTCTGCCAGCTGTCTCCCTTGCTTGTATGCTCTCTCTCTCTCTCTCTCTCTCTATGTCTGACAAATAAATACACTAATAATTAAAAATAAATGAAATACCAGAAGACATTAAAAAATCCCTATTAAAATTGCCATACAATAGCAAAGGGATCTTAGTTTTCACAAATAATTATTTCTCTTCTTTGATTTAATTTTTATACAGACTCAGGATCTAAACTAAAAAATTACTGAAAATTTGCTTTACTAACACATAGGAAACTAAATAATGAGCTGCAGGCTCTGATGATATTGGAGGGGGTGTAAAAGCAAGAAACAAAGGGCATTGTGGAATCTTGTTCAGGAGAAAAACAGAATGAAATGTGTTTTGCATTACTGATGGTATGGATATTTGTTTTTACACGCTTGTGTTTTAAATTGTCCTTGTGAAAATTGATGATGCTGGCTTCAAATATAAAAGCTGGTGGAAAAGAGTACACTTTAAATTTTACTCACTGATGTTACAAGTTACTGAATGCTATTAGGACCTCTTTTAGAAAGATTTATGATAATAAGTATTCATCACAAAGCACATCATTCCAGAGAACAAAAAGCAATGCTGCATTCATTTTGTATGATTAATGATTCACATGTAATGAGGAAAAAATGCTCAGGACTAAGCTACAATTGTAAATGGAAATGAACTTTATAAAGAGATTTTTCTTGTTAATGTCAACAAAAGAATGAAATCCTGCCTAGGCACGATATCTGCAAGTATTTACATCAGCTAACAACAAACATTATATCAAGTAATAAGACAATCTGTTAATTTGTATCATAATTAAAAATTTACATTCTATAATATCTCAGAACTCTAAGCCTGTTTAATAAAATTTAGGTGGTGTATTTATTTTGTAACCCAGATATGATATTAAAGAAATATTTAACCTGTAGCTATTTTCAGGAAGACAAGTAGCGGAGATTATTTTCAATTCTAGAACATTCCACAAGATCAGTTTTTCAAGGAAACCAATTAGGCATATTGTTTGGTTATTTCCTTGCCACTGGGCTTTGGTGGCATAATCATATATTTCAGGGTGGGGGGGAGTGTGATCATTATGGTGTTAAAGCCCTGTAAACATAAAATGACAGATGTTTGGTTTTATTGCTGGTGTAGCTATTTCTTTTCCTTTTTGACCCATGTGAAAGGATTTGCTACTTTGACCTGCAGCCTCCTGGTGGAGAAGCATAATTTGTAACCAAATATATATCATTGTATTTAGATTCCTTTGATGTTAGATTTATTGTATGTTAGATTGGCCTTAAAAACAAACAAACAAAAAAAACTAATCCTCTTTTTAAAGTTTTTTTTTTTAACCCTGCATGTATTATAGTCAACTTATTTTTGCTACATAGAACAAAATAAGATATTTTATTTCATTTGAAATATTGATGAAACAAATTCATCAGAAAAGACCAAAAACAAACAAACAAACAAACAAACCCTGTACTGTTTACAAATAAAATCTTTTTTAACTTCTGATACATCAGCTCTGGTTGCTTTTCCCTTCTTTGAATGCAGCTGAATCGGTTTCACTACGCTGTTTAACTGGGATGGGTTAAAACAGGGTCATTGATTGCCTGTTCTCTGATTAAATTTTAAAAGCTATGTTGCTTTGGGTCTCACAATGAAATCTATATCCTGCAGTTATCCAATGTTTCATTCCGAATACAAGTTTTCCTTTCCCTTTTTTTTCTATTTTTACTTTTCATGGCCCTATTCTCAAATGGTTTCCTCCTTCCCCTTGAAACCCTTTTCCTCCTGTTTCATATTGACTGCTAGTATACTTATGACTCTGTATGGATGAAAAATACCTTGGGGGTATTCAGTAAAGTTTCATTGATTGTCTGCCTCCAGACTCTTTTCCTGATACATTCTGATCCTTGATCTCTCTTGATCCAGTCCCTGAAACTGACCTATGCAAGTTGTGTTCAATTTCTCTTCTCCTGCAACCTGAGATACTAAGTTTACTGGAACAGACAAGTCTCCTGCCCAGTGTGGCAGAAAGTACTGCAGCCTGGTTACATCCAGATTAGAACTCAAACAAAAGCAAATGCAACTAATTACACCCCAGTTAACTCACACTCTTCATGCTATCAAGCAAGGGCATGTGGTTTCTTCCTCCTTTACTTTACCAAGTGGGGTACTGATTCCAATTTCTTTACACAAAGTCATAGATACTGCATAGTCTGATGCTTACAATGCAAGCTTTAGAGTCACACTGCTGGGTTCAAATTCCAGTTTTTCGAGCTGTGAGCTGTGTGAACTCGAGTTTTGTTACCCCCAATGGAGACTTCTGAAATACTTCAGGCATCTAGCTCTGCAGGAAGCAATCCTATAAAAATTATGGCGAGGAGAGAGAACGTTTGCTTTCTAGGGTAAGTAGGTTCCCCTCCAGAAGGAAGTGGAGGGAAAGCCTGCCCCAAAAAGGCTAGTTTTCCAAATTCAGTGGTCAGATAAACTACTCTTACCCCAGGAAGGCACGAATGCAGCGATGGGGGAAGAAGCATCCAGCATTACTCTAGAAGTCCCCACACAGGAAAACACAGAACCAGGGCAAAGAGAGTTCCCACACAAATTAAACATGATAGATACACAAATTTTTTCTTCCACGCATCCTTGCAACCTACCCAACTATTAATGACATTTCAACCAGCCTCCACATTCTTTTCTCAGTTTTCTCAGCATCTTAAATATCTTTTTGATGAGGTCCTATTATGATAAAAATACCTATCATAACCCAAAATGTAGAACTAGCCATTAAACAAAGATTCTAAAAATGCGAACCTATAAAAAATTTATAACCTTCCTCATTTGGGAGTCATCAAACATAAGGACAAACATCAGGATAAAAATCAGGACATGTCTGAAAAAATGTTCTGCTCAAATTGAATTTTAATGGTTGCTGGGCTCTTTTTTCCTCTTCCCTGTTCTGTTTCACCATCATCCCATTGCTTCAACGTCCTTCTTCTTCCTTCTCCTTTCTACTTCCTCTCTCTTTTCTTTTGGTAGCAACTTCTTGAGATATAATTTACATACCATACAAGTCATCAATTAAAGTGTAAAATTCAGGGGCGCCTGGGCAGCTCAGTGGGTTGAAGCCTCTGCCTTAGGCTCAGGTCATGATCTCAGGGTCCTGGGATCGAGCCCCCCAATGGGCTCTCTGCTCAGCAGGGAGCCTGCTTCCTCCCCTCTCTCTGCCTGCCTCTCTGCCTACTTGTGATCTCTGTCTGTCAAATAAATAAGTAAAATCTTAAAAAAACAAAGTGTAAAATTCAATGGTTTTAAGTATATTCACAGATTTGCGTTCACTTCCTTTCCTCCCAGTTTTCACTGTCTGTAAGGAAAAGTGACCACTTCCCTGCATATGGCATAATTCCTCTGTGTATCTCTCACCATGTCACATACCTTTGGCTAAATCACCCCAGGTTCAATCCAACTCTCCACTTGTTCAGTATCCATCCTTGTGGCTGCAGGAAACCCATCACCAATTTGCTCGTCTCATTTGAAATCCATAATTACTAACTTCTAATGGGCCCATGACACTGACTAGCAAGGATAATCTCTACGCCTCTAGAATACTCATAAGCACAAGGGGATTACTTTGTCCTTATTCCTCTCTCTTCAAATCTCCAATAATGCTTTCCCATCTTCACGCAGCTGATGATCTGTTATTTCAGTGAACTCACTGAAGCCACCAGAACCTCAGTGTATCCCCTCACTGTATACCTGCCTATCTGCGTTAGTGACCACGTACCTTGCCTTCTCTCCTTTCCAGTGATTGAACACTTCGTTTCTAACACTGACTTAGATGTACCACATACTTTCCTGTCTCACTTACTTAAAAGCATCGCTCTAGCAGTTTTGTTCTGTGCCTTATATATTGTCCAATTTCCGCCCATGAACTCCATTATTACTGTCACCATATAAACAAGCGATTTCTCCACTTATTTAAAAAAAGCAAAATCAGAAATGAAACTTTCTTAGCATCTTAATGATTTTTTTAAATTATAAAACTAATGCCTGAATGCTTCTTATTGCAAATTATTGGAACAAAGTAAAAGACACTACATATATTTACCTCAAACCTATTATGACTCCCTGTCCCCCACCCTTGGCCCTCCCTCCCATTTCTTAATGTTAATCTTCCTCTGGATATCACCCCTTGGCTTTCCTTCCATTTACAATGTTTACTGTACCAGCAGTCCTTATTTCTCTTTTCATTTCTCTTATGCTCACTCCAATGGCAACTTTTATCCTTACTCAAAATAGCTCTTGTCGATATTATTAATGACCTTAGTATTACTAATTCCAATGAGGAAGTCCCAGTTCTTACTTTACTTGACTATTAGTAGCATTTAACATAGATGACCACTTCTCTCTTGATGTGCTTCCTTCACATGACTACCCAATATCACACTCACCTCACATTACGATTGTGGGATTTTCAAATCTTCCTGGAGTTTTTATCAATTTCTGCTTCATGTACTTTGAAGTTTGTATGATTTGGGTATTATTCATGTACTGATTGTCAGTTGCTAGATATGTATCAGTGAATCATTTTTATCACTTGCGTCCTGTTTTAAAATGGTTCTGCTGCTCATCATTCTTACTCACTTATAGATTCCTACATCATTTGCATTATCTACTTAGTAACAATAACAACAACAACAAAAAAACAACAACAAAACCCCTGATATGTATTTGAATTGGTGAATTTTGACATAAACATTTATGAATCTTTTAGCCATTAGAACATTTCTAACTTAATTTTAAAAATAACTTCATTTTACTCTGACTTATCTCTTTTCCATTGAATTTGCTTTAGGATTAAAAAAAAAAATACTTTTGTACCTGGTTGACTTTGCTACAATTTGCTTGGTACTTCTCTTTTTTCCCCTTCATTTCTCTTTTAGCCAGCTGTTGGTGTATTTTCATTTAATTTAATCTGAATTCTCTTTTAAACAAGATTTACTACTTCAAAGGGTAGAGATCTAGATAGATATTTTAAATTTATTATAATCACTGTTATGTTGGAACAAGCCCTACCAATTTACTTTTTTTTTTTTTTTTAATAAACATATAATATATTTTTATCCCCAGGGGTACAGGTCTGTGAATCGCCAGGTTTACACACTTCACAGCACTCACCATAGCACATACCCTCCTCAATGTCCATAACCCCACCCCCCCCTCCCAACACCCCTCCCCCCATTGACCCTCAGTTTGTTTTGTGAGATTAAGAGTCACTTATGGTTTGTCTCCCTCCCAATCCCATCTTGTTTCATGTACTCTTCTCCTACCCCCTTAACCCCCCATGTTGCATCTCCTCTCCCTCATATCAGGGAGATCATATGATAGTTGTCTTTCTCCGAATGACTTATTTCGCTAAGCATGATACCCTCTAGTTCCATCCACGTCGTCTCAAATGGCAAGATTTCATTTCTTTTGATGGCTGCATAGTATTCCATTGTGTATATATACCACCTCTTCTTTATCCATTTGTCTGTTGACGGACATCTAGGTTCTTTCCATAGTTTGGCTATTGTAGACATTGCTGCTATAAACATTCGGGTGCACGTGCCCCTTCGGATCACTACGTTTGTATCTTTAGGGTAAATACCCAGCAGTGCGATTGCTGGGTCATAGGGTAGTTCTATTTTCAACATTTTGAGGAACCTCCATGCTGTTTTCCAGAGTGGTTGCACCAGCTTGCATTCCCACCAACAGTGTAGGAGGGTTCCCCTTTCTCCGCATCCTCGCCAGCATCTGTCATTTCCTGACTTGGTAATTTTAGCCATTCTGACTGGTGTGAGGTGATATCTCATTGTGGTTTTGATTTGTATTTCCCTGATGCCGAGTGATGTGGAGCACTTTTTCATGTGTCTGTTGGCCATCTGGATGTCTTCTTTGCAGAAATGTCTGTTCATGTCTTCTGCCCACTTCTTGATTGGATTATTTGTTCTTTGGGTGTTGAGTTTGCTAAGTTCTTTATAGATTTTGGACACTAGCCCTTTATCCGATATGTCATTTGCAAATATCTTCTCCCATTCTGTCAGTTGTCTTTTGGTTTTGTTAACTGTTTCCTTTGCTGTGCAAAAGCTTTTGATCTTGATAAAATCCCAATAGTTCATTTTTGCCCTCGCTTCCCTTGCCTTTGGCGATGTTCCTAGGAAGATGTTGCTGCAGCTGAGGTCGAAGAGGTTGCTGCCTGTGTTCTCCTCAAGGATTTTGATGGATTCCTTTCTCACATCGAGGTCCTTCATCCATTTTGAGTCTATTTTCGTGTGTGGTATAAGGAAATGATCCAATTTCATTTTTCTGCATGTGGCTGTCCAATTTTCCCAACACCATTTGTTGAAGAGGCTGTCTTTTTTCCATTGGACATTCTTTCCTGCTTTGTCGAAGATTAGTTGACCATAGAGTTGAGGGTCTATTTCTGGGCTCTCTATTCTGTTCCATTGATCTATGTGTCTGTTTTTGTGCCAGTACCATGCTGTCTTGATGATGACAGCTTTGTAATAGAGCTTGAAGTCCGGAATTGTGATGCCACCAACTTTGGCTTTCTTTTTCAATATTGCTTTGGCTATTCGAGGTCTTTTCTGGTTCTATATAAATTTTAGGATTATTTGTTCCATTTCTTTGAAAAAAATGGATGGTACTTTGATAGGAATTGCATTAAATGTGTAGATTGCTTTAGGTAGCATAGACATTTTCACAATATTTATTCTTCCAATCCAGGAGCATGGAACATTTTTCCATTTCTTTGTGTCTTCCTCAATTTCTTTCATGAGTACTTTATAGTTTTCTGCGTATAGATTCTTAGTCTCTTTGGTTAGGTTTATTCCTAGGTATCTTATAGTGTTGGGTGCAATTGTAAATGGGATTGACTCCTTAATTTCTCTTTCTTCTGTCTTGTTGTTGGTGTAGAGAAATGCAACTGATTTCTGGGCATTGATTTTATATCCTGACACTTTACTGAATTCCTGTACAAGTTCTAGCAGTTTTGGAGTGGAGTCTTTTGGGTTTTCCACATATAGTATCATATCATCTGCGAAGAGTGATAGTTTGACTTCTTCTTTGCCTATTTGGATGCCTTTAATTTCCTTTTGTTGTCTGATTGCTGAGGCTAGGACTTCTAGTACTATGTTGAATAGCAGTGGTGATAACGGACATCCCTGCCGTGTTCCTGACCTTAGCAGAAAAGCTTTCAGTTTTTCTCCATTGAGAATGATATTTGCGGTGGGTTTTTCATAGATGGCTTTGATAATATTGAGGTATGTGCCCTCTATCCCTACACTTTGAAGAGTTTTGATCAGGAAGGGATGCTGTACTTTGTCAGATGCTTTTTCAGCATCTATGGAGAGTATCATATGGTTCTTGCTCTTTCTTTTATTAATGTGTTGTATCACATTGATTGATTTGCGGATGTTGAACCAACCTTGCAGCCCTGGAATAAATCCCACTTGGTCGTGGTGAATAATCCTTTTAATGTACTGTTGAATCCTATTGGCTAGTATTTTGGTGAGAATTTTCGCATCTGTGTTCATCAAGGATATTGGTCTGTAGTTCTCTTTTTTGATGGGATCTTTGTCTGGTTTTGGGATCAAGGTGATGCTGGCCTCATAAAATGAGTTTGGAAGTTTTCCTTCCATTTCTATTTTTTGGAACAGTTTCAGGAGAATAGGAATTAGTTCTTCTTTAAATGTTTAGTAGAATTCCCCCGGGAAGCCACCTGGCCCTGGGCTTTTGTTTGTTTGGAGATTTTTGATGACTGTTTCAATCTCCTTACTGGTTATGGGTCTGTTCAGGCTTTCTATTTCTTCCTGGTTCAGTTGTGGTAGTTTATATGTCTCTAGGAATGCATCCATTTCTTCCAGATTGTCAAATTTGTTGGCGTAGAGTTGCTCATAGTATGTTCTTATAATTGTCTGTATTTCTTTGGTGTTAGTTGTGATCTCTCCTCTTTCATTCATGATTTTATTTATTTGGGTCCTTTCTCTTTTCTTTTTGATAAGTCTGGCCAGGGGTTTATTGATCTTATTAATTCTTTCAAAGAACCAGCTCCTAGTTTCATTGATTTGTTCTATTGTTTTTTGGTTTCTATTTCATTGATTTCTGCTCTGATCTTTATGATTTCTCTTCTCCTGCTGGGTTTAGGCTTTCTTTCTTGTTCTTTCTCAAGCTCTTTTAGGTGTAGGGTTAGGTTGTGTACCTGAGACCTTTCTTGTTTCTTGAGAAAGGCTTGTACCGCTATATATTTTCCTCTCAGGACTGCCTTTGTTGTGTCCCACAGATTTTGAACCATTGTGCCAATTTACTTTTTTAATGAATCATGTTTCTGCATTGATTTTCCTTTCCTGATTTTTCCTGTATTTAAAATTTTTTTCATTTGTTTAAGTATTATAAGAAGAAAGTATATATCACATCCATATTCCTTTAGTGTCTGGTTAAAAAATTTATATTTGGGGCACCTGGGTGGCTCAGTGGATTAAAACCTCTGCCTTCGGCTCGGGTCATGATCTCAGGGTCCTGGGATCAATCCCCGCATCGGGCTCTCTCCTCAGCAGGGAGGCTGCTTCCTCCTCTCTCTCTGTCTACTTGTGATCTCTGTCTGTCAAATAAATAAAATTTAAAAAAATTTATATTTATTTTGCTATCAATACCTAGATATAATTTCTACAATAAAAAAAGCCCCGAATAGTTCCATTTCTCTTCTTGCCCATCCCTCTCCCCTTCGAACTGGACATATTTTGAATAATGTGAATTATCCCTATTTTATTTCATTTGTATTAATTAGATAGCATACTTTTTAAAAAAGATTTTATTTATTTATTTTGACACAGAGAGAGAGAGATCTCAAGTAGGCAGAGAGGCAGGAAGAGAGAGGGAGAAGCAGGCTCCCTGCTGAGCAGAGAGCCCGATTCGGGGCTCGATCCCAGGGCCCTGAGATCATGACCTGAGCTGAAGGCAGAAGCTTAACCCACTGAGCCACCCAGGCACCCCGATAGCATACATTTTAATGATTTCTTGGTGCATTGATTTTTTTAAACCTATGTCTTCCTCTTTCTTGAAATCAGTTTTGACAAAGGTGGGATGTATTTTTAAGTTTTCTGTCCTAGAGAGTTTATGGATGGGAGTCACTCTGAGTTTTTATGTATTTGAAAATTTCTTCTGTTCTCTACAAAAGATGGTAATTTGGACAGTTATAGAATTCTATGCTCCTATTCCATTAGAGTTTTAAAGATATTCCTTCTCTTTCTCTAGCATTAATTGCTGCTGAGAGGATCATGTCTCCAAAGGTGATTCTTATTTATCTCTGTTGTTCAAAATATTCACTATGGTATGCTTAGGTTTGGTTCATTTTCATCATAGTTTTGGCACCCATTCAACGGAAAAACACTCATACACCTTCTGGTACGGATTCCACCCCCTCCCCCTCCCCTTATATTTTTAATTATATCTCCCATCGCCTTCTCTTTCTATTGTTTTCATGCTTGACTTCACTTGGATAGCTGTTCAAGATTCTGCTGGTATCCTTCTTGTCTCTCATCCTTCATATATTCTTAAGATTTAAGTAAGTCTTTATTTATTTAATAAATAAAATCTCATGCAGACTCCTGTGCTGAGCACAGAGCCCGAGGCAGGGCTCCATCTCACAACCCTAAGAGCATGACCTGAGCCGAAACCAAGAGTTGGATGCCTAGCTGACTGAGTCACATAGGCACTGGCTCCTTTTTCTTGATTATTTCACTTTACCTAAAATGTTTCATGTTTCTTATTATTATTTGGCAAACCAATTGACCTATTTGTATTTGTAAGTTCTTAATACATAAAATCGGTGATGAGGGGAGAGGATTGAAATATGCTGTCAAAAATGATAAGTCCATAGTTGCCTTTTACGAGGTATCCTTCTGGAAGAAGTTTCTTTCCCCTTTGATGTCCTTTTATGTGGCCTTGTGTTTAGACTCCAGTGCAGTACTGGCTTGTGGGCCAGTTCGGTTTAGTAGAACAGGAAGAGAAGAGATTCTTTTCCAGAGTCCTTAAATGTATTTTCTCAGTTAATTCTGAATGACTGGTGTCCTGAAGGACACCTTTGGTTATGATGTTAGAACATATTGTGGTCTTCTTCTATAACACTATGCCTGGATGAGAATTCTCTGAGTCTTGTCTATTTTTCAATTCTGTCCTGTCTGCTTTCTCTAAGAGTTGCTCCGTATTTTTCTTAGAAAAATTTTCTTATTTTTCTAATTATATATATTTATCTTTTTATATAAATTTTATATAAATGTGTATAATTTTTATATAATTTATTATATTTATTAATTATATATATTATATATTAATTATAATCAAAATAATTATTACTAATTATATAACTCATAAAATTATATAAATTTTATATATTTATGCATAAATGTTGATATAAAATATTTTTATATTTTTCTTATAAAATTTTGACACTATATTTGCTCTCCAGCACTACTATACATTAATTTTTTAAAAATTTTCTGTCATTTCAACTGAGTTTAGGCAGAAGACAAAGAAGATGCATGTGTTCATTGTGTTGTGACCCAATACTTTCTACCGTCTGCATTTTTTAAAAATATAAGTATTTATTTATTTATTTATTTTGTCTCTAGGGTGCTAGGAACTATTCCAAGTGCTGCAGAAACTACAGGGAACAGAACAAAAACAAAATTTATGAATTAATGGAGGCTATGTAAGATTTTGACCATGTGTACTGGGGACTGTAATTTTTTTTCAATTGACATATTTAACATACAATATATTTTACATTGTATGTTAAATATGCTTCACTTTTAATATGTTTGCTTCCTTTTGATCCTTTTAAACATTATTTTATAGATTTTGTTCTGCCTTGTGGCATAATATTTCTCTTTTGCTCTTAATGTTTTCCCGGTTTTCTTTTTTTCCTGTTGCACACTAAATTCTGACTTTATACTTTATTTCTTTTAAAAGCCACTTTCTTAGTTTTCCATTTTATCATTCCCTCTTTCAATTTTATTATGTTATTTCATATCTCCTGGCAATGGATGATCTGTTAACACATTTTCTTCAAAGTGTTAACTTACTGCTTAAATTTTATGTTTCTTGAATTATGGTTTCAATGTGAATAAGTAGATCTAATTTCTTTAAAATTTTTCATATCTTGGAGATTTTTAGTCTTCATTTTCTTATTTAATATTTATAAATCACACATCTTACTTGGAGAAGTGAGTAACTCAACTTTATCTTTTCTTGTTGGGACCATCTTTATACTTCATTGTTTTTTCAGAGAGAGCCAGTAGTTTGGTGTTTATTTTCATGAATTTATAACACGTATTATAAGGTTCCATTCTTGTCTGCAACAAGTTTGAAATAAACTTTGATTTATAATTCACACCAGTGCTGTGGCTGCTGAGAAGTGCACTTAATATCAGCAAATTTGGAAACTGGGTCCACTCCAGTTTCCAAATTTGCTGATTGGCATGTATGTGATCCATCACTTCCATTCTAAACCAACTGCACAAGAATACCCACATAAGGCAATCCAAAATTTTCCCTGAGAGTTCTTACCAAGTTCTCAATTTGAGATCAGAGAAAGAAACAGAGATGACAGAATCTTGTTAATAAAGATGAGACAGAAAATGTTTTCATTTTGCAGAAACAATGTGTTTTTAGACCTCTGTTCTTACTGATATGAAACTATGAAACCAGAGTTTTTGGAAAAACAATTCGAATGTCTACCAGGTACCATGTCCTGTGATCTGCATACTTCAATACACTCTTTACCTTCCATGTTGATCAGCAGTTCCCTCACTTGATCACATAAATGGATACTCAGAGAATCAAAGTACACGGAAAGAAGTCAATTTAAAATTTCTATAGGGAAATTAGTATTTAATGGAAAGTGAGATAAAAGCTTTTTTTTTGAACTTTTATGAAGTGAGTCAGATAGCTACCATGAAATATCAGACAGAATGTTTCCTTGCATCTCAGTTGGTTATATTTTTAAAAGAAAATAAAAGGAAGGCCAAATTCCATGTTATAAGAGAAAGAAATTTCACAAAAGATCATTAACCAGCCTTCTTATGGAGGTAGAAGAGTATATTATGCAAAACCCTGTAGATTCAGCACTTAAGTTATGCTCCTTATTACACTTGATATCTCTTACTACATGTACTTTGCTCCTGTGAAATGAAAAAGAGTTCTACCAATGTTAATTGCAATCATTTAGGACAATAGACTACTCTCTTCTTTTATCATATCTTAATATTTTTGATATCTGCACTTTTCTTTGTACTGCTACCTTGCCAGAATTTTCATGAGTCCATTACATGTTTAATCTGCAAAGTCAGTGTTATGACCTCTATCAAGTGCCTATCTTTCTTGCAGTCACCTTTGAACCTCAGGCTATGAGAGGGAGAGACAGTCAGACAGACTCTAACTCAGCACCTTAAGTGTAGACCAGTGGATGTTTAACTATAAACTATAGCTCTTTTCTGTAGTTTAAAGCCAAAACCAACTATATCTACATAGACTACTTTCTATTTTAAGTCAGTCTAATTTTACCGTTTCATCAACATTATTTTATTATTCTAAGAAACTCCATTTCAGGAAGATGAAGGTTGCAAGTAACTCCATTTCTATGAAGAAAATCATTTAGATGAACATCAAACTGCTGAACTCTTAAAAACATAACATCAACAGATGGCTTATTCCCCAAACTTTGAAACCAAGCCTTCCCATGTCCACCAATACTAAACTAGGATATTAGGACGCTCACCCCATTCTAATCAAGCCCATCTCCACCTCACCCTCTGCCTACCACACATCCCAAAAGATAAGCCTTAAACCAGATTCTAAAACCTTATGGATATCAAGGCATCACTTTTCTCTTTCTGAAAGGCTAAGACTCGTTAAGTGCATTAACACTTCTGCTGTTAATGCACTTAACTTTGTCTGATTAACAGATTGTTTGAGTGATATTTTAGGGAAGCCAGCATTCAACAAGTATGCATCATTTACCTGGTTTTCCCACTTTGGGGCACTAGAATGGTGAATGTATAAGGAGAACATAAAAATATTTGAGGAAGAATGAACCACATGACAGTTCTTCCCCATTCTGTAATTCTCCCAATTCTTCTTCAATAAGAAAAATGAAACTTTTAACTACGTGTGTCTAAAGAATATTTTTATGTTGATCATGTCTGTCTCAATCTTCTTTAGCAGTACTGATTTTCATCATTCCTTTGTTTATACACTTCCTTCCCTTTTCTGTTCACATTCAACACCACACCTTTAAATGATGGCTTCCTTGTTTTAGCTCTTATTTCTGATAGCAGTGTATTCCTTGATAAATTTGCTCCAAGTATTCCTCAGAGTACAAAGTCTTTATCAACAGCGTTTTTGAGGAGATTGGCTTTTGTCCAATACACAGTGTCTCCTTGGAGTTCTCGACTCTGTCTGCTTTCCATATTTTCATTTTACTTCATCTCTTATCTCTGTGTTAAGGTGGTGAAGTTGGTAAAGTATGGGAGAGGAGAATTTATCTTCAAAAGCTACTCTCGGGGGGCACCTGGGTGACTCAGTGGGTTAAGCCTCTGCCTTGGGCTCAGGTCATGATATCAGGGTCCTGGGATTGAGCCCCACATAGGGTTCTCTGCTCAGCGGGGGCCTTCTTCCCCCTCTATCTCTGCCTGTCTCTCTGCCTACTTGTGATCTCTCTGTCAAATAAACAAATACGCTCTTAAAGAAAAATAAATAAATAAAAGCTACTCTCGGGGCACCTGGGTGGCTCAGTTGTTAAGTGTCTGCCTTCCGCTCAGGTCGTGATCCCAGGGCCCTGAGATCAAGCCTCGAATCAGGCTCCCTGCTCAACAGGAAGCCTGTTCTCCCTTTCCCACTCCCCCTGCTTGTATTCCCTCTCTTGCTGTCTCTCTCTGTCAAATAAATAAATAAAATCTTAGGTGCGCCTGGGCGGCTCAGTGGGTTAAGCTTCTGCCTTCGGCTCAGGTCATGATCTCAGGGTTCTGGGATCGAGCCCCACGTCTGGCTTTCTGCTCAGCAGGGAGCCTGCTTCCCCCTCTTACTCTGCCTGCCTGCTTCTCTGCCTACTTGTACTCTCTCTCTCTCTCTGTCAAATAAATAAAATCTTAAAAAATAAATAAATAAATAAAATCTTAAAAACAAAAAACAAAACAAAACAAAAAACACCACTCTCTTTTTAGGAGGGGAAGAGATTTCAGATAAAAATTTATCCCTAGAATATAGTATCCTTGTGAGGGAAAATGGTTTCTTTTAAGACACCTGTGTCTAGTATTTATGCACATACCTCTTGAATGGGAAAGCTAAGGCTCTTTAGGCTCTATTGGTGAAGTTTTATTTTGTAGTTAGTTTTTTCCTTAGCAAGAAATCCAAGATGAGGAGAGAGGAGGTTCCTTCAACCTTCCGCACTGAGATAAAACTGTTGTTTTGCCCAGAGGGTATTCCTAAGGTGCTTAAGAAATTGGGTTGCCAGTTTATCATTAGGGAGAATCAGATGCTAAAGACAATACATTAGCTCCACATTCTAGACACACACTTTGACAGCTTCCCATCTGATGTTATTAGAAGTGGAACAGACTGATTACAGGACATTAGTTAAATAAAGATAGGAGACTACATGGCAAGTTGCAGAATTGACAAAACAGCTAAACTCTATTAGGCCCATGCTGACGAATTAACTAGTCTCAAATAGACCTCCTAATAGAAGCCTAAATAGCTAAAAGCAATAAAAATGTAATCAGTTACTTGGCAAGGATCTTGCGAAGGCAGGCTGCCTTGAAAATGGAAAGTATAAATGACAATATTCGTGAAAATATTATTCTTTATCTAAAAATGGTTAATCATCTCTAAGGCATATTTGTATTTTTGGTACATTTTTAGAAAAAAAATTGAATAAATGTGGTATTACAAAGAGTCAACAAAATTATGAACCATACAAAAACACCCGTGTAATTGTTTTTAAAATTGTTTTTCTAATTAAGCTGTACGGTAAGTAATTACTCCAAAGTCAAGGAGTAAAATTGAGTAAGCAATGACATCAATGTGTTTATCTGTATATAGTTCTTAATCCATTTTGTGGATGTCAACTCTGTTTCCTCTTATGGTTTTTTAATTTTTTATCTATTTATTTATTTATTTTATTTATTTATTTGACAGACAGAGATCACAAGTAGGCAGAGAGGCAGGCAGAGAGAGAGGGAGGAAGCAGGCTCCCTGCCGAGCAGAGATCCCGATGGGGGGCTCGATCCCAGGACCCTGAGACCATGAGCTGAGCTGAAGGCAGAAGCTTTAACCCACTGAACCACCCAGGTGCCCCTCCTCTTATGGTTTTCGGGAGACCGTAGAATGCCTGATGGCTTGGGAGACTGGGAGGACATGCAGGTCATTGACTGGTAAGAAACATAAAAAATTTAGTTGAAGAAAAAATAGTTCAATTTTAGATTTGAGGAATGGCTCTGATTTCCAGGTCAAGATTAGACATTTACATAAGTAAAATCCTAGAATTTAAGAGTAAATTTTGTGTTGGAGCTATTTTTGAGAGAGCATGATCAGCTTATGGTAGATACCTGTGGAGTATATATGGCCCTCGTGTTATAGCATGTAGAATGAGAATAGACAGCAGCTGGAGTAAAAGAACAATAACATGATTGATCTTGAAGAAGAGAAATGGGAGAAGACTTCATATTTCTGAGAAGGGAATGTGTTGCAAATCTGTAACAGATACTATACAAATTAGTGCATTGGTAGTAATAAGACATTCTGGTAAAAATTAATGCTGTGGAGTGTTTGGTTCTGGTGATTTCATAAGTTGTATTTATTTTTTTTCCTTTCCTTTTTTTTAAACTTAATTTTATTTTACTTTTTTTCAGTGTTCCAAAATCCATTGTTTATGTACCACACCCAGTGCTCCATGCAATACATGCCCTCCATAATACCCACCACCAGGCTCACCCAACCCCCACCCCAGCCCCTCCAAAACTCTGAGTTTGTTTCTCAGAGTCCACAGTCTCCCATGATTTGTCTCCCCCTCTGATTTCCCCCAATTCACTTCTCTCCATCTTCCAATGTCCTCCATGTTATTCCTTATGCTCCACAAGTAAGTGAAACCATATGATACTTGACTCTCTCTTCTTGACTTATTTCACTCAGCATAATCTCCTCCAGTCCCGTCCATGTTGATACAAAAGTTGAGTAATTATCCTTTCTGATGGAGGCATAATACTCGATTGTATATATGGATCATATCTTCTTTCTTCAATTCATCCATTGAAGGGCATCTTGGTTCTTTCCACAGTTTGGTGACTGTGGCCATTGCTGCTATGAACATTGGGGTACAGATGGCCCTTCTTTTCACTACATCTGTATCTTTTGGGTAAATATGCAGTAGTGCAATTGCAGGGTCATAGGGTAGGTCTATTTTTAATTTTTTTTTTTTAGATTTTTTTTTTTTTAATTTGACAGAGAGAGATCACAAGTGGGCAGAGAGGCAAGCAGAGAGAGAGAGAGAGGAGGAAGCAGGCTCCCCGCAGAGCAGAGAGCCCGATGTGGGACTCAATCCCAGGACCCTGAGATCATGACCTGAGCTGAAGGCAGAGGCTTAACCACTGAGCCACCCAGGTGCCCCTATTTTTAATTTCTTAAGGAATCTCCACACTGTTTTCCAAAGTGGCTGCACCAACTTACATTCCCACCAACAGTGTAAGAGGGTTCCCCTTTCTCCACATCCTCTCTAACACTTATTGTTTATTGTCTTGTTGATTTGGGCCATTCTGACTGGTGTAAGATGGTATCTCAATGTGGTTTTGATTTGAATCTCCCTGATGGCTAATGATGATGAGCATTTTTTTTCATGTGTCTGTTAGCCATTTGTATGTATTCTTTGGAGAAGTGTCCGTTTATGTCTTCTGCCCATTTTTTGATGTGACTATCTTTGATGTGACTATGTGTGTGTTGAATTTGAGGAATTCTTTATAGATCTTGGGTATCAGCCCTTTATCTGTAGTGTTATTTGTGAATATCTTCTCCCATTCCGTGGGTTCCCTCTTTGTTTTCTTGACTGTTTCCTTTGCTGTGCAGAAGCTTTTGATCTTGATGAAGTACCAAAAGTTCATTTTCACTTTTGTTTTCTTTGCCTTTGGAGACATCTTGAAAGAAGTTGCTGTGGCCAATGTCAAAGAGGTTACAGCCTATGTTCTCCTCTAGGATTTTGATAGATTCCTGCCTCATGTTGAAGTCTTTCATCCATTTTGAATTTATCTTTGTGTATGATGTAAGAGAATGGTCGAGTTTCATTCTTCTACACATAGCTGTCCAATTTCCTCAGCACCATTTATTGAAGAGACTGTCTTTTTTCCACTGGATATTTTTTCCTGCTTTGTCAAACATTGTTTGACCATAGAGTTGAGGGTCCATATCTGGGCTCTCCACTCTGTTCCACTGATCTATGTGTCTGTTTTTGTGCCAGTACCAAGCTGTCTTGGTGATCATAGTTTTGTAGTAAAGCTTGAAATCAGGCAGCATTTTTCAAAGAGCTGGAACAGACAATCCTAAATTTTGTATGGACCCAGAATTCCACCAGCCAGAAAGAGACCCCAAATTGTTAAGTTTTGTTTTTCTTTTTCAAAATTTCCTTAACAATTTGGGGTCTCTTCTGGGTCCATACAAATTTTAGGATTGTTTGTTCTACCTCTTTGAAAAATGCTGGTGGAATTTTGATCAGGATGGCACTGAAAGTATAGATGGCTCTAGGCAGTATAGACATTTTGCTTTGACACCAAGGAGTGTATACTTTTAATTACCAAGAAGAAAAGATGCCCTTTGCCCTCTGCCTTGAATCCAACCAACCTGATCCCAAGGGTTAGTTAGTCTGTGGTTGACTAGGCCAGGTTCACAAAAGATGGGCTTTGGCATTTTGGAGAGTTCAATATTGCGGATCTATCTGTGGATCTGATTGGATTGTTAGCATAGTTCTCAGAACATAGGAGGGACTCAACAAGTATTTGCTCTGTGTGAAATGAATCCACCAGATTTGCATTTTCAGTCTCCTACTCTTGCCTGAGCTTTTATCATGCACTGTTTTCTTGGGTGGATGAGTGGGAGAAGGCTGAGGCACAGGTGACTTAATATTCAGCGTTTTGTTAGTGAATGAATTGCTGTTGTCATAAGATTTCTTCATAGCTTTCTGAAATTGTCCAGAGATTTGGGTTACTGTAAGGCTTTCCAAAGTCTTCAGAAATAGTGCTCCTCCGGGACAATGAGAACATGAGAATTCCTGGATCAACCAACCCTCAAGTCCCGATATTCCATTTTTAATGTAAAAATGTGGAAGGGATAAAAAGTGGTGATGTTTAATTCTCTGCCTCTGTATTTCATATTTTGTTAAGCTTACCCCCTTTTAATCAAGACTGTTCTCTGTGATTTTTTCCAATATGCTGTGGTGTGCAAAAAGGACTTCTAAATTGCATGATATAAAACTTCTTCAGTTTTGCATTGGTTTTTTAAGTCTTGTGACTTGTCATGTTACCTGTAGCTATAAATTGGAAATAATGGATTTACAGCCAAATTTTCCATGCATTAATGAAATCCCATGAAGCCCTAGACATTTTAGACTAACTTGGTTTTGAACTAATAAATATTTTATGGTTCTTCTGGGCTTATTTTTCAAGCAATACATACCAGACCTTAGCTCAAATTGTTTATTTCCTAATAAATTTTGTCTTCATTTGTAATCTCACCCAAGAATGGCTATTCAATAAATATTTAATACATATTTTTAAATGAAAAAACAAACTATCCAGTAAAGTGTTTTCAAAACCTATATAACTGATGCCTACATTATGCTAATAGCAAAGTGTAACATTTCTTTCCACTTCACCCGTGGCTTCTTCACATTATAGGTATTTCACGCTGAAAGCAACGGTAGTTTGAAAGTCTTAGCAAAAAGACTGAAAATACACAAACACACACACATATACACCCCTTCCCAAAGATTCAGTGACTTCTTTGGGACCATGTTTTGAATTCCAGTTGCCTAGCTTCTATAGGAACAGGTGAAAAGCCACAAATAACAATGTCAACATATATTGAATACAAATCTACTCAATGCTTCTTATTAATTTAAGCTTCGAAAGATGTACAGAAGGAGACTTGGTGACTGTAGAAGGAGTCGTCTTATGAGCTGGAGGACAGGTCTAGGGGAGGCAGATGAGCTGCTGGCTACAGTGTAAACTCTGATGCAGGAGCACATCGACCACACTCTAATGTAACATTGTAAAAATAGGGATTTCTAGGCTTCACCCAAGAAGTGCTTCATGAGTCTTTAGTTAAAGATGTGGAGAGGTACCTGCCTCAGATGCAAAACTTAAGGGGCCCCCAAAAAACTGAAGCAGTAAGAGAACCAGTATTTTGCAAAATGTAGAAAGGGATGAACTATAAAACTTTTAAATAAAGAGGCGATCAGTATTATTGATCTTTCCTCTTGCCTCAGGCTATTACATGGCTCAGCAGGGGGCTGTGTTTTAAAAGCAAAGGAAAACTGACATATTCTCAGGAATAGGCCATGCATGCCCCAGGGCAAATGTTCCCCTCAGTGGCCTCCCCTAGCGACTTGATTTCCCTCCTGGGGGGTTGGGGGTGGGGTGGGGTGGGGGTGTGTGTCTGCCATTAGGGGCTGATGGTGCTTGGCTACAGCCTCTAAGGTCCGTGCTGTCAGCCCAGGACAGAGATCACCCAAGAGGCAGCAAGCTGTTGGCTGACGACTGTCATTTTTGGAATTTTGATTTCTGGACTTTATCTCAAGAGGGCTTACAGACATCCCACTACTGGCATGTGCCTCTGTTGAAATTCATCATTGCTTTAGAAGAGCTGCAAATCCGAGGAACTTCAGATCTGGAGGCAACAGAAATAGTGGCATAATGAATATGTTTATCTCTTTCAAGATTTTTAGCTCCTTCAAATCTGAAATTCAACTTAAACCATACTCAGGCAGTACACGCCTCCTGTTAGAGCACCTCTAGTGCTTGTTAGAGTGAATGGTGATAAGTTAATTGAGGGTTTTCTTTGACATATACTGAGCGATAACATATCATTGAAATGTATTTGTCAAATATTTTGATAGAAGAAAAATAGTTTGCATGCTTTGGATTAATTATGATATTTGCAGAAGGGTGAAAAAATTAAAAATGAAATGTGTGCTATTTCTCATGTAGATTTTAAGACAATAAATATGTATTATGGCTTACTATTTACCTAGCATGCATATATAACATGGGAAGAGCCCAAAGACAAATTGCCATGATTTCAGTATTTATGTATGTCTAAAATAAAATATACTCAGTCATAAAATTAACGATATACTAGAGGAATCACCTTGCAGATCAAGAGAGAGGTCCTGGATATTACGAACACTCCTCTCTGAGAAATACTAATAGAAGGTAAGCCGGAATGGAATGCCCTTTTGTGTCTTCCTGTCAGCAATGTGTCTACAATTGGATCAAAGGGAATGGCGTACTATGTGTATTCTATTCGTTTTCACTCTAACCAGAAGAATGCATGAGTTCTGTGCAGAAGAAGACAGACAAAAATCAATTCCATTTAGCACAGAAAAAGTAATCTGTCTTGTACTGTCCTCTGTCACTTTTCATACTGGTTATATTTCCCAAACTATGTGTGATACAGCATATTAATAATGCCTTATAAATGTAATCAGTCCTGAATAAGAATTGCATAAAACCATGTCTCATGACAGCTCATGACCTTGACCAAGCCTCCAGGAAAAAAAGGGTCTCAACCCATGAAATCAAATTAACTGAAAGAAGACATTTGGTTATCTGGTTTCACCCTAGTTAACTGCCAACAGGCTACCGCTGGGAGAGTGAGGCAGGCAAATTGGGAAAACCAAGAGTAGGAGGATGAAGCAAAGCATGAAGACTTAACATTGAGTGTTGAGAGATCAAGCCAAGAGTGGTCATTCAGTCTATGGACATATGCTGTAGGGAGTGAAGAGCTCCTCACCCACAGCTTCACGGCACATCATTTAATCTCAGCTTGGCACAGTAAATAATCATCAAAACAATGCTCCCAGTTCACCATAAGGACAGAGTGTACTCAATAATTCCATTAAAGGATATGTGTACATATTCTTTAAATCCCTTCTCAAAACTGTATATGTATGTATGAGGATGTGAACATGTGTACACACATATATATATTTTTAATATGTGTTCATATATTGATACTTCAGTAAAATAATTACTTGGAAAATTAACTTAAGATATAATTTCATTACATTATGATAGCATATAATATATCTCTATATTGAGCAGCCCTTTTACCAAATATTAACAATTGAGTGTGTCTCCTGGAGGCAATAATATAGTCAGATTCTTTGCCTCTGTCTGCTCAAAATAACAAAATGGTTCTAGACAAAAAAGACTAGACTTGATTTTAGAATACCTTGGAATGAGACTGAGCTCCATAATTTACTTACTCAGTGATTATGGAGAGAAGTCACTTAAACTTTTAGGCTGAGGTTTATTGAGACAAATGGTCAGTCCTGACAAATTTGGGGTATGTAGATTAGAATGGAAAATAAGCTTGTCAAAATTTGTCATTGTATAGATTAATATATGCCACTTAAAACATATATCACTTTTAAAAAGCTTAAACATGAAAAAAAAAATGAGTAATCCACAATGAGAACCATCAGACTCCTACTGGGTGATTAGTGTGAATTTTCAACAATGAGCTTTACAACTTTTTTGAAGCCATGATTTTTATAACTGTTTTCTCAGCATAAGTGAGTTCAAACAACGAAATCTGTCCAAATCCATTTAGATTTTGATATGGAAATTATAATGTCATTTTTCAGTATTATCTTAAAGAAAGGCTTTTGTAAAGATACATGTTAATATTGTCAAAAATACTCTAAGCCCAAGTTTGAAAGGAATTTGTACTTATCTCATATAATGCTAACTGCTCTTCTCAACTGTATATCTTGTATTACCGATTTCAGTGTAAAACACTTTTTTAGAAAAAGCACATTTGAGAATCTTTTGAAATATATCACCTATCATCCTAAGAAAAACAATTGCATATGAATAGTCACACTTTTTGGATGTAATTTCAGAAGATTCATTGACATCCTGAAGTCAGTCCATGAATCCCAAGTTAAATACACTGCTATACACTTGGACTTTGAACAACATGGAGGTTAGGCAAGCTGACCTCCTCCTACCCCATACAGCTGAAAACCCACATATAAATTTTAACTTCCACCAAATTTAAGTACTAACAGTCTATTGTTTACTAGAAGTCTTACTGATTATAAAAAACACATGCTTTGTATGTGATATATTTTAAATAAATAATTAAAGAAAATATTTTAAATATATTTTATTTTAAATGTATTCTTACAATAAAGTAAGCTAGAGGAAAGAAACTGCTACTAAGAAATCGTAAGAGTTGAGTCGCTAGAAATGAATTGTACATCAGAAACTAGTATAACACTGTATGTTAACTGTACTGGAATTAATATAAAAACTTAATCCAGAAAAGAAAGTAATAAGACAAATGTATTTACAGTACTGTGTTCATTGAAGAAAAAAAATCCATGTATAAGTGAACCCCTACGTGTTCAGGAGTCAATGGTTTTTCTCTGTAGGAAATGAGTCCAACTGAGTTAAAATAGTTTTTTCATTCAAAATCTGAATTTTGCCCGATTTTTGACAAATGACAAATAGTGAAATGCTCCTAAGAATTTAGAGGTAAAGATTATATGCTGAGATATCCTGTTTCTTCACTTTATCTAATTATTAATTAATTAATTTTAAAATATTTTATTTATTTACCTGACAGACAGAGGTCACAAGTAGGCAGAGAGGCAGGCAGAGAAAGAGAGGAGGAAGCAGGCTTCTCGCTGAGCAGAAGCTGGATGTGGGGCTCCATCCCAGGACCCTGAGATCATGACCTGAGCCGAAGGCAGAGGCTTAACCCACTTAACCACCCAGGCGTCCCATTTCTTCACTTTAGATGTTTTAAGATTTTCCCTAAATTAGGAAAACCAGATGTTATCTAAGAATAAAATGAAAGCCTTTATAATATGTAGCAAATAATTATGAAAATGGAAATTAAATTGCGAGTGGGCTAAATAAACCTTTTATATGATACTCATTTGATTACTTATAACTTTGGAAAGATTTTTTTTGGGGGGGAGTGGTGTGAAATTTATAAAATAGTTGATATTATTCTAAAATAGTTGCTATCATTAAATTTGAACAGAAAATGGTGCAAAAGGAAGCCCTTTTCAAGGGTTAAGAGAGATGTTGAATTTCTGCCCAAAGTTCAATTACCAAGAAAAGAAAAGCCAACTGCTGAACAAATGAATCATAACGGAAAGAAAATGAAGAGGAGAAATGTACAGAAGCTGGGTGGTTGAGAATAATGTAGCTAAGGTGAAAGAAGAAAAAACTTAATAGCATCAATTTAGGAACAGTAGAATTAAATGATTATTATGTTTCAATGTGTCAAAAATGAGACCCAGAATGTCAAAGCTCATTTAAAAAAAAAATCTATTTGAGATGGATGATTTTTAGTTCATTTGGACTTCAAGGAGTCTGTGAACACCCCATATTCTGTTCCCTGGGTGTAGCTGCCGATCACAGGAGTGAAACTATGGGATTATGACTGCATGAGTGGAAAACTCCTTTTTAAGTGTGAATTGACAGCCTGTGTCAGTATTGAGGCTCTTTGTAGAAAATGGGTAGCAGAGATTTCTTAGATTCAGGAAATCCTTCACCCTTACTCCTATCCTGAGGTAGGATGACTTTATGTAAATGCACATATAATTTGGGACAAGCTGGTATTCATTCTTTCCTGTTATCCATTCCCTGACTCTAGTTCTACCGGAAGGCTGTCCATCAGGCCTGTTAGGTCACGAGCTTCAGTTTCCAAGCATTTTGCAGTAGCAGAAAGTGGAAAAGCGAGTGGAGGGGCAGTGAGCCCCATCTCAACATCGTAGAGTGTGCCTTAAAATAAAGCTGAGATTGGAGAGGATGTGGAGAAAGGGGAACATTCTTACATTGTTGGTGGGAATGCAAGTTGGTGCAGCCACTTTGGAAAACAGTGTGGAGATTCCTTAAGAAATTAAAAATGGACCTACCCTATGACCCTGCAATCGCACTACTGGGTATTTACCCAAAGAAATAGATGTAGTGAAAAGAAGGGCCATCTGTACCCCAATGTTCATAGCAGCAATGGCCACAGTCACCAAACTGTGGAAAGAACCAAGATGCCCTTTAATGGATGAATTGAAGAAAGAAGATATGGTCCATATATACAATGGAGTATTATGCCTCAATCAGAAAGGACGAATAGCCAACTTTTATATCAACATGAATGGGACTGGAAGAGATTATGCTGAGTGCAATAAGTTAAGCAGAGAGAGTCAAGTATCATATGGTTTCACTTACTTGTGGAGCATAAGGAATAACATGGAAGACATTGGGAGATGGAGAGGAGAATTAAGTTGGGGGAAATCGGAGGGGGAGACAAATCATGGGAGACTGTGGACTCTGAGAAACAAACTGAGGGTTTTGGAGGGGAGAAGGGTAGGGGGTTGGGTGAGTCTGGTGGTGGGTATTATGGAGGCCACGTATTGCATGGAGCACTGGGTGTGGTGCATAAACAATGGATTTTGGAACACTGAAAAAAAAATAAAACATAAAACTGAGAGTCATAAACTGCTGGAGAGAAAGCTGGAATTGACTCCCTTCATTTCTCAAAGGTGAATAAACAACAAGAAGCTCAATCCAGGTGGTCAACACTCAACCTTTTTGCTTGTGAGCATGCACGGTCTTGGCATGGGGGTGGGCTAGCTTCCCAAGAAGCAGTGAGGAGGGAAGTTTCATGGAGGAACTTCCTGGGATTCAAGATTATTCACATTGCTGAACCAGAGACATTTTTGGGGATGGTAGTTTTTTTTCCACAACGAGAAACCATTTATCTAGGCAAATTTAAACAGTATTCATGAGTTGACATCTTACATTGCATCACCTCTATCTGCCTGACTTGAGAAAATGCTTTGGAATATGAGTCAGAGTTGAAACTAAGAAGATTTATTATGTATTATCCTAAGTGCCTTCAAAGACTTTTAAGCAGGAAAGTAGTACGATCAGATTTTCATTGCCGAAAGCTCACACTGACAGCACTGTATAACTGAACAAAACTAAAAGCAGTCAGAAGGCTAAGAATTCAGATAGGAGACTCACATAGCCTCAGCCAAGGCATTAAGAGAGGGACTGGGGAGGGGTTAGTAGGTTGGTGAGAACCTTAGAAAATAGGATTGAACTAGAATTTAACAGCCGATTGTGTATTGTGGATAATGGAGACAAAAGCCTAAGAATAATTGGAAGATCTTGAGTAGAGTGACTGTTTAAATGATGGGTTTTCTCACAAAGATAGTATTTCAAGGAAAAGTAGGTTATAAAAAGTAGTTTTGAAAATTTAAGGTTTGAAGGGCATGAGAGTCTAATTGTAGATACTCGGTATGATTTGAGTTCAGCTAAGAGAACCGTTAGAGATATATCATTACCTTTTGCTGAGATATTTAGAATAGTGACTATCATCTGGGGTAGGTTATGGGGGGGTGCATTTAGAATAATCTGGAGGGAAGAATTTCCAAATTGCATGTGCCTTTCTTTCTCCTTCAAGATTACAATAAGTCCTAAATAGAATGCCCTTCTCTCCTACCAATTTCTCTGAGACTCTGGTTCTGGTGAGTTGCTATTTTGATAGAGGTCTGAAGCTCCTATCAGGTAGTTGGAGGCATGACAGATTAACAAACACTGAAACTAGAAACTATGAAACGTTCAACTCACCACATTGAATATGTCCTCCGTGAGTTCTAAAATCTTCCATAGTTACCGATAACAATAAAAAGTTAAACGAAACGTGACTGCACTATTTAGTGGTTATAGCCTCTTAGGAAAGTCAGACAGGTGGCTAAAATTTTAACATAATACAATGAAAGCAATTGGTAAGGGTATTCATGTTATTCATGTGGTGGTATGGGAGAAAAGAATACAAACTATACGCATTGTATTGGGGGAGATGGGCCATAGCAGTAGACCTCACCCAAAAAGAGGACTCTAGACCTAAGTTTTGAAGGATAGAGGTAGTTCCCTGGGTGAGGCAGAAGATGGAATTTCCCAAATAGTGTTGCCATCATGCATCATTTAAGATTGCTTTTGACTGCAAGTAATGGAAAACCCAAGTGACAATGATGCTAGCAATAGAGATATTTAGTTTTCTTTTATTAACATGGAGGGTGGAGATGGAGTATAAACAATTTGGAACAAAACATGACAAACTTGAAAGGCCCAGACATAGCTTTATATAAGCATGTTTTATAGAAATAGGGAGGCAAACAAGAAGAAGAGCTAAAGAAGTAGAAAAGGACCCTAAGGAATAGGATTTAGGGGCTGAGTTGAGTGGTCATGTACAAGACGTATTTTTCCTGTATAAGCTTTGCAATCCTATTTTTTAAAAACAAGATATAGATATCAATATGATAAAAATAAAGTATTGAAATAATATTTTGACTATTGATATTGATATATTCATTATAGTCTTGACTAATGGAGTTTGAACTTTCAGTTGTATCTCTTAATGGTAATACACAATTTTAAAACTCAGACTCTGAAGCGTGGTGTTTGAAAATGAAAAATCCTCAGAAGAACAAGAAAAGAAATGACCAGAGAGAAAAATTGAAATTAGTAGGTAAAGGAATTTCATGAATGAGAAGTGATCAACAGCCCAAATAAAGGCATAAAACTACTAGGTATTTGTCAAATGTTTAATAATTAGTGAATTTGATGAGAGAAGTTATTTATAATTTAATGAACTTATTGGGCTGAAAAATATAAGACACTTGACTAATCAAAATAAAATAATATGCTTAAATATATAAATCACCTTCTCTTTACCTCTCTTTCTCTTTTTTTTCCCCCTCTCTTTCTCTGAGGGTATCAAATTGTATTTCACTACCTTGAAGAGGTTTGAGATTATTGAAAAGACATGTGAAGAGAGAGAAGAAGTAAGTTTTTGGTGCTTTTCAGTCCATACAAAGATAACTTACCCATCCTCCCTTAAACCAAGCATGTGTATCAACAGTAAGCTTAGAAATCTGAATTGTAGTTTGCATTAATTAGAGTTGAGGAATTCTCATATCCGATACCTCTAAATTTTTTAGCAAATTGAAGCAAGGTCTCCTTCTGCAGTTTCAGGAGGAATCATAATGGGGTAGAGACCCCCAAAGGACAGGGTATGAGCAATGTTTGTTTGGGCTCTCACTACCAAATCATGGTTGGAACCCATCCTGTTTAACTGTGTAAGGTATATTGTGCCATCGATGGAGGATGATGTTTAAGTGGAAAAGCCAGAAATAACACCATCACTTCCTGGTGGACTTTCATTGATGTGCAATCGACCTAGAAGTTCTTAAACAGAAGGGAGGAAAAAGTAGCTAAGATGAGAGATTTCATTCCCCTCATGAAGCTGCCATTTTGAGGGATGAGGCAACTCTGAATATGGAATTGCAAAATAGACATTAACTGAAGCAATCATATGGAGCTTGTGTCCAAGAACCAGACATGGGTAGTAGTTGCAAATATAGATATGGAGTCAATGGAGCAGGGAAAGTAACTATAATCCCAGAAGTTATAATAATAGACAGCCAGTATTAACACAACACCCATATCTCTCACCAGCCTCTGAATTAATCACCAGGAAACCATGCCAGGTGTATGGGACAAGCAAAAACGAGAGACTAGCAATCAATGAACCATGACGTGTTTATCTCTTGAATCAAAATTCCATGTTAGGAAGTAGGGAAAGGTTGAGAGAAACAACTCTGATAGAGGGTTGACTTTCAAATGGTCTGGATATTAATGTAAAATTCATACAAGAGACATTAATTTGAATAATCACTTTAAACAGTAACTACATATGTATTATCTCCTTTGCAGCTTGGTGGCCTATGATGAAGTGAGTTCTATAAACATACTTTTAGAAGGTTTTTTTTTTTTTTCCTCCTATTGCTGGTTTTAGTCGTAGTTCAGGTATGTTGATTTTGCTATAACGTGTTAAATAGGAACTCAGCAAATGTAGGAAAAACAGGAGAAATGATTTGTGTTTTATATATTATTTCCCATTCTCTTTTGCACACTTCTTTCAGGATTTAAATTTTCTTTCAGGATTTAAAATTTTTTTAAATTTTCAGATTTAAAATTTTAGAGTATCTTTAAGCCCAGCACTCCTATTGGGCTATCAGTTGTAGAAGTAAATTGAAATGTCTTTAGTATTAACTACACAGGCTTGTGAAAAGTCAAGGAAGTGGGGTGATTTCCAAATATCAACTTGGGAAGGTCAAGTGGTTATGAAGGAATTGGGAGCTTTCCAGATGACTCTGCCATCATCTTGGGACCTACCATCTCCTCTGTATCTGAATTCCTGCCCTTCTACTAGAAGAGATGCTTTACCTCATCCCTATACTCCCTCTGCCTCATTCTAGCTCCTGGGACAAAGACTGACTCTACGTCAAGAAAGATTTAAAATGCTGAATCAGGTAACTCAAGAGCAAGTCAGTTTTCCTACGAGATGAGCACCTACCCCAAATCTGTCTGCATTTTAATATAATTTTCCTCTTTGTTCATATCAACTCTCTTCCTCTCTTTCTCCCTCTCCCTGTTATTTCCAGGATCCAAGTCCTATTGTTGATGTCTAACAAGGAACAGAGACCGTCTGAGGCTGGATTTCTGTTTTGCTCTTAAATGTCTTCCCTTCTAAGAACTGGTTAATTCTTCCTAAGCGCTGGCTCCATACCTGGGACATAACATTGTGGCACATTTATCATTTGCTCTGCTGAGTTCCAGAGTACTGCCTGTAGAGGCACCTTCATTATATTGTGTTGAGTAGTCAGGAGGCCAAATGTTTACTTGCCTTACCATCTGTTGTCTGTATTCTTCCTACTGAGTTGGACTCTGGTTCATCGGGTGTTGTCAACTCTTTCTACCACAGCCAGTTTAGAGTTCCAAGTGCTTACCTCTTCCTGTCTAGCCTGCACCACATGCTTTTGGATGTAATGATTATTCTTTGGGGGGAAATCTGTGGATCAATTAGGATACATTTGGCAGTATATCATGGAAAATATGTTTCCAACTGGCACAAACAATTAGTTGAGATCAACTAATGGCTACATATCCATACATGTAATTATGGAGATGTGGCTATGGTACAGTGAGAAGACACCAGGACAATTTTAAGACATCTTTCCTTCCGGTTTTAGAGATTGGTCTCAGAGGGAAAATTGCCCTAATGAAATGTATTCTGAGGTCTGACTTAATTAAAAAACCAGCTTTTATATGAGACTAAGTGAATTCGTTTGAAAGTTTCAACTCTTCTAATTTGAATGATTAGAGTTAAATGATAAAATTCGTACTGGTGTTCATAAGGTAGGCCTATAATTTAGTTGCATTCGGGGAGTAAAATATATCAGGGTTAGGCCAAGAGTGCACATGTTTATGACATTGTGTCTTTGATCTTATATAATTTTTTATTTCGATATGCTGCCTCTTCCCAAAAATGGTGGAGGGAGACTGAAATATATTATTTAGCTAATACTCTATGGAGATTAATGTACTTTGAGAGCAAATATGCATCCACTAATGGTATCAGAGGTTTGCCTAGGGAACAACATCAAGTCTGTGATTTCTGACCTCTGTGAATTAGCTTCCCAGGAATGTGTGTGGGGGCTGGGTGGGTGTGGGCCCCCCCCTCCAAACTATTGGATTTCAAGTTTTATAGCTTCGATTTTGGAATGTTTAAGTTGAACTGTGGTTAAGATAAACTTCTTAGACTGTGACCATATAATGCTAAATAATCAGTAGGGTAAACACAATACTATTATGTTTCTAAAATTAGCACCTTAAGAGATTTACCCTGCTTCCTCCTTCCCTAATGTCTGACCCCCAGTAGCTATTTAGTGAACGTTCAAATATTTTTTAAGCTGCTTATACTCATTGCTGTCTTCTTCCTTCCTTCCCTTCCTCTGTCCATTTCCTTCCTTCAGTTTTCATTTCTCAACTTTTAAAAAACAGAACTAATGCTTTTGATAGCTTTAGACATACTCACAGGAGTATTTTCTGCACTTGCTATATTTTTGTATAAACCAGGATATGTAAAGACTGGGCTGAAGAATTTATTTATTTATTTATTTTTAAAAGATTTTTTATTTATTTATTTGTTAGAGAGAGAGAGAGAGAGCATGAGCACATGCAGACAGAGTGGTAGGCAGAGGCAGAGGCAGAAGCAGGCTCCCCGCTGAGCAAGGAGCCCGATGCGGGACTCGATCCCAGGACGCTGGGATCATGACCTGAGCCGAAGGCAGCCGCTCAACCAACTGAGCCACCCAGGTGTCCCATGGGCTGAAGAATTTATATCCAATTGGTAAATTATAATATTTATGCCGTGCCTAAACCTGTGCTGATACACCATTTTTTTTAACATAATAACTAAACATGAATTATTCTCGTAAGGAGGATTTTTGTGTACATATATATGCTACAGTAGTCACAATTGGAGAAACCTTACTCTACAAAGGACAGCTGAACTAATCTGCACATTCTTTTCAAGGAAATAACTTGCAATTTGGATTTAGGAGATTTGGGTCGGTTAATCACTTTTACATTTAGTTTTCTTGTATGTAAAACCAGCTTTCAGGATAATTGTACCCATATGCCTGTAAACTATTAATTTTTGTCACTATGTATTATTTTCCCACAGGGTAAACTATTAAAAATATTGGTAAATATAAAAACATTTAAATTATATTCCCATCCAGTTAAATCTCTTGAACACACTAAGACTACTGATATTCCCTATGACACCTACTATCTCAGTCTACTCTAACAAAACACTATATATGGGGGGCTTCAACAACAGATATTTATTTCTCACAGCTCTGAAAACTGTGAGAAGTCCAATATCTGGTGCCAGCAATGACCCCATCTTCTTGACCTCATCTAAGCCTAATTACCTCCAAAGATCTACCTCCTAATACTATCATATTAGGTATTAGAACTTAAGTATATGAATTAGGGGCAGGGCACAAACATTCAGTCTAGAACATAAAGAAGCCAACATTAATACAAACATAAGCACATTTTGTGATTCGTATCTTCACATGGCTTATGAAATGGTACTTTAAAGGACACCTGGTAGAAAATCAAAGACTCAAGTATCTTTTCTTGAACAATATTTATTCAGGAAGATCTTTGAGAAAGGAGTAATTTTGCTTCAGATTTTTATCTACAGAATTCTCTAGCCTCCTGAGAAAAAAGGAAAAAAAAATCTTTATGTAGGTATATTACTTTTGATTCAGCATTATTAATCTGTATCAATTAACTTTTTCCAAACAGGACTCTCTGTGTGAGTTTAAATTTGGTATGATTTTATCCTTGCCTTATTCAATTTTTCTCTAAAAGTACTGGTCTTAAAACTATATTAATACTTAAGATATCATCATCTGATTTCTTATTTCCTTTAATGCTGTGTATTCTTATCAATATACCCATCCCCCATGTTCCCATAATTATTTAGATTAATTTTTAAGTCATTGTCATTTTTTTGGCCTAGATATTTTTAAAACTAATTTAAACAATGGAAATTTATTTCTATTTTTTTGTTTCATCACAAAGCTACTTGTTAGGGTCTAGAGGCAAGGGCAGGGAACTTTCTGTAAACTGAAAAATCTTGAATAGTTTAACGTACAAAAACTATTCTCAGATATGTATCATTGTTTTTGGTCTTTGCAATGCTATAGATTGTTTGGAGGTTATGGTCAATAATTCCATACAGATGATGGGATGTAGTAGAAAGTGCTGGACTTGAATCCTTTCAACTTCTCTTACATCTCAGGGTCTGACTGTTACCTGCATTAAGACTTTATATAATTTTATGTGCAGTTTCGCTAATGCAATATCAGAATGGAAATACATGTTTTGTTCAACTAATGAATGCCTCAGTGGAAATAATGAGAGACTCTAGAATCAAAGTATCCACTAACATAAGGAAGGTTTAAACTGAAGGAGACCAGACACAAATGACCCAGTTAAATCAAGTACATCTGTTCATATAAAGGATAAAGGAGGTTACCAGTTATAAGAGATTGCAGGGAAATCCACACTATTTTTAATGATAGACAGGTTGAAGTTTCCAAGCACCCTACAAAATTTCAGAAGGGGACACACAATTGAAAATCATTTGAGTGAAGGAGAGTGTCACAAGGGATCTTTTGAACGGTCAAAGAAATCTTTGAGCTTTCCCATCCAGACTTATATAAACATGGCTGAAGACATTCACTGCACCTACTAGGGGCCGCCTAATCTTAGGCAGGTGTACTTCTTCATCAATCTTGGTGTAATACAATGTATCCTATGAATAAAGAACACAGCTGGGCCCAGTGCAGGGCACTCAGGAATAACTGGTCCTCATTTATCACCTCAGCATTACCAGTACTGGCTTAAATTTAGAGCTGAAGGATTGAAGAGAGAGTTTGTTACCAAGATGTCTGTACTCTACAGTCATTTCGATTAGCTACAGATTCTATTTGGCAAGTTATTATGTTTACTTTCTACTTTCTGCGTATATGTTCAGAAACCACCTAAAGAATACGACCTTCACATTTCATTGCAAACATCATGTTCTCTGTTCCAGGGAGTCAGATACCCAAATCAGACAACAGTGATCAGAAGTAGTAAAAGAGATGAGGGGCGACTGTGTTTAATATCCTGTCACCCAATATTTAAGAAGACAGTTTCCACTGACATTTAGTCTAATAAAATTAAAACACAGACCTTTTGGAACCTCCATGATTATGTAGCCATATTGTACAGTGTAGCTTATAGTCGATTCCTGTCAACCTGAGTCAAAGGTGATTAGAAGATCAATGAAAATACAAAGGGTTGTATAGGGCAGATATGGCTGAAAGATGAAAATAATTAACTAACCAGGAAATGCTACCCAAATTACCTACTTTGCATGGGCAATAATGTTCTTAAAATATCAGATGGGAACCTGGGCTACAATGAAGAGTATTATCCCAGTAACCATTCCTGGTTCATTTGGGCGAGATCAAGAATTGCACTTTCGGAAATTGTGAAAGGAGATACTTTTATTCCATCCAGATGAAGTCATTCCTCCATCTCCACTCCCCATTATAACAAGGTTTAATAACAGCTGTCAACGAAATCTTCTCACCCTTTATCCGAAGTAGTAATTTTGAGGTCAAATAAGCTATAATAAGGCAGCGTTATCCTAGCTCCATACTTAAGAGGTGTTCAAGATCTAAACAATTTATTATTGATAGGTTCAGCCTGCTCTGTACCATTGGGATCTAAATTTTTCCTCCAGGCCTTTCTCTTGAGTAACTACAGACTCCAATCAATCATTTTGAGTCTTACTAAGCATGGTCAGGCCCTGCAAAATTTACTTTTATTTGAGTTGCTTAAGATAAAAATGTATTTACATATGAAAATTTCACAACTTCCTACATCTCTTCCTGTTTCATTTCATCTCAATCTAGGCAAAGTTTTAATTTTTTTTTTTTTTTAATTTCTCTTTTACCTAGTCTCAGTCAAAGCAGAATACTGCTAAGCAAGGCATACATGTACACAGATCTGGAATGATGAGTTCAGTAATGAACAAGAATTACAAGAGGAGACTTGTCAGTGTCCTCCCTTTCTGCACTTTTACCAATACATTCATAATAGTAGTGACAAGAATTTATAGCATTTGTTGAATTCTATCTATGTACTAGATACTGTAAATGATTATATCTTTTTAAATTCTCATAAAACCCCTGAGTTATGTGCTAAACTTATTCCTGTCTTCCTTCCTCCCTCCATTTCTTCTATAGCCTTCCTTCCCTCCTAATTTTTATAATTTCAGATGAAAAAAGTTGCCAATCCAGACATAACTTGTAGGTAAATCTGAGCTTTCTATACAACTATGCTTGATGGAGACCGAAAGGCTTAGGGATTACTAAAGGAGGGATCATGGGGGAAGGAAAGTGGACACTACTGAAAAGTTTCCAGATGTTTCTGCAGGTGGTTTTAGGGGCTAAAATAATAGATCCACTAAGGACTGAGATTGATATATAAAGGAATAACTCCTCCCCACAAAATTCACATGGCTTTTAAATTTTATTTTCAAGGAAATAATTTTTCCTAAAACTAAACTAAACTAAATGAGACAATTATTATTTCCCCATATGGCAATTATATCGTATAGATTATTGCATTAATCTTAACAAAGTGCTCTATTTTGATTCATTATCAAGTTTAAGGGTGTACTAATGGCTAACAAAGCCAGAAATCATGTTTATCTTTTCTCTTTGAATAATCAAATAAGGGGAGTTAACTAAGTTATAATCATGAAAAGGTATAATGCAGTAGTGGTAATAAAAATGATGTATTTTTCAGCAGAGATAACTTACTTAAATATTATAGGAAAATGAACTTAGTAAAGAGAAATAGAATAAAGAGAAAATGAACTTAGTAAAGAGAAAATGAACTTAGTAAAGGACTCAGATAACTGAGTCCTTTATCTTGTGGAATGCCCAAAACGTTGCTACATAATTTTAATGTCCACAGTTTTGACTTTCAAAAATCCTAAAACAATTACAGATCAAAATACTGCAGTCAGCCATCTGTAGCCTGAGCCTTTAAAACCTCTTAAACTGGCAAGAGACCCACATCAATCAATTTGTGATTTGTACTGGACTTATAACTGATTTTCATTTGAAATCATAAATATAGAATAGTTCCATTAAAACAGACTCACATTCTTAGTGTTGCAATAATGCACTATTCTTCTGACAATACAGAGTTGCAGTTCAAATCCATAAATGGAAGAGCTGGGTTCAAGTAACTGACAACATCTAGAATCAAATCTGTAACTGGGTCTCAAAATGAAGACCAAAGATGAATCGAGACAAATGCTAGTACTCTTGCATCCTGAATAAATCACTTTAAGTACAGGTCTGAAAATGACTTTTTCAAATGATTTTTTTTTTTTTAATTTAAGCACTATTTGTTATCTAATTCTTCCTTACACTTGCCACTCCCCTTTTAACAGACATCTGGAGCTTGCATGGAGATACATCTGAAACATTTTTATCATTTTGGACTCTAGAATTCCCCCACAGACAATTTTTCCACCTTAAATACCATTTGTAAGCAACCCAATGTACGTGCGATGGCTGAGTAGGTAGTGATGCCAAACACCCAAACGGAATGTGACGGCATTGCAGCAGCAAGAGTTTGATATGGATGCAAATAATAGGAAATTTCACATGTTATCAAAATGATGAGATTGAACTGTATAAGAAAGAAAGCAGACAAGGCTCATTAGTAAATAGCATAGGCAAGAATGTTTTGTTAAAGGGAGATGGTCAAATGTATGAATGAAGCATGCTTAGTTTCATTTCAAATTTCATTTCTAATAAATTTTTTAAATTTAATTTCTTTTCAGTATAACAGAATTCATTGTTTACGCACCACACACCGTGCTCCATGTGATACGTGCCCCATAACACCCACCACCAGGTTCCCCCAACCTCCCACCCCCCGCCCCTTCATAACCCTCAGACTAATCACTTTTTGACAGAATAAAAGATGTTTTGAATACAGATATGATGATGGGATCTCTTACTATTCCAATAGATTCTTATTTCTTCAGAATGCTTATCAGTGTAAATATGTGAACACTATTTGAGCCATGTGAAACCCAGCAGATGTTCAAGTTGATACCGGGGTTTTGAGAGCCCAGTCTCCCTACCCACTGTGGTTATCCTTGGTTCTGAAAGTCATGGGAGTTGAAGACCCTCCCTTCATCTACTCCCTGCAAATCCCATCTATTCCTTCTGAAGTTCACTGGAAGCACTTATGACTAGGCATTCGGTCTCCCTACTCTCCAGAGTGAACCCTTGGTCCTCTCCTGTGTTGACAGTTTTCATTTCTATGCCAGTCCATGCCTGACTCTCCCCCATGTCATGCGAACCAACTCTGAATCCAACACAAGAAGCTATCTGTTATGCCTCCTACCACTGATGCTCTGGGAGAGTTCATCCAATGTTAAGGAGAACAAGAGGGTGTTTATTTCACAGGTGTGTGTGTGCACACGTGTGTGTACATGGGTGTGCGTGTGTGTGTGTGCATGAGAGGCCCTCTTAGTAATATCCGTTCCTGTATTCCTTGAGCAAAGATATGGGCTAATAGTTTTTTCCATTGCCTGGAACCAGTTGCTAAGTAGGAATTAAAGATTTCTGTGGGGACATATACATTGCATCCCAAGAAAATAAAAAAGAATAAAATTCAAATTCTGGTGTTTTACTATATCCATTTATCAGTCTACACATACTACAAATAGATTATCAAATATAAAAGAATTAGAACATATTAAGTATACTTAACATGTAAATGGATATTTGACAAATTTCATTGTTAATGATCTTCAGGATTATCATTAAAATTTTATTCTTCAACATGATAAATGCAGAAAGGATAGATTTCTTCAAAGCTATAGCTGCTGAAAATTACGTATGTGCTCAAATTAATTTTACACTCTAGCTTGTTTTATTCTCATTTATCTGTTTTAAAATAGATCTGAGTCATCTGCGCAGTTCTAATATTTCAATTTTGGATAAACATGCTTTGAGGTAGCTCATTAAAGAAAACAAAACAAAAAGTTATGTACCTTAAACATGTTGTTTCAATTGAACTAAAACCTATCTCTAAGTTCCTTGTCGGATGAGGAAAAGCAGGAAATGTTCTGTGAAATGTGATGTTTCCATCAGGAAAAAAAAAAAAAGAGAGAGAGAGAGAGAGAGAGAGAGAGAGAGAAAAGAAGAGCTATATTAGGGGAGACAACAGTCTCCCTGGTATCCAAGATGCAGAGAACATTCTCATGTGGACAGCGCAGTAAGCCAAGCTCAGACTGGCTGTGATCACTTCCCCAAGTCCTCCCAATAATGGAGCATGTGACTGTGTAGGTCCACAGGCAGGGCGCTCTGTGCGCAACTGCAGTGTGACTGGGCAAGTGTGATGCCTAGTCATTGTTACCTAATTGTGGTCCAAGAAGCAAGGGGGAACTGGAAACAAAGTTGAAAACTGTACCTGATATCCACATCTTTGATCCAAGTGATATGGCTTGCTAAAGGTTGGAGTTCTGGGTGGCTTGGTTGGAAGTAAGGAATTCTGACAAGCTCCTTCTTGGGTGGGGGGATGTGGTGGGCCCTCTCCACCACATTGGCACCAACTGTGTCTACTGTGAGGAACTGGGAGTCCTGAGGAGCCCATGTTATTGAGCCTGCCAGGCTTAGTTGTGAATTCACCCCTTCAGCTCACCCCAATAAACCGCAACATCTATTTGGTTTACACATGACTGAGCTCATATCCACCTGGGTCCTGTGGGAGGCCACTTCAGACCCTGTACTGGGTAGAGTAAATGGCATAGCACATAACATCAGAAGCAATGATTTTATGTTAATTGGAGCAAGAGTACACGTGTAACTTCTTGTAAGACTGTTAATAGGTGTTAGATGACAAAAATAAATTTATAGACAAGTCCTTTTAGGACGCATCGAATTTACAAGTTTAAACAGATTTCTTTACCGAAACACACAGGACTTTGGATGTGCTATTATACATTGTAACTTCTCAAACATTTTTAGGATCTTCCCTCACATCTAGCCTCTGTCTCCACGGTGTAAAGACTGATCTTTTTATTCCTGGTTGAAATTCCATTTACATGTGACTTAGTTTTACTAACTTAATGTGAACCATGTATATATATATATATATTATATAATATATAGCATATATATGTATATATTTCATATATAGTATATAATGCTATAATGCAATTATATATGTGTATATATGAGCAATGTGACATCTTGTTCAACAAGTTTGCAAAATATTCTTCTCTGATGGCTTAGACCTTAACAAACATGTTGTGAAGATGATCACTGACTGCACCACATTTCCTCCTATCGGTTCTGAGCCGAGAGAGGAAGAACAGAATCCCATCAAATGCGTTTATACATTTGATATTTTCCCTTGACTGGCCCAATGTTTCCAAAGACTTACCCTCGAGTCTACGCCTTGGGATGACCTAGAGGAACATCATCAGTATCTGCAGACAGACAACTGATGATTTAGATCTTTCCACCCTTGGTGGGGAAAGGAAACTGTGGGTGCAGGTGGAAAGACAGGGAAACTTCTAGGGCTTCTCTCCCAGGCCCACCCACACAAAGCTTCTCAAACTATGGTTTAAACAGTTACATCAGAATATCTTTAGGGTAGGACCAACTGGGCACTTTTGAAGCACTTCTGAGATGGCAGCATTTACATGTGGCAGAGGGGAGATGCTCCAAGAACACACTCTTTCCTACCAACACCCTATAATTCTGCAATGGGGGATTTCTACTTTAAGGACAAATATGGAAGTGCTGGGGCAGAAGAAAGCTTTTCCTGTTAAACAGACGAGGTGATCACTCTTTTATTATATTAGAAATATACTATATTAGAAAGAAGTCCTGAATGTATTTTCAGCCAGAAGTCTATGCTATTAACCAGTGTTGGCCAGTGATAAGCCCAGAAGAGTGTGTGTGTGTGTGTGTGTGTGTGTGAGAGAGAGAGAGAGAGAGAGAGAGAGAGAGAGACTATTTTCAAGAAAGAACACCTTGTATGCTGGAAAGGTGGCAACATGGAGTTGAAAAGGCCCTGGATCTTGGATGGAGAAGCATTTGAGACCCTTTGAGACCCTTTGATTCAGACTAGCCATATTGCATAGCTGATCTCTCACATCCCTCTTGAGTCTAAACCTCCACAACTCTGATTTGGTTCAGGACCCGCCTGATTCTGCTTCAGTTCCCTTTTCTCTTCCAGCCTCACTTTTCTCTCTCCTTTCAAGATGTACCTTGCAATTTCCTCCACCCAGGATTAACTGTTGTTTATTTTTACAGTCTGGATTTCCATCTCTAACATGTCCCTTGGTACCTTTAAACTTAATTCTTAACTATGTCACCCATAACGTGACCTACTCTCTTTCAGCTGCAGTTTTATAAATAATCAGTTAATATTGGTCTTAACAGCTTGTACAGTCCCTTTCTTGACCTCTTACTCAGTTAGAATTCGAAGAATTCCTTTATCCAAATGAATGAAGAGTGAACTGTCAGTTTTCAGTGCCAGATTAGCATAGAACAACATTTTAGAAAATTTGCTCTTTTCCAAACATTAATATATACTCATGTATAAAATCACCTGGGACTTGAAATGATGGTGACCCTCCCATAATTAATCTAGGGTCAGGACTTTTTCCTCCATAAATTTCTCTTTCAATGTGCTGCACTTCAGCAACATAGATATCTTGGTGTGGCCTCAAATCATGTACCCTTGTTGCTACTTGCAACTTATTTTTCATGGTTAGTTAACAAACATAACTAGCTTCAGAAAGGATAAAAGCATGATTTTATATATCTTACAGAAAGCTATATAACATTTAATCTAGGTATAACATCCAATGTTCAACAGGAAACACACATTTAAATGCAGGAACTGAAATACACTGTATCTCAGAGTGCATTGGGACCTCAAAAGCCACATAATTCAAAACAAACAAATTGTCTTCTGTGATGTGTGAGCAATTCAATTTATCCAGTCAATAAAGAATAATACAGAGATGAAGCCAGAGGTATATCTCCTTTCAATTAACTGTTCTCTGGATATTGGTTTTAGATTGTTTTCTAACAATTTGATGTTTCTAATAAATTGTATGCTACTGTATTCAGTTGTGCCCCTTCTACTCCATACTGCTGACAGATCTTTCTAAAGAGCAAATTTCATCATGTTACTTGGCTAATTAAAATCTTTATACTGTTCTCATTGTATGAAGCATTGATTTTCAACACTGGTGACACATCAGGCCTGGATAACTTTGGAAAATGGTGCCCAGGCCCCTTTTAAACCTACTAAGTATGAATCTCCAAGGGTAGGGCTGGCCACAGTTATTTTTAAAATTAGGATCCTTGGATGATCCCAAATACAGTCATTCTTGAGAACAGTAGGCTAAATATTCAAGCCCAATTTCTGTAGCGTGGCTTATATGTAGGATGCTCGTGGCACAGACTCCCTCTCTAGTATCTTAATTCTCTTCCCAACCGCACTTTGTTACCCAAAAACACATTCATGCAGATGCACATACATACATGCTCAGCAGATGTGTGTTTTTAGAGCATTTTAAGACTTACAGCAAAATTCAGGGAAAGGTAAAGAGATTCCCCAGGTATCTCCTGTACCCACACATGCATAACCTCCCCCACTAGAGTTATCAACATCCCCCAGTAGAATGGGACATTTCTTACAATTGATGAACCTATATTGACACATCATGATTACCCAAAGTTCACACTTTGGTTTTGTTCACTCCTGGTGTTGTATATTCATTCTATGGTTTGGGACAAATATGTCATATGTATCAATCATTATGGTATCATACAGAGTATCTCCACTGACTTAAAAAATCTTCTGCCCTCTACCTATTCATCCTCCCACTCCTTGCCAACCCCTGGCAACAACTGATCTTTCAATGGCCTCTGTAGTTCTACCTTTTCCAGAATGTCATATAGTTGGGATCACACATCATACAGCCTTTTCAGATTAGCTTCTTTCACTCACAGCTGCTTTAAAACTCCTTGAAGTTTCATAAATGAATCAGATGAAAGTTAAAAGCTAGGCCGAATGTGATCAGCCTAAATTCTGGATCATCCTGTCACTCAGAGGAAACTTCAAAAGGACTTTGGTTTGCTCAGGTGCCTTAGGCCTGTGGGGAAGGGCTGCTCCTCACCTATCCTCCCTCCTGCTGCACAGTGGACCTCAAGAATCTCATGGAGCAGGCATGCACTGGCCACACCACCCATAGCCACTCTCAAGGCAGACCGCTAACTGGACCCATGGAGGAAATGCCTCCTGCACTGCCCAGGGGAGTGTTATATTGTGTTCTCTCGCTCTCCCTGAGGACCAGGAAGGAAGCAAAGAGCAGCTTTATTTGTGGCACCTACCATGCCACTAGAATTCTGCTAGTCTGTTATTTGGTGTGCTCCACAGGTCATTGGGGATGGAAACCTCCAAGGCGCATACCCCACTTTGTTCTAGAGCTAGCACCGTGCTCTGTTACTAATGACCTAAAGTAAATTGATAAATAAATATTAACAGCAATCCTAGCTACCATATATTGAGTGTTTCCAGTATACCAGGAACGGAATTACATGTTTTTTATATGCTCTCTTTTGGTTGAACAGTATTATCTACATTATACTGATGAGAAAGATGATGATGAACATCACCATCGTTATCATTGCAACTAATATTTATTGAGTTTTGCTTTGGCCAGTCACTACGCTCACTGTCTTAGCTATAATAACTCATTTAATTTTTATTATTGTCACGTGAATTATAGATCACAGCCAATGAGGAAATTGGGACAGAGAGAAGTAAACTTGCCCAAAGTCAATCATCTACTAACTGTCAGTATCTGGATTTTAGCATAAGTACTTGGACTTCAGAGCAATGGTCTTAATGATGAAGCAGTAGTACAGTTATTTCAACACTGCCCTCTTCAACTCTCCTATTATTATCCAATATGTTTTTTTAAGATTTTATTTGTTTATTTGATAGACAGAGATCACAAGTAGGCAGAGAGGCAGGCAGAGAGAGAAGAGGAAGCAGGCTCCCTGCTGAGCAGAGAGCCCAATGTGGGGCTTGATCCCAGTACCCTGAGATCATGATCTGAGCTGAAGGCAAAGGCTTTAACCCACTGAGCAACCCAGGCGCCCCTATTATCCAATACTTAATGATATATAATGATTACATGAATTACAAAAACTATTCCTCTTCAAAAATTGTAAGCCGTATTTGTTAGTCTTTCTTGTAACATACAATCTAGAGTACAGATATTTAATAAGATATAAGGAGAAAGGAACATATCTAGGATATAAGAAATTGAAAGAAAATTAAATTTTACTATGAATTGAGAAATAAAAATCAATTTCATTAAAAGCAGTTTGCAAAAATAAACAAACAAAAATAAGCATTTTGCTAAGAGTACATTATATTAGTCCCCTAGAGAATGTTATTCATTTGTACCCTGGTGCAAGGCCACTGGCCTATATTTAGAGAATATTTTAAGAAACTACCTCTATGAATCTTTGTGCCTCACTTGCATATGGTTGGTGATGAGATAGTTGTTATGTATCACAATGTCTTCTTAATTGGAACCATTGGGGAAACGTCTCTCTCATCTCATTTTCATTAAAAGTTGTGCTTTCCCTGAGAAAATGCTTTGCTTTAATTTTGTGAACCTTGTGAATCATGTAACATATTTTGATTACCCCTTCATAATGGCTGCTAAAAATCACAGACAAATTTATAACATACCTAAAGGAAATGTTTAGAGAATCATAGCCCACATTTGATATACTCATTTCTGTAAAAAGTACACTTTGTACTCCTACATTTATTTCATCATCAATGCTAAAATATCTTTGTTAAGCCAAGACTATGGTAATATTATCATAGTGCCCATACCAGCAGATAAATCTGCTCCATTCTTGTTTGCCTTGATTTAAAAAAAAAAAAAACCTGGAAAAAATTAGAATCTATTTTTGGAGATTCAGCACACTGAGGATCTAAAATGGAAATAACCAAAATGTGAGGGTTCTTGAATTTGCAGAATATAGGAACAAGAAATGCAATTTTGTCTGGGAGGCCTAAATGTAGAAGTACAACACAACTATATTCAAAAGCAAAAGCTGTGATCTTCACTAGATGTTAGTCACTAAGTCCACAGACTCTGGAGCCAGACTTTGTGGGTTCCATCCTGTCTCTTATTCAAAGAACTAAGTCAGCTACTTAACATCACCATGTCTCAGTTTCCTAATCCTTATAATTGAGAGAACAATTCTTACTGTATAGGAATTATTGCAATGATTAAATGAATTTATTTACATAAACTTCTTAACTGTGTCTGTCATATTGTAAGCACTATAAGTGTTAGATATTATTGTTTGCTGGATTTTCCACAAGTGCTGATATTATCAAGAATGATATTAAGAGTAGGAATAGAAAGTGAGCAGGGGCACCCGGGTGGCTCAGTCAGTTAAGCGTCCAACTCTTGACTTTGGCTCAGGTCATAATCTCAGGGTTGTGAGAAGGAGGCTCGCAACAGGGTCTACACTCAGTGGGGAGTCTTTTTGTCTCCCTCTGCCCCTTCCTCCACTTGCATGAGGGCTCTGTCTAAAATAAATAAATAAATCTTTAAAAAAGGAAGGAAGGATGGAAGAAAAGGTGAATGTCTTCAGTGAATGAAGAAAAATAACTGGGAGGTGAGTTTATGATCACCCAAAGAGGAGTAGTAGGAAAAGTCCTTTAAGACAAAGTGAACTTTGAAAGACACAAGAGAAAACAAAAACGAAAACGAAAACAAAAAACAAAATGAAAGAAAACAAAAACCGGAATGGAAGCTTCAATAGGATCAAGCAGGACAATACTTCCACCTCTAGATCCTGGGGTCACAGGTGTGGTAAAAACCAGGTCTCCCCCTGAAAAGGCTGCAGGAACAGGAAACTATTGCAGAAACTAGTTTTCAGTGAAGAAGGTCATGGGAAAAGCTAAATAAATTTGAGGACTCTAGGTATTTTTTATTGCCTCTCTATCAAAAGTTATGGTTTCAAACTAGTTTTGGTGTATTCCTTCCATTCTCTGTGATTTGTTACAGGTCTTTAGCTATTTCAATGCTTCCTAAATAATACCTTTTCCATTTTCATATTATTACAAGCCTCTTCTGAATGACTAGATGCCCTCTTGCCACATCTGTGTTAGATGCTTCGTATATGTGTTTCCTTTTTATACCTGAAACAGAAACCACATTTTATTGTATATAGTGTCAATGTGAAGGAGGTAATTTCCTCCACAGTCTATACTGGAATGCCAAAAAGAGAACAATTGACCCTATCCATTAAATTTCATCCGTCTTCAGAGACCAGCATTTTGCTGAAAATGTATCATCTAGAATGTCAGACATCATCAATAATGCTACTTACTTTAGAAGTCATTGTGGAGTAGAAGATAGATTAAGGTATTTTATCACTGATTGGTAGGCATTGAACACCTATGTCCTTTCCCCCCTTCATATCAATAGGAAGCTGAGAAGAAAACATGTATTTACATGGATTGTATTTGGTGTTTAAGGCTGAAAAACAATCAGAGATGTTGGAAAAATCCAAGATATCCGGAGGCAGTCATTACCAAATATTTTCCAGTTCACTGAATTGATTATTAAATGTGTCCCAAAAACTTGTAATAAGGAGGTTCCAGAACTTGATTTTGGGTATGAGCACAAAGCTCTACCTGAGAACACTTCGGGGATACATCATTCTCATGGAAGTCAGGTGTGAGTTAGGGTATGAAGGTGATAGAAAAGCCAAACAAATTTGAGGATTCTAGAGTTTGTTGATCATTCCATAGTAATTTCAGAGCATACAATGGAAAGGTTTTGTAGATCTCAGATTAGAGGATGCAGAGAAGAGTAAGTTAAAATAGGTGCTCTGGGAGTTTTGGGTTTCTGGAAGTTAGATAAGAAGATCCACAAAGCACGATAGGATTGGTCTTGAAAACTGTTTAAAGAAATGTAGTCTTGGGGCACCTGGGTGGCTCAGTGGGTTAAAGCCTTTGCCTTCAGTTCAGGTCATGATCCCAGGGTCCTGGGATGGAGCCCTGTATCAGGCTCTCTGCTCAGCAGGGAGCCTGCTTCCTCCTCTCTCTCTGCCTGCCTCTCTGCCTACTTGTGATCTCTATCAAATAAATAAGTAAAATCTTTAAAAAAAGAAAGGTAGTCTATAGATTTAAGCTAAAATTAGTGATTCTTAGCTGCATGAAATGGGGCTTCTGAATAGTTACCCCTTCAAGGACCCTGAATGATTGACGGATAAGGAAGGAAATCTAACAGAGAACACCTGGTAAGGTAAAGACACCTCTGATAGTACTTTCCCCAAAAGCCATAGGAGGCATGGCAATGCCAGCGAAAGATGTTAAATGATAATTCTTTAGAAGACTGTTTTCACTCCTGTTAATGTTGTTTAAATGAGAGAGGGCATATATTAAATAGATTTATCCATTAATGGGACAGAGGAGTATGGAATAAGTGAATATTTTGCTGAAAAGTTGCCCAGTGAGGGAACATATGCCTTGCTCTTACTGAGTTTGTTGCCAGTTGGAAAGAAAGCAAGAGGTCATGAAAAAACTTAGTAGTAAGTCAAGCAACAAAGGGTAATATCCTGAGAATAGCACAGCCCATGGGTTTGAGGTGTGATGGAGTTTGCCCAGTAGAGAGGTTGAGAGGGCAAAGTAGCTAGAGTACAAAATGGCAAAGGGGCAGGCAGGGGAGATAGAGATGGAAGCAGACTATTTTAGGAGTGCTTTTGAGCACTGAAGCAGGGGGTTAAACTAATGTTTGCTTTAGTTTGGAACTTTGAACAGTTATAAGGCTGCAGCAATAGTACTGATCAGAGGAATCTGCAATAATTGTGGAATTCAGTTGCCACCTGAGATTTTCCTGTCCACAGAATCCAAATTTCCGTCGGAAGACTATACAGTCCCCTTAATTTGGTTTAATTCTTTGGGGCTTATGTTCTGATGATTCTTAAAATTTTTTAAATTTTTATTTTTTTATTAACATATAATGTATTATTAGCCCCAGGGGTACAGGTCTGTGAATCGCCAGATTTACACACTTCACAGCACTCACCATAGCACATACCCTCCCCAATGCCCCAATGTCCATAACCCCACCACCCTCTCCCTCACCCTCTCCCCCCAGCAACCCTTAGTTTGTTTTGTGAGATTAAGAGTCTCTTATGGTTTGTCTCCCTCCCGATCCCCTCTTGTTTCATTGTTTCCTTCCCTATCCCCCAAACCCCCCACCTTGTCTCTCAAATTCTTCATATCAGGGAGATCACATGATAATTGTCTTTCTCTGATTGATTTATTTTGCTCAGCATAAGACCCTCTAGCTCTCTGATGATTATTTTTTGTCTTGACTTTCTACTGCTGTTGGGTGCTTGGTCTGTCACAGTTCACTTGCAATGGCTGAACCCTTCTCTGCCTCAGTTTGCACCAGCCGCACTTTGCAGGTGCATGTTCCATGCTTTCTTCAATACAACACTCACCCATGACATTTTTGACTCGATAACTTCTATGGAGGCTTTTTTGGTGATGGGAAGAGAAGCCTGCCCTACAGTAAAAAGAAACTAGAATTGAAATTAGACATCATTGTGCCTAAAAGTATTTGACAACCCAGCCTAGCAGCCAGAAGTTCCTCCTGAGTGGCGTTTCCGTGTTCACAGCAGATTACACACATTCTCAACCTTTCAATATCTCATCTATCTCCCAGCAACTTACTCTGCATCCGTACCCCTGAATTTAGAGGAATTCACATGCAGAACACTTTAGCTGTCACTCTGTCACTGTTATATTATTTCATGAAAATATTTTACCTTAAACAAAAGGCAACTTGCACCAGAGGAAAAATTATGACAATATTTTGTGCAGAAGGGACTGCAGTCATTTGTGGTTTTAAATAACATGTTTTTATGCCTTGAAAAACACAGACAGCTACTGATTATATACTTACTGAGAAAAGAAAACACCAGAGGAAGTTTCTAATAGAGATCAGGAGTTGTACTCAAATGGAATCAATCAAATTGAGTTTATCCTTACCTGCTAACATCTGGACAATCTGCCAATGCAATAAAAATTCAATAAACTTACAAATTATTACCAGAGCATGAAGGCCTCTTTTTCTAAAAGTGTGTATAAAGATCGCTTAGAGTATTAAGCATGTGAAAAATTAATTAATAACTATAACTGCTTTTTGTAACAATTTACTGTTACTGATTTTTATTCTTTGGCCTAAATATAGTGCTATGTGAGAAATGAGGATAGACAGGGAAAAATGAAACTAGACTTAAAAAGTTTTTAAGGTCTGCAGCTGAGATGAGAGAGGAGCTCAACCTAAAGGAAGTGCATTTGTTTCTCTGTCGCTGTGCATAAATCTAGTTGGACTTCTCTGTTACTTCATTCTGAACTTTCAAGTTCAGAATCACTGAGATAACAGAATATATTTTTATGTATCTTAAAGCAGATTTCCAGGTGGAAGTATTAACAGGTACATTTTTAAATAACAGGTACCCATTGGGAAATAAACTGGATTCGCCAAAAAATTCACCTGCCTTTGTTTAAATTCACTATCTTGTAGAGAAACGTGTTTGATTTCCAATGCCAGATATGCTTTTGAGTTCTTGAATGAGCCATTGATTCTGGAATAAATCCTTAGGATAGCTTTGTTGGAAAAACCATGTAGGGATAGAAAGGACAGTCTGTTTTTGCCAAATCCAGGATTCACTGAAGCAGTGCTGACTTCAGGAATTACTTTGTATCATGCTGAGTAGGTACATAGAAATATATATGGCAAAATAATTTGCAAGGCATTTCTGGTGGGATTCACCTGAAAATAAATTATTTCTGTTCAGTTACTGTTGAATTTATCTCAATACCGATGAAATCATTGATTTAACTGGGTATTTACTGTACATGGCATTAGAGTCGGTCCACAAGGGGGCTCCCTTGCTTTAATTTTTAGATTTCCTTTAAAATGGATTATGATACTTTTGAAGATTTTTTTTTTTTTTTACCTTTGCAGAAGAATTTAATAAACCAATTTTAAATGCACCAGAAACTCTGAAATGTATTAATGGGTCACATTAACCTGAAAGAAAAAAGTACAGCCTCCACACTCTCTGGGGCATCTGATTTTTCTTAGTAAAAACTTTTATTTTTTTTTTTTTTAAACAAATGTCGTGTTGTTAGTCAGCCATGACAAAATTGTACTTCTCTAAGTTGTGCAAAGCCAACTGTATCAATGCTATACAAATCCTATGAGTCAGATAACATAATTGCAATGGTTAATTTAGTGAGATCATCTTGATTTCCATAGGACAAAATGCTATGTCAAATGGATAGACACCCAGCACATGTCATTTTTGTAATGTGAGTCTTAAGAAAAAAAAAATTTTGTTTCTTCCGTAATATAGGATTTAGTGGCCTTTGAAAACATGTATTTGACTATGCATTTGTTAGGTTCTTTTTCATGAATCTCACTGTGTAGTCAAGAGATTGCTTGAGTGTGGACTTTGTCACAAACATTGTTCTAAAACTAGATGAATTTTATAAATGAAGAACTGATACCTCCAAGCAACTTACATTTTCCTAGTAGGAGTGAAATAGTATGCATGCAATTGTATGGCAACACGATGGAGGTACTGGATATGGGGAGATTTGTATCTTGGTAAGATAAAAAAAAAGACTATGGATTTATGTTAGGTTTACCAATACATGAAATACTGCATAATGTAACATTAAGGAAATTTTGTTGCTTATTTGTCTTATACCAGTCACTGCTGAATATATTTTTCTGTGCATCCTTTTATATAATCTTCATACTAAACCATGGCATGGCCTACATTTCCTTCTGTTGAGCTCTAATTCCCTACAGGCCAGCAATGGAGGACTAAACAATCCGGTGATGTCCAGTTTGGCCTCTAGATGGCAAACAAGTCTTTTCTGTTAACCAAGAGGATGTCACCATCCTGTTCCATCCCCTCTTTTTTAAGAGTAAAATTCCTCAGGAAATATTATAGGCTTCCAAGTTTCATAAAATTCTGTGAGTAGCAACACAACTTAGATATTAATTCGGAAGAGGAAGAGTACACGTGACTGGAAAATTAATGTTACCAGGAACTCTAAAATAACTGAAATATTTTTATATAGAGAGGATGGGTCTAGGAGGAGATTACATGGAACTGGGATGTTGAAATGAATATAAGCTGAGTCTGGAAGGTAAGCTATAAAAGATCAAGGACCTTTATGTCTTTTCTCACTTCTATATTCCTTGCACCTAATATATAGTAAATGTTGGAAAATTATTTGGTTGATAATCTGCTGCCCCAACTTTTTAAGACTCCAAGAGTAAATATTTTGAGTTTGTTGGCCATACTGGGTTTGTCACACCTATTCAACTCTGTTGTCATAATATGAGAGCAGCCACATTCTCCCCCGCCAAAAAAAAGAATGCACATGTCTATGTTCCAGTTAAATTTACCAAAAAACCCCCAAACCAAAACCAAACCAAACAAAAAAACCCAGGTGTCCAGCTTATAGTCTAGGTTCCTTGGTTCCTGCTGCACATCTTCTTACTTATGCCTTGGATACTCAAGAGTTTCGAAAGTTCGTGGTTTCCTGACAAACCAGATACTCTGAGAATATAGAACAGTGCCTTAAAATTTACAATGGGATCTTTTTTGGCCTAATTTTGTCTCTTCTGAAGGCAGTGATCATTTGTGAGCCCCTCTAACTGTATTGGACCAGCCTCCCCAAGCCCCCACATCATCAAGTCACTAGTAGCTCTGGAAATGAATAATAGTTACCTATCACACAGCAGATTAAAGCAGAGGTCCTTACCATCTGGTGGTTTTCAGTGTAAGTGTTTGTTTGCCCTATAATAATTCCTTTACAATAATCACTTGAAAAAATATTAAAAATCTGCCTCCAAACTCTCAATTTATATAGCACAGAAAGAAATATCAGCCAGGGAGCACACAATTCTTAAAGAACTAAGTTTAGTAGACAGAACTGTACAAATTCTGTTACTTTCATTCTCTATCCTCCATCTCTCCATCTTCCCCATCAGATCTTTACTATGGTAAGTGTCAGTGAAGAAAAGACACAACAACTAACCTAACAGAGGTATCCTTGAAAAGAGAATAAAAATACACTTAGCACATGTATTTCTAATTAATCTTTGGCATATGGTGATGGTAAATTTAATGTGTCAACTTGACTGGGTCATGGGCTATTCAAATATTTGCCCAAATATAATTCTGGTTGCATCTGTGAGGGTATTTTGGAATGAGATTAACATTTAAATCAATAGACCCAGTAAAAAATGGGTCCTGACGAATTTCTTTGAACTTGGAGGTGGTCTTTCTTCTTGCCTTTGAACTGGAGCTGAAACATAGATTCTTCCTGAATTTGGAGCTTACTGACACTTTAAATTGGAACTACACCATTCACTCTCTCAGTTCTTAAGCCTTCGAACTCAAACTGGAATTAAACCACTGGCTCTCTTGGGTTTTCAGCTTGGTGACTCAACATGAAGATCCTGGGACTTGCTAGCCTCCATAATCATCTGAGCCAATTACTTATAATAAATCTCTACATAAATATTTAACATATACGCTACACACATGCCACACTGGTTGTCTGGAGAACCCTAGTATATACACACATATGTATGGTTTCACTGGTACCTAGCTCCCCTCTTTCACAGTCTAGATACTCTCCTATGCTCTGAATGCTTCATTTGTGAACACTGACTACAGACCAACCTTTTCTGTTTTGACTGGGAATTCAATGAATCTGTCATTTTTTTTTTTTCTTGGCTGCCTGCTACAGCTGGAATCTTGATATTCTTATTTCTACAATGAATGTTTCCACTATTAAAGTTGAGTATAGGAAGGGAGCATCCTTCTTCCACAGGTGGGTATACACCAGGAGAGACGATGTGCTAATATCCCAAACTAGAACATCATTGTGTTTTCCTAATACACTCTGGTGAAGCTGAATTACAAATATGTCTTTTTTAACTCTTTAAGTTTTCATAGAAAATAAGCTTATGAAAACATCTTTTCAAAATATAAAGACATTCAATTTTCCACATAATTCTCAACTCTTGAAACACAATATTGATGCAATTTAGAAACCGAGAAATGCCATCGTTCTTTTTGGTTTGTTGCCTAATTTCTTAAGGCTTGGATTGATTTTTTTATAAGTCTCTGGCTTGTGAATATACACTGATTTGTTTAATTTATGCAATGGATTAAAAAAAAGCAGACATTAAAATGCACTGACATTAGCGATGAGGTTGGAGAAACCAAGGCATTTGGTTTACATAAAGTTCTATTGAAATGTCTGGAACCCGAGCAGCAGTCTGTATTTCAAGGCTGTTTAGAAAACAAGACATAAATCTTTACTTGATAAGAGGAACAAATCAATAGAAAACAAAACACATTTATATGTTCCTGATAGCACTACAAATGGGGAATAGAACACTTAGGTTAACCTATTGTTCAAGAAGAGCCATTCAACTCTGTTGTGCACAGTGAATATAATTCAGGAATTTTGATACTTTTTGAAGTAAGGGCTTCTATTTTTTAAGTACCTCTAACCCCTCTTGTATGAGTTGAAAGTTTGATAAGTTTTCTTATTTTTAACACTGTTCTATTTCCCTGCAAAGTACAGAAACAAACAGAAAAAGAACACGGTGTCTCTTAGAACTGAAGAAAATCTACGTTGACATTCACAGTTGTTAGACAAAGTCATTGTTCTTTGTTTTGTTTTAGGAAGAGCTAGAAAATATGGAATAGTAATGTAGAAAGAAAATAATTGTGATCTCATATATATTGAATATTAAATCAAATTAATAGGCAAAGATAGAATTATGACCCCAGAGATTATATAATGAAGCAAATTTCTATCAGATCTGGAACTTGATTTATATCTGTTAGTGATGAAAATAATGAAGAATTATCTTTGTGTTATATTCTCTTAACCCTGTCTAATGAAGAGGGTTTTTGTCTTTTTTTTATATGATTCTACTGAAAAATCTTAGTGATTCACTACTTGAAACAGAATCTAGCATTGTGAAAAATGAATTCCTCACTATAACTTCTTGTTTTATGCTCTCTATAGACGTAAGTCTGTGCTTCAGAAAGTGATCATGCATAAAAGCAGAGAGAGGAATCCTGGATTCCTCTTCTATGACTGAGTAGAACTCAGCCATGCAAAGCCGGGTTTCATTGTCCCATTTTAAAATGGACTTTGGACATTCCATTTAGAGATGGATTTTGGACATCCCGTGTGTTCTTTACACATTATAATAAAAAAAATACACTTATTTCTGGTCACACAGCACAAACTTGCTGCTTCTGCTCTGACATTGGTAGATAGTGCACTAAAGGGTAATTAGAAGTATTAAAAAATGCTGAATGATGTGGCCAAGGGTCACACAGATGTTGAGAAGTTTCCCCTGCTGCAGTTTAAAGCAGCGAGTGTGATTAAACTATAAAGTAAGGTTTCCAATCTAGTACCAAAAGAAAGGAACAAACACATGAACAAATAGTCAAAGAAAGAAAACGGAAGAAATCTTTTAATTCAAATTTTGCTAAATTTAAAACTTTTTGATTTCTACCTTGGTCTTGCACTCTTTCACTTTCCTCTGTTTACACTAATATTTAAACTGGTTCCAATTAAATGAATTATTGGACTGCAAATTCTAATTTGTTTGAGCAAGTGTAAATAAACATTCTTCTGATAATAAGGTATAGGTGTGTGGCACTGGTACAAGAGATGAATTCATGAGAAAATCTCTTCTTATAAGACAAAACTTACAAAACCATCAAAATAAGCCCCTGGCCTTGATCCAACTCTTAAACAAACTCTCCAGAAATGTAAAGGCTAACTGAGAGATTGTCTACCTGACCCAGACTGCATACACTTCGAGGGATATCTGAATTATCTCCAACACACCAACTTTGTAATATTATTCTAAGAACATTGCTTATGTATGGCTTTTTTCCCAAGAGGGTGAAAAATATTTTTATTCAATTTTTAACCTATCTTTATAATTAATTGCTTATAATAGTTGATTTAATAAGATTCCCTATTTAATAGGTTAAATATGGAAGAGTAGGAGAACACACAGGCCACCACTTGGTGGTAAGAAACACAACATTCATGAGTCCTCTGATACATATTAACTGCTACATCCTACTAGGGTATATAGATACACAGCCAGGGTTCATAATACTATATGAGAATGCAGGTTTCCTTGTCCCCGGTACTGTTCTTTCCCAAAGCACACTATATGTATCTACATAATTATTCACATAGAGTCAATGAAGAGTTGATCATCATTTAATAATCTCAAAACAAAAGCAAAGTTGATGGATAGATAATGCATCACAGAGGATCTGGGGCATTTTCCTGAGCATCTAATGTCAGAAAGTGTCCATTTTGCTACAGTTTTCAAGTGATCTTTGGTGATACAGCCTATTGTTTTTTCCTTTGAACTTCTCTTCCTTTCTCCACCACCTCCCAAAGCCACCATGGGCCTTCCTTTCTTTTTCAAGATGTGTGCCTTCTCCATTTTTTTAGTCCTATCAATCCTTCAGGATTAATGAATTTAATTTCTGACCATTCTACGATTCTGGATGCTCTCACAATCTGACAATGGTCATGTTTTACTATTAAATTTATCATAAAGTATTGTAATTAACCTTACATTGAATATATTTCCCAAAATTGGCCAGGTACTTTTTAAGGGAAATGACCACATCTTAGATATTTGTGGACTTCCTTTGAATCACACAATGGTTCAGTAGAAGATCAAAGAGTGTGTGAATGAACTTGTAGTTACTTAAAAACCTAAACCTGTTCTCTGTATCAATTCTATTTGCTTACTCCATTTCTCAGAGCGAGCATAAAATAATTGTTTTATATTTAGATTGAATTCATGAATTCTACTCTATAATGTTGGCATCAGTGGATCTCAGAATATTCAAGAAAATAATTTTTTTGCCCATTCTGATGCCCATTAAACTTTCAATTAATGATTTTAATAACATTGAAATAAGTAACGGGTAAATAATTAGTTGATTGAGAAATTCCTAACTTCACATTTCTTGATAGTTTAAATTATTGATCTTACTTGCTAATGGTGCTGGCATTTGACCAAGTATCCTGCCAAGTTAGTAATTAAAATACAGATTGCTTTTATGAATCAAAGTACTTCCTTTCTAGATAAATAAATCCTCTGAGACACTGGCAATTGATATCATACACACTTGTAATGTCAAACAAGAAAAGGTTAGTTGCAATTGTAGACAGAAAACCTTTAGTAGAGTTCTGGTTTGTATTGACAGAATAATTCTAAACAGAGATTCCCAGTCTAAGCACTATCATTGTGATAAAACTTGCCAGAAAATCTGCACTATGAAGCATTTAGTTGATAATAATCTCCTTTAAAATGCAGATAACCCAATCTCATATGTGTCTGTGTTTATTTGTAAATCTGTAATTTCAAACTCAGAAAAATAAACACCTCTCATGATGATTATGATCCCTTTCTATCCTTGACAGGCTTATTTCAAACATAAACCATTCCTGGGGAATGAACTACTTTACAAGCACTAGAAGCCTGAGCATCATGTTTAGGGGAATACTGCCTAAAAGTTTAATTTTACAAACTCAGTACACATGTTTCACTTATATTGGGATTTTCCACCCCACCCACACCTGTTAGACAGTGAAGAAGCATGAGTGCCTTAGAGGGAGAAACCAGATCCTAGATGGGGAGTACTAGGGAATTAAACTTAGTGAGAGTCTGGGGATGTGAGGAAAAGGAACAAGCTGTAAATATAAGAACTGATGTAGCATACCACCTTGTGGGTATTATTGTTTTATTTCCCCTTACATTTCTGTTCCTCCTAACCAAGAACAGAATGAGAAAAAGAGGATGTTACAGTAGTAGAAGGGGGGGTTTCCCTCATTTTCAAGGATATCCTTATTGAGATTGATTTGGTTATGAGTCTTGTAAGATTAGTGCCACTTCTTGTCATCTAGATATTTTCCCTCAACGTATCACTTAGATCTTCCTCTTTTCCTGTGGATTTTCTGAAAACCAAAGAGATACTCCAGCTATTTTTCTATTTAAATAATAAGAGATTCAGACCCCTTCTCCTAGCCATATTCTCCGCTGTATTCCAGCATAAAAAGAAAGTGAGAAAGCCATAGCTGTAAATGCGACACGGTGTACAAAGCTGGGGTCCCCAGGCAGTGGTTCTTCATTTCTCTCTTGTTATTTAATCCTTTATCATGTAGGTAGGACAAGGGGGCTAGAATTAAAGTAGCCACTGTACATAGTTCATTTAGTTCATGTACATTTTAAAAATACTTCTAAAATTGTTCAGTATAAGATAAAGTGATGGGGTTCAATATTCAGCTGACTTCAGAAAACAAGAAAGGGGGATCTTGGATGGGTTATTGTCATGGCCCCATTCCTTAGCATCCCAAGTGGACATAGGTGGTAAGACATCAAGAGTAAAGTATTAATCCAAAATGTTAATTAAAATAACACATTTCTGTAGGTATTGTATGTTCATATCTTGGTCCAAGATCCCTTTGGGTGGAAAATCACCCACCTTTTCCCAGGTTACACAAATTAAAGCAGTAAGATAAAAAGCTCCATGGCTAAGCCATTCCAAGCATTTAAAATGGCATATGCCATTGTTTGTATATAGGGATGTATATATGTGCCTGTGCACATACAAGTAGGTTTTGTGCAATAAAAGGAAGAGAGAGGAAAAAAAGAGGGGGAGAGAAGGCAATGAGGGAAAACAGGGAGCAGCAGACCACACTACAAGGTGATAACAGCAGGGTGCTGAAGGAATCCAAATAGGACTAGTAGGGAGACCAATGCTTGTAGGATGAAGATTGCTCTCCCTTTTCCCTCTGCCAGTTTAAATGTATCCTTCTAGCTACATGAATGTTATCATTTAATACTGGAGCTTGGTTTAAAAAAAAGAGGGAAAGAGGACAGACAGACACTGATTGGGTCTGTGGTGTAGCAAAGGCAGCTCAGTGATTTGATCTGTAGGGCTGGTGGACAGCAGGTAAGAAATCATTCCCCTACACACCCAGAGAGCAAAAACAGTTCTTGTAGACTCAGGGTATAGATGCCATTCTTAGGTAACATACGTACAGATGGATGGGGGAGATGACTTGTATTATCTGAGTCACAAAGAGTTTTCAACAGGCCAAAACAATCTTATTTTTTCTAATTTTAAAAGCTGTATTTGCCATTAAAAATCTTTATTATTTATAAAAAAAAATTTGTGTTCCTCAGGAATCCTGTCAAAGTCATGATTATATTTTCTTAAAAAAAAAATAAGCTTTTTTAACTCACATCCAGTCATATTGAAACCCTCAGAGTCTCAAGCCAACAAAATCGTCACAGGTGAGGAAGTGGCAGACTTCACTGGTTCTTCCAGAAAGAAGGTTTGGGAGGAGGGAGTAATCAGTAGGTGGAAGGGGAAAAAAATTCTTGCCCAGTATGTGATGATGCCACCCTCACTTCTTTCAAAATTTTAGTAAAATTTATTCTTAAAGAATGTTTTAAGCAAGTCATTTTTTTGTGGGGAGAAGGATATGAAAGAGTTGGTCTTTAGCTTACTATAGGAGACATTATGTCAGCAAATCTGGAACAGGAATTCATGGAAAAACAAGTAGAGAAGAAATTGTATAGAATTTGAAAAATTCCAAAAGCTGTGTGGTGAAGGTAATCTAGACTAGTATATGATGTGACATTAGGAGTTTAATCCAAATTTAATCAATTTACAGGGGGCCCTCATCTAACAGGTGGTTATTATAGAACATTTGAAGTCACTTTTGGGGGGTCCAAATATAGGGGTGTATAAATATACACTTATATGCAGTTGAGATCTTACTATATCGAGATGTCTTTTCATTTTTGAGGCTATAATTTGTTCTAAAAAAACTAAAAATGTATAAACATAATTTTTATAGTATTTCATAAAAGGAACGTTCCGTATTTTATTTTAAATTTCCATCGTTAAGATTTTTTTGTTTTCAACTTACTTTGGAATTACATTTAATACTATAATAAACAACCACATACTTAAATAGTTTTAAATATGATTGTCTCCTTTGGAGAAATTCCTGGAAGTTTTACAATATACAACATTTTTAAAGCTATTGATGCTTATTGACAGATTGCTTTCCAGAAGCTTACCACCTTCTACAGTCCTCAGAAATTAGAAAATCTTCTTTTTATCACCTTTCATTGGGATGGAGCTCTATCAAATTATGATAGTTGTCAGTTTGAAAGCTGAAAAGGTTCTATTTTTTATTTTTTTTAAAAGATTTTATTTATTTGAGAGAGAGAGAGAGAGGGTAGGTGGGGGTGAGGGAGAGAGAGGAACAGACTCCCCATTGAACAGGGAACCTGATGCGGGGCTTGATCCCAGAACTCTGGGATAATGACCTGAGCCAAAGGCAGATGCTTAAAAGGTTCTGTTTTTGAATTTAAATAGGAGTACTAATAAACTAACAGTAGGAGCTTGTTAATTTTTTGGAGGGTCTCGGTTTTCTAACAGACTTGTATTATCTTTGTGTAAGAATATGAATGAATAGTAAAGGTTTCAGACATATTATCTGGAGATATATTAATATACGAATTTTTGAAAAGGTTTCTTTAAACTCTGAATCAATTAACTTTACGCCCCTTTGAAGAGTTCTTTGGGTTTAGAAAGTGCTGCATATATTAGCTTTTTACTATTATTAGTACTTCACTTGCAAATCATCATTTATAAAAGATCATTTATATATTATTACAGGTGAAGATATTTTAGCGTCTATGGAGAAAATTGGTAATAGACATTTTTACGATTGGATAACATCCTCTAATTACAAAGCATGTTTTAGAGAAACAAGTATAACCACTTTGGGTCAAGTGGATGGGGAGGGTGAAGTGCCACCAACTCAGCTTTTCCTTGTCTTCAGGGTGATCCATCTTCAAGATACTTCTTAAGAACTTCCAGTGTCATTGAATATCAAATATTGTTTGATCAAATCCCTTATTTAAAAATAAGACTCAGTCATCCCTGAGAAACAAATTAAGAGTCCTTGATCATACAAGTTAAAAGAGGCGCATCTCTTATATTTTTTCTTTGCAGTTGATACAGAATCAAAGAAAAATCAATCTACTATACTCTCCAAGAGTACAAAGTAAAACAGCCCTTATTTCAAAACATTTTGGAAAAACAGAAAATCAGAATTATTTGCCTGGTTATTGCTTTGTGATACCAGTGGTGAAACGTATGTTAACTTTCTAGAAACAGCTATATTTCAGCCATCCAAAATTTTTGACTAGAATCACACATCTAATTCTAATTGCATAAATATAAGTAAAATACTAACTCAGCAGTGATTCATATTTAAAACATACAAATCTTTCACAGAAGCATAAATTATATGAACTTGCATGGCACGCATATAAAAAAAGACATTTAAATATCAGAAGAAATCTCAAAGACACACCAATGAGAATATTTTTCTTTTCCTAAGAGGCTAACGAACAAGTATTTTATACTTCATTATTTTATTGCCTAACTTCATTATTTTCATTACCTACTTGAAGGGTTGGTTAAAAAATTACATTACTTCTACTTATTCTTCTCTTACCAAACCCTGTCTGCCAATAATGTTTATTTCCACATTTTAAAAAGGAAGTTTAGGTGATAAGCATTTGTTTTAAGGTTGCATGCAATATACAAGAAACTAAATGCTAATGCCCCCAGTTTAATATGCTTTCTTTCTGCTTCTCTTCAGGTTACTTTGTGAGATTATTGTATCGGTTATACTTTTTGAGTGCTTGGGAATCCAAGGAGTAGTTTATTCCTTCCTTTGGATCTGGGAGTTTACTATGTGCACATAACAACATGCAGTCCATCTTCTGCAAATAGCTTAAAAGGCAGTGTGCCTGAAGGGCTGTTTTATGGCATTATTTGGTTTTATATCTTTGCAATCAACACCATATAGCTAACAGGGCCATGTAAATTCATGAGAGATTTTTCTATTGAAACCCAAACAAGGTCACCTGCTTTTGAAGATCAGAGTCAGATAAAAGTGACACCGTTTCTATAATGGTACTAAAACAATGTGCACAGCTTCTTTTTTTTAAAAACTATTAATTCCAACTTTGAAAGTATATCATTGATTTTTTTTCCCCCTGAATTTGGATTTCTAATGCTAATTCTAATGAGGGAATTTTGGACGAGCTCTGGTACCAGCTTTCATATTTATTTCCTTTTACAGAATGCTCTCTAAAACACTGGGGCACCTGGGAGGCTCAGTCAGTTAAGTGGCTGCCTTCAGCTCAGGTCGTGATTCCAGGGTCCTGGGATCAAGCGCCAGCATGGGGCTCCTTGCTCAGTGGGGAACATGCTTCTCCCTCTCCCTCTGCCTGCCACTCTGCCTACTGGTGCTTTCTATCTCTCTATTAAATAAATAAACTCTTAAGAAAACAAACAAACAAAAGACATTGAAAAAGTTTCAAGACCTGTTTGGCTTTCCATGGCTATAGTGAGCTTTTTCAGGTACATTTATGCATGGAGGTAAATGGGCATCTTATGTGTTTTTATGTGTCCGTAGGATGCATTCTACGATATATACAACAGAATACGCTATACTATTTTAAAACAGCAACTGGAAAGTATATTTAATGAGATATCTTTTTTTTTGAGGAGGGAGGGTGACTATCTTTACCACCTTTTTACACATAGTTTCATTTTTTTATTAAAAATAAAAGTATTGGGGCACCTGGGTGGCTCAGTGGGTTAAGCCGCTGTCTTCGGCTCAGGTCATGATCTCAGGGTCCTGGGATCGAGTCCCGCATCGGGCTCTCTGCTCAGCAGGGAGCCTGCTTCTCTCTCTCTCTCTCTCTCTCTCTCTCTCTCTGCCTGCCTCTCCATCTACTTGTGATCTCTCTCTGTCAAATAAATAAAATCTTTAAAAAAAAAATAAAAGTATTTAGAATGAAACTCACATTCACTTCAACAAGTTTTTTTCTTTGTTTTGTAGTAAAATGTGTTTGTACTAAAGTGTGTCTTGCTAAATCCACTTTTTAAAAATACCATATAGTTTATTCATATTTTTAATGAGAAAGGGGAAAAAATGGGATCTTGATACCTAGGCTATATAAACAGGATAAAACCAAAATCAGATCCCTGGCCATGCAGTTAATCAGTTAAGAAAACACAAACTAAAGGTTTGGGTCTTTCCTTGGAAAACCTACAAAATGGAAAAACAAGTCCTTATTTTTACATGCCCTGAAATACAGATGATAACCCTCCTTAAATATTTGTCACACTGTCCACTCATCTTCTGTAATTTTATCTACTCCTAAGAACGCAATGTTAATTCAAATGACATTTTTTTAGTATAGTTAACACACAATGTTACATTAATTTTAGGTGTACAAACTTCCTGATTTGACAAGTCTATAGAATATACTATTTTCACAAGTATAGCTACCATCTGTCCTGTTATATAGATATTACAATATCATTGACTATTTTTTTTTAAGATTTTATTTATTTATCTGGCAGAGAGAGATCACAAGTAGGCAGAGAGGCAGGCAGAAAGAGAGAGAGGAGGAAACAGGCTCCCTACTGAGCAGAGAGCCCGATGCAGGACTCGATCCCAGGACCCTGAGATCATGACCTGAGCCGAAGGCAGAGGCTTTAACCCACTGAGCCACCCACGCTTCCCTGACTCTTACTTTTTATACCAAAATTTGTGTAAAACCACACAATACTCTGACTAGCCAAAGCAACCCTGAGAAGGAACAAAGCTGGAGGTATAATAAGACCATATTTCAAGATATACTACAAAGATGTAGTCATCAGAGCAGTATGGTACTGGCACAAAAACCAGACACACAGATCAATGGAACAGAATAGAGACCCCAGGAATAAATTATATGGTCAGTTAATATGACAAAGGAGGCAAGAATTTACAATGAGGAAAAAACAGTCTTTTCACTAAGTAGTGCTGGGAAAACTAGACAGCTACATGCAAAAGAATGAAACAGGTCTACTTTCTGAAGCAGAGAGTAGGTAAGATTGTGGCAGCCAAAGCCCACAAAGCTAGAATGTGGTGGAGTTGAAATTCAAAGTCATGCAGGACCTTCTTCGTCTATTGGATCATCTGCCCACCCTAAATTTGAGAGCACCTGTCCCTCAGGTTTTCTTAACAAAACAAAGTATGAAGTAGGGAGAATAGAGGAGGCCCACTGAAATTTCTTTGTGTGTGTGGTTTTTTGTTTTGTTTTGTCTTTTACCAATTCTGGGTAAGTTCAGAAATTCTTTGTAATGCTGACAGAGGCACTGCAGGAGAGCTAGAGAGGCACTGGTGTGAGTCTCTGAGTTGCTGGGAAGGAACCTCTGCTTTACCTCTTAATAATTGTGAGAAAAATTTGGGGTGCGGCACTTTATGTCTGAGCCTTGGTGGATGGAATGAGGATAAAGACCCCTACTTTAACCCATCTGCATCACAGGGAGGTTACGAGATAATAAATATATGAATGGAGGCCATGGTCTGTAGATCTTACGAATAAGGGATCACAGGTGAGAAAAATTTCTCTCAAAATTTTTTTGAAAAGTTTAAACAATTATAGAATCATACAGAGATTGAAAGACAGGTGTACTCCTCTCCAATAATTAACTATGTTTATATTCTGTCATTTTTAGAAACCTGGAAACACGAAAGAGTAGCCTCCCCACCCCACTGTTTTTTTTCCTGTCTCCAAGTTTATTTCCTACCTTCTTTCTCAGAGGCACAACTACCATAAGTTTGGTGTGTTTTCCATTTTTCCATCAGACCATGTTTGCAGACTTTAACTGAAAATTTGTGAACCCTTGTTTCATTGCTATATGTTTTCACAAATTTACATAAACACTGTCAGTTTATATGAAGCAGTTTTTACACCAGGATATTTTTGGACTCTTCCCTGTACATTTCTGTATCTGATACAAGTGTATGAACATATCACAGATACTTACCCATTCTCCTACTGGTGGGTACTTTGTATCCAAATTTGGCCATGCTTTAATAAGCGGCTTTGCACACATCTCCTATTATGCCTATGGAAAAAATTTTCTCTACATGCATCCTAGATCAGGGGCATGTAATAATTTAAAACACAGTGCCCCAATGTGATAAGCACACCTCATTTTTAAAAGTGTTTCATGTTTATTCTCTTGTTTTGTGCACTGAATCATTTGCCAGAATCACATCTCTAAAACACATAATGAAACAAATGTTTTGAATTCTAGTCCCTTGATTTAATGGTGTCTTGAAACATCTTCTCTAGATATTAAAAAAGAAAGTATCTAAAATTGTCTGTCATCTGGCCACTAGAATTCATTTTCAAAAATGCAAATGTGAACATCAAATGCTTCAGTTTAACACTTCTCAATTCAATAGATAACAAATGACTACCAAATGCAAATGGAGTTCCTACCAGACTCTGAAGAATCCTCAATGATCTCATGCCCAATCTTCCCCTCTAATCGCTTGATTTGTGCCTCTGACCTAGCTTTGTCTATACTGAATCTCTTACAGTTCCTGATCTGTACCTGCTAGTTTAATACCTTCACACTTTGGTAATGCTGTTTCCCCTGTCATCCCTGAGAAGGCAATCCCTTTACGCTTGGCAAACATGGTCAATACCTGTTTGCTGAAACATTTTATGACTACTTGCTCTTTTACTTTGCATTCTATCTGGTCCCTAATTTAATACCAGTTTGTTTCAGGATCAGAAAAAAAAAAAAATAAAAAAACCTATTATATTCCCATCATTGATTTTCCTTACATGTGAAGGACTCAAAGCAGGCATTATAAGCACACACAGAGAGAGCGGCTGTATGAGAAAATCTTGTACTACTTCTCCTACCTCCTAGGCCACTCCATGCACAGGCTATGCTCTGTCTCGAGAGACAAAGCTGAAGTGGGAAGGGACTAGAAGGGCCCTCTGCCTCCTTGTCTTAATCACCACTTGCCTTACACTTGCCAGGAACCCTCACCAGGTGGACATGCCAAGCCACACTCCTCCTGGGGCAGTGGCAACTTCAGGGGTTCACAATAAATTATTCTAAAAAGCAGGTGCTGTGAATTTAGTGTATCATAATTCAGTATGTTTCAGAGAGTAGTGTCGTGAGAAGATAAAACCAGGGTATTAATCCCCAGCTGTCTCTCAACTCTGAGAGAGGTGTTCAGGTTGAATTGGGTCTTCTCCAAATTCCTATACTGTAGCCCTAACCCATCACGGCTCAGAATATGGCTGCATTTGGAAATAGACCTTTAAAGAGGTGATTGAGTTAAAAGGAGGCCGTTTGGGTGGGCCCTAATGCAGTTTGATTGATGTCCTTATACAAGGAAATTGGATCCACAAGAGACAGAAGAGAAGATCACGTGAGGACACGGGGAAGGCGGCCGTCTACATGCCGAGGAGAGGGGCCTCAGAGGACACTGAGCCTGTACGGACCTTCATCTTAGACTTCTAGCCTCCAGAACGGGGAGAAAACACATTTCTATTATTGAAGCAGCCAAGTCATGAAGTATCTGGTTGTGGCAGCCCTAGAAAGCTAACCTCTAAGTGAGTTGGAATGTCATTCTGCAGCTGGAACAATGTAGTGCACGTAAGCATTAGGAGGTCTGTTTCATCACTGGGGAGCCTCAGTGATGTGTCCGTGATTGGTCAATATACAGTTTGCCCCAGTGTTTCCTGTCACTTACCACCTTTGGCAATCCAAGTTTGTCATGTAGTTGTTCATTATCTGGGACCCCGACCAGCCCTTACTGTCCCCACATACAGTCACTTCATTAGAACATAAGCTGCCGGAGTGCAGAAATGTGTGTCTGTTTTACACATGGACAAAGGACCAGTATCTAGAATAGTGCCTGGCCCAGATCACTGTTAAAGAACTCTTTGTTGTCTGGAAGCAAGGTGCATTTTAAGATTAGGTCACGTTCATATTTCTATACAGAGCAAAAGCAAAGTGGGACATGAATACATACTTTGTAGACAGTTTTTATTGAGTGAATGCAAGATTTCACAGGTTTTCTCCAGAAAGCCTAGTCACGGCAGAATTTCCATTCTTTTCATTCAGGGTTTTCTTTCTGTTAAAAAGTAATTTTATGTTTAAATTTAACAAACAATTGTGCAATGTTCTAGGGATGGTTCTCAAAGTTTTCCAAATACTCAGACAGTTGGCTCTCATAAGAATCCTTTGTGGATTTTATTTTTTTTTAAAGATTTTATTTATTTGTCAGAGAAAACCTGCCCAAGAGAGCCCAAGCAGGGGGAACTGCAGGCAGAAGGAGAAGCAAGCTCCCTGCTGAGCAGGGAGCCCAATGCTGGACTCAATCCCAGGACTCTGGGATCATGACCGGGGCCCAAGGCAGATGCTTAACCCACTGAGCCACCCAGGCGCCCCATGAATCCTTTGTGGATTTTCAAAAACAAATTGTAATCTAAAAAGTGGGAGAAGGTGGGAGAGACATGCCTACTTTAAGCTTCAGCCTCCTCCGCAGGATTCCAGCATGGATTTGGAAATCAATAGAGCCATTAAAACGCAGATCAGCCCCAAGCTACTGGAGAGGTAGGAGCCATCACTGCAGGCCTGAGACCTGATTCAGTACATGGGGAATGTAGAAATCAGACACCATATATATATATATATATTTGAAATCATTCCATCAGTGGCATTTTTTGAAAATTTTATTTAGTTATTTGATAGAGAGAACACAAGCAGGTGAAATAGTAGGCAGAGTGAAAGGGAGAAGCAGGCTCCCCGCGGAGTAAGGAGCTTGGCATGGGGCTGGATCCCAGGATCCTGGGATCATGACCTGAGTCGAAGGCAGTCGCTTAACCAACTGAGCCACCCAGGCGCCCCCATCAGTGGCATTTTTAATAGTAATTTCCATTGGGTTTACCAATACGGTCACTTTATTTTTATTTTGTATTTATTTATAATTTTTTTGGTCTTTTTTTTTTTTTTTAAACACATCGTCTTATGGTTCATTGTGTCAAAAACTGTGGAGGGTCTGAACATTTACCCAGCTTAGAAGCTAACACATGAGTCTGCACCGTTTTATATATGTTGGCAGAAGACAGGAGACTCCTATGTCAGGGACAATAAAATTTATTATGGTCTCGCAAGAACCATGAACTTTATGTTGGCATCAGTTCCCTTTCCCCTACAAGTCCATGGGGGTAATGAAAGAGCCCGGGCAGATGTTGCACACATGGGTTTGTGCCACACCTGAGGAGCTCTGAGGTTAAGCAATCCCTGGTCTCCTAGAGGGAGACTTTAGCAAACCTGTCCAGCTTTTGATTTGGAGGGAGACATCTCTGTTATCATGGACAGCAAACCAATCTGCCTTTTGTCCTAAAAGGTGATATTTCCTCTCTCTTCCAAGGCTGTTCCTACATATACTTGAAAGATAGTCCAGAAAGAAAAGCTGCCATGAGAAGTGCAGAAATATAGACAACCCTTGAAGCATTGTCTCCCAACTTCTTGACGTTTTACATTATTCTCTTTATACATTCACGAGGCACTGAGAGGCTGCTCTCCTGCACCTGGAAGAAGGCACTGAGAGGCTGCTCTCCTGCACCTCATCCTCCTTTTTAAAAAATGTTCTCTGTGCTTTTTAAAAAATCATATTATTTGTACAGTTCCTCCTGAAACTCACTGTGAATTCCAGTTTGATTGGCTATGCTAAAGGATTCATTCAACAAATATTTACTGAGCACTGTCTTTGGGCCAGGCACTGTACTAGCAACTAGAAATGCAACAGTGGATAAGACAGACAAAATGCCTCCTCTCCTGAAAGGTCAATTAATTAAATAGAGATTGTTAAATACTATTAAGAAATACAGAGAGCTATGCGATAGCTAATGATTTGGCAATTGGTAGCATCAGAGGAGAGGCATTACCAAAATGCCCTCTGAGGAGGTAGCAGACTGGAAGCAGACACATGACAGATGAAAAGAGGCTGACAGGGATTAGGGATGAAGAACATTCCAAGAGAGAAGAGCCAGTACAAAGAACTTGGAATGGAAGAGGTGGCCCGCTTGGTCAGTAGAAAGAAGCCATTTGTGTAAATATTGGAGGGAAGGCAAAAGTCGTAAGAAATGAGATCAGAGGAGAAAGAGCCCCATACATGTAGGATTTCCTTGTAAGTCATAGTGAATATTTAGTTTTTATTCTGAATGTCACGGGTACCATTTGTCTAAGTAAAATCTAATGATGTCAAGGTGGACTGGTTTGGTCTAGGGTGGTAGCTGTGAAAATGGAGAAAAGTAGGTTGCCTTGGAAGTTTCAAAATTAGAATCAATGAAATGATTTCATGTGTCTGCTGGTTTATATGTTCAGGTTTAATTTTATATTCAAGCTTATTCTATATTCAATTTTAACTCTGATGCCTGTTAATACCAAAATCTCTACAAACGTAAATAAGATTTTTGGTTATTTTATGCAGTGCAATTGGTTATAGTGTCTCAAACACATCAGAAAATAAATCAGGGGTATTGGAAGGGTCTTGCTAGGAAAAGAATATTGTTTGACAGAATAATATAATTATAAATGATATAATAATTAACAGTCTGACATTAGGAATAGGATTGAACACAACTTATCATTTCTTCTTAGTAGCATTTTTTTTTGGTTTTGCAACAAAATGACTACTATAAACATTTAGAACAGAGCCAAAAGTCTTATTTAGGCCACCAAAGCCATAAAATTTTGAATATTTCTTAAATCTTTTTGGACAGTCTCTCAACCAAGGAAACAAATTTTGTTTTGTAAAATTGCTGTGATTCTCTCAGGCTAAAATGCAAGAACAAGATTAACAAATGAGGAAACAGAGAAACCATGTAAATACATACTCATCCCAAACATGGAATTGATGAGGAAACCTTGGATTCTTATTAAATATGATCTTAAACTCTTTAATTTATTCTGAAACAATTTGCTATATTTTCTCTCATCTTGAATTAAAAACACAGACATATGTTCAGAGAAAAAGAAAGCTAAATAACTTGAACTGAAAACAATTTGTATCATTATCTAATTTGGTTCAATCTCTAAAAGTGTGACTTTTACCAGAAGAAAGGTGATTGCAGGAACTTTAAGGATTAATCATTCTAATGGATCAATATGGACCTAAGTGGCCAAACTATGCATGAGAAAGGTTTTGAAGTCATCACTTGATATGCCATCCAACAGATTTTATCTTGACACAGTTAAGATTTAATTATAATTTTAAAAAATGTAATCATAATTTAGACTTATACTTTCCAATTTTTTTTAATTTAGCATATTCTAATATGTGGTATGTGGGTCTAGATAAGCAGATAGTTATAAATGCCGATTTTGAAAAGCTTTCAGTTATTTAACACAGATACTTAAAAAGGCAAGAGTTGATTTAGTCAGTTGAGGCCACCAGCTACTGTCAACGAAAAGCATACTGTTAATATTTTAAAAAAAGAAGAAAACTTTTCACCAGTAGCTTGAGACTTTCCTGAGCAGGACAGGGAAGAAAATGGTGGTATAGTTTATCAAGAATTATTTCAGTTGTGTCTAATATTATTATCCATATAAACACATAAAATCTATTTCCATACATCGCACTTTATTGATATTGTCGGGTTAAACCAGATCTTGTACTCTTTAAGCATTAGAGTAAAAACGTTATGTATGTACATTTTCATCTGCTTTGCTTTTAAGAAAGTAAATCTTTCATGGTAAGAACTTCTCAATCTAATTTACTAATTGATTGCAAAAAGAGCTACAGTGGTGCCATTTTTACATATGTTAAAGTGGCTGAGAAACCTGGTAAGCCAACTGTCCACGTCACACTGTATATGGGTGCAGTTCTTTTATTCTTGAAGCATGGGGTTTACTCTCCATTCGGTTCTTTGTCTTACTGGCTTTTGCTTAACAGTACCTTGTATATATCATCTGTACATTTATTGGGTAGCTATTCTCTCTCTCAAGCCTTTTCTCTTTTACATTGTTTTAAGGTGTTTGTTATATCCTCAAGGTTTTTTTTAGCATTCACCTTGCAGAGCATTATTCAACGTTGTGTATGACATACAATTACTATTAGCCTCCATGTAAGCTTTGTCCCACATATTACATTGGATTAATCATCATATTTTGCTTGCAAATTGGCAGATTTTAGTAGCTTGTTTTCTATGGTTCTGTCTCCCTATTTAGCATTAAGTATGACTCATGAATGACATTACTGAACCTGCTTATAAAGACTTCATTGCAAGGTGTTCTGAGGAACACACTATGCATTCTGCACAAACTGCCTGTTTCTATCTTTAACCTTGTCCTTTTTACTGCCCTTCCTTCCCGGTTCTATTTTGTATCAAAACCTTTCACCACCTACATGGTTTTTTATGTCAAAGACCACCTCTCTCTGTCACATTTTTCTACCACTGAACCATTGTTGTTTGTTTTGACCTCCAACAGTTTCTAACAAATGGCATTCTATCCCCTCTCTTATCTAAAACAAACCTTATTTTGCACCAGATTCAACTGAATTGCATTTTCTTGGCTTAGTCTATAGAATTCCAACTTGCTAATTGTTTTATATATCTTTCTAAAAAACAATTTTGGAGAACAGATGGCTACAACTGCCCATAATCCACAGCCAAAACCACTAGTCAACTACCAACAATCTTTGGCACCTACACTAATTTCTTGTTATTAGATCCCTGGGAACAGGTTGATAGAGTTAGGATAATTCCTCTTATAGTCCTGACTATGTTTTATAAAATAAAACACAGCCACAATGTCCATAGTAACGGTTACAATTTTAACGTCATTATGACCATTTCCACTGCGAGAGCTGTCAACATGAATCTTTGATAAGAACATGGAGATTTTTACCATTATTTTCCTAATCATAGATAATTACTGTACCAAATAAACGTTCACAGGGAATTGCAACCTAGGTTACATCATATTCCTTTGGTTTTCTGTGATATGCTTCCAGCAAAATAAATTGCTTTCCACAGCAGTTGTGATGTAGCAAAATCTCTACACATGTACCCCCTTTCTATTATTGTTATCAGATTCTATTTTTCAATTGCTCTGCTTGTATTGAGAGCCAAACGAAATAAATTCCCCTTAACAACAAACATTTATTGAGCACCTGTCTTAAGAAATGTAATGGCACATTATCTACGATCATTAAAAAATAAATAAAAATGTCCACTGTTCTGCTAAAACATTTCTTTGAGGATTAGTTCCTTTATATTGATGCAAGATCTGTTATCTTGCATCCTTCTTCAAGTGGCATATTTAAACCCTAGCTAGGATATTCTTTAGACTCAATGTTCTTCATTTTGGGACATATTATCCATGTGGATTTTCTTCTAGAGTGAAAATGTGATTGTGAGAAAATTTATCAGATACATTCAAACAATATGGAGCTGCACTTTTTGTGTGTGTGTGTGTTTTTTTTTTTTTTTTTTTTTTTGAGACAAAGAGAGCACATGAATGGGGGGGGTGGGGCAGAAGGGAGAAGGAGGGAAAGAATCTTAAGTAGGCTCCATGCCCAGCGTGGAACCTGTGGCGGGGCTCATATCTCCTGGCCCTGAGATCATGATGTGAGCCGAAATTAAGAGTCGGATGCTTAACCTGCTGATCTACCGAGGCATCCCCATGGAACATCATATTTACACTATACTTCACCAGAATGAAGTGTACATGATGGCAAGTGATCAAATTCTGAAGTCTTCATGAGTTTTCCTAAGTATATCATTGCCTTGCCCTAACACCACGAACACTTCAGTTGCTCACTGCCTTTTCCTTGGTATAAACTCCATCACCGTATGCTCTCAGAAATTGCTGTACTTTAATCCTATTTATCTCTTGAGCAATAACCATTTTGCCTCAGTTTGAAGAAATTATGTGCTTTATATGAAAAGTGGTGAGAACAAACAGGTTCTTCCTATCTTCATCATGAAGTTGGCATTATTTTCTTCATTAGTTCATTAGTAGTTCTCTGTTCTAGAAAGTAGATGTAATAGGCATTTTTTTTTTTCCTAAATAGAATCCCTTTTTTCTTTTGTTAAAAGTACCCATCCTGGCTCACTCAAGATGGGTACTTTTAATAAAAGTAAAAAGGAATTCTATTTAGGAAAAAAAGAAATACCCATCCTGCGTGTTTCATGGTTCTGGAAGAACTGCAAATAAGAGAATTCAGCACCATGGTCAGATTTGGACAATCAGATTATCCCATTTTCCAACAAAGAGTGATAAATCCAAGCAGTGTGCATGTGAATTCTTCTCTGGTATTGACATATGGAAACTGAGAGGAAAAATCAAAATTTTCCATCTTTGGTCACAAGAAAGTGTGTGGCCTAAAAGAGATTCCCTGACACTTAAAGATTTAGCCACAATAGGTAAAAACAAAGGCAATATATAAAACTGGCTTTGTGAAAAATAAGCATATGAGAGATGATGCATACTGTATGTATCTCAGTGGCATTGACTCAGTGTAAGGTCACGGCCCTTTGATCTGTGATCTCCCCACTATCTTTCCCACTTTCAGGAATACCACCCTTTTAAATTTCTCACTAAGTTATTTTGAGTTACTGGTCTATTAAATTGCATATAGAAATTATTAATACAGTAAGTAAGGTGGTCCTATTTTAAGGTACATAATAACAATTATAATAGCTAATGCATATTCCAAGTTTTTTGTATATCTGAGACTCTTCCAAATGTTTTATACATATTAGCAGCTTTAACCCTCTCAACAACTCCACAAAATATTTAAGGCGCAGAGAAGTTGAATAAATTGCCTGAGGCTTTGAGGGCAGAGTCGCCATCTCTTTCCAAGAGGTCTGACTCAGAAACTGACTTTAGACATGTTTATATACTGAAAAGGAGAGATGAGATCCATAGCAACTCCAAAGGTATCAGCTTTGGTGTTGTAAGAGCTACAAGTTGGTGTGTACTTGGCTTACAAGTCGGGATTTCAGTACTTTCCTGGCATTATCAAAAAATGACAAAAATTTTATATATTTAAGGCATGCAAGTTTCACCATAACCCTGTGGTGTAGAGATGATTAGCAAAATGAGGAACTAACTCTTGAATAGTATGTAACTTACTCAATCCACAACTAGTGAGAAAAGGGGATGGGATCTAAATAACCACCTGAGGGGCACCTGGGTGGCTCAGTGGGTTAAGCCTCCACCTTCCATTTAGGTCATGATCTCAGGGTCCTGGGATTGAGCCCCACATTGGGCTCTCTGCTCAGCAGGGAGCCTGCTTCCCCTCCTCTCTCTCTGTCTGCCTCTCTGCCTACTTGTGATCTCTCTCTCTGTCAAATAAATACATAAAATCTTTAAAATAAGTAAGTAAATAAATAGCCACCTGAATCTGAGAGTTGTGCTCTTTGCTTTGCCTGACTGAACAGAGACATGTAAATGTTAGCACCTGAGACTTACTTTAGGTCAGGGGTCTTTTTCTGTACATAACCCACTTTTGGAGAGAAAAGTAAACTCTCTCTATAGAATGGCGCTTATAACAGATCAGATGTAACTCTAAATTCCATTCGATCTTACAAGATAGAAATAAGTGTAAGGTGCTAGGCAAATAAGTAGAGGAAGAAATGTTTGGGACAGGTTATAGAAAAGAGAGGACAATGAATGCAGACAAAAGAATAAGAAAGCAGATGTTTAAGGCAGATTAGAATCTCTTGAGCAAGGCAGAGCAGAAAAGAGCAAGAAAAGAGTTGTTCATTGTGGACTGAGGGACTGTGAAGACACTTGAAAACTTGTCTGGGGCCAGGCTTTTAGGTGCTGTTGGCTTAGATAAATCAAATGCAGTCGTCAGTGGAGAGTTACCATAGGCTTTTGTAAAAAGGAGTGGTGTGATTGGTTCATTTTCCAACTATTTATGGAACATCCAAAATGAACAAAATACTGAACAAGCACTGTAGGAATCAATGGAAAAAAGGTATATCCCAATGCTGTCATGAGGGTAGACAATAGTCATGCAAACACACAAGACATGGTGAAATGGGACCTTTACAGATGTACAGGCAAAGCTGCAAAGCACTATGAAGAGTGCGCTTGATAGCCCCAAATACATCTAGATAGCAATGTAACTGGGCAGGGAGGCTTGAGATGGACTTTAACGAAAGTAAAAAAGCATGAGGGCAGAAACACATTAGATACAATCAGCTGTAAGCTATGTCCTTTTAGCTTTTTTTTGTTTTTCTTTTCTTTTCTTTTTTTTTAAAGATTTCGTTTATTTATTTGACAGACAGAGATCACAAGTAGGCAGAGAGGCAGGTGGGATGGGGGGGGAGAAGGCTCCCTGCCTAGCGTAGAGCCCGATGAGGGGCTTGATCCCAGGACCGTGGGATCATGACCTGAGCCGAAGGCAGAGGCCTAACCCACTGAGCCACCCAGGCGCCCCTAACATTGTTTTCATGATTAGCTCCACATTTAAGAATATGTCCCATCCAATCATCCCAACAAATTACCTGCTGACAACTATGTGGAGTACGTAAAGAATAGGTAGAAATTTGGAAAAATCACGCATATTACCAGTTATCATTCTGAGTTTAAAAAGTGAAATTAAAATAACGTGCATTGAATGTTATTGTATTGTCCATGTGTCTGCATATTTTACTTTCTAATTTTCATTGGAACCATGTAACATGCATAATAAGCACATGGTAACTTCTCAAAAAATATCTGTGGCGTGAATGGATTTGGTACATATTTTTTCTCTAAACAACAATGCGCTTGGAATCATTAATGCACATGCCAATGTAAATGTTTACTATATTTAAATTTATTTCCCTTTATCTCATGCTGTACCCAGAGTTGATTGCTTTTCAGCTTATAAGTGAAAGGTCACCATGTATAAGTAGAGGAAAATGAAATCGGTGACTTATAAACACATTTATTTAAATGGAATCAGGGCAGCAAAATCTAATTCCATATATAGTATTGTGAATTATTCATGTCTTTCATAGAAGTGGGCCACAAGCATTTGATGACATTTTGTAAATTCTAACATTTTTATTATGCTGAGTCCTATTGTGCTGCAGATTTACAACCTTACAGGTGTCCTAAAAAATATACACTAATGACATTACCCCCTCAGTACACATTGTTTTAATTGCAATTGTATTTACAAATAGCCTAATGAGTTGACACATCTTTGAATTACTCAGAAAACCAAATAGCTGGATTATTTTTGGTTTTTGGCTTAGTAGGAACAAATAGTGATTGTAAAGACTAAAATGCTAAGAGAAAATGGAACAGAGCTGAGTTACAATTGCTGGTTTATATTCAGACTGAGCCAGAACTGTTAGCGTTACTAAAAAACAGTATCAAGGTTCTAAAATACTCAGAGGTTTTTAATTACATAATTGACTTTTTCCCTTAATATACAGAGGTGCTAGTTCCCACATATACCTATTAATTTTAAATGGAAAGCAGAATGTGACCAAAGAAAAACAGAGTCATTGTAACTTAACTATTCAAAAGAAAACCTCTGTTTGCCGCCTTGGTCTAATTTAAAATATTCATCCCTGTGATTCTGGAGCAATACCATTTTCTGGTGACCTTCACCTTCCTTTCTCCATTACTGGTAATACTTGGACAAAGGGAGATAGAAGAGTGGAGTGAGATGCTCCCTAAAAGTAAAGGAGAAGTATAGGACTTAAAATGTCCCTATGACAAAATATACATTCAACAATAATGACCAAAATATCATTTATCAGTTATGTTAGTTTAAAAACTGGAGCAATTTAATGTTAGCTAAGAAACTTGAAATTCAAGGTCTTCTCATTCAGTAAGGCTTTTTCTGTGTGTATAGGTTGAACTAGTGATCAATAAGTATATTTTCTGTTTCCTAATGATGATAACTGCACATATTTATTTAATATGTAAGCCTTGTTTTGTTCTTTTGTGTATAAAAATAGAGGCATTTTTGTTAAGAGTGTAGTTTAGAAAAAGAGCATGAAATTAGAGATTTTGACTCAATCAAGTTAGGTTTCTCTATCACAAACCTAACTTCTCTCAACCTCAGATTTTTAATCTGTAAAAAGAGAGCATAATTGCCATACTCACAGGGTGGCTGTGAATTAATAGATGTGAAACCACTTTTAAAAACATTTTTGTAAGATATGCAAATCCAACGTGTTAAGAGATTGTTGTATAAAAATGAAAGATTGGTCTACAATCCACAGAAATGATAAATTTTAATGTGAGTTTTATGTAAATGATCTTTAAATGCTTAGCAGGCAGAGGTATAATCTTTCTGACCCATTAATGCCTTTCTTCATGCCAGCCTAAAATAAATTTAATAAGGCTTATATAATTAAAAAATGTAACCTTGACCTTGTGTTACCTTTCTTTCGTGAACTTTAAGGTTATCATGCGACATGTCTTTATAGGATAGAGCCAACTGATGTTATTTTGGAATAACCAGGCTATCAGACACGTTTTCAAAGAAGTGGAAGTATTGGCAGCTCTCATTTCAATAGTTTAATCTACTTGTTAAAGAAGAAAATAGCCTTATGAATCTTGGGCTAATAGGAAAGGAAGCCATCTAAATTCAAGCAGAAAGTCTAGTGAATAAAGCTTTATCTTATTAAAAAAACAAAAGAAAAAGAATGAGGATTGACAACAGTCTTTGTTAAGAATTATTTAAAATAATTGTAGCTATAAAGAAAAGTAGTATTTTTATGGCATCATAATTTCTTTTTCAGTGAATACTCAAATACTGGTGTAGTGCTCCAAAAGCAATTGAATATGCTCACAGAATTCAATTTGCTAATGAGTTTTCTTGCAGCTTTAGTTAATAATCCCAAAATGTCAATATTTACAAAATTTTACAAAAGTGTAAAATATCTTCATGAAGTCCAAATTCTATTGGTGTTTCAAATGACATTCTAACTAGATGATTTTGTAACAGTTACTTTTATGGCACTAATCTAAAGAACTCTGAACCCTGGGTCAATTTGCACACTAGTTGTCATTTTATGGACACATCAGCCTGTTCCTTCAAGTAAGTGAATCCTTTACTAAGGGTTCCTCCTCAAGGTTTACAGAAAGTTTATGTATTATTATCAGATCACATATATGTTGAAAAGTTGGTAAACGTTTTAGCCCCACCCCACAATAAACACCCACAGGTACATCATTCTGTTTGTCATTTCAGTGATCACAATCCATAAATCAAGTTTATGGATGCTTTAAAGATGTGGTGGGCAAATCTTCCTGTAAAAGGCTAGATAATATTCTTGGCTTTGTGGGCCATATGGTATTAGCTGCTCTACTCAACTCTGCTGCTATAGCACAAAGGCAGCCATAGGCAATAAGCAAACACATGAGCGTGACTCTGTTTCAATAAAACTATATTTACAAAGGTAGGCAGTATGCCATATTTGGCCACAGGTCATAATTTACTAACCCCTGTGTTGGGGAACCACTGGCACTAGGTGAACGACTCTTAGAATATGACAGAGTTGTAACAGTTAGGACTTCAACCATCTGATATTTCCAGACTTAGTATAGCTCACTTTTCAGCTCCTTACCCTATAGGATGTCCCTCAATATTTCATTCTCTATTAAATTATTTTTACCTAGACCTGTGGTCATCCAGATCAGGGACAACAATCCTGCCATGGCTGAATGTGTCCCCTGAAATTCATGTTGAAGCTCTAACCCCCCAGTGTGATGATATTTGGAGATGGGGCCTTTGGAAGGTAACTGGGTTTTGATGAGGTCAGGAGGGTGGGGTTCTTCAAGACGGGATTAGGAGTCTGGGGTCTCACAAGCTTTTGTTTTTTATCTAGGAATGAGGGAGAAGGACCAGTTGAGCTATTCTACTACTTGAAGTGCCCTCTTTACTTAAACCACTGCTTTCTTCTGTTTGCTGAGATCATTCCATGTCCCTTCCTGGTACCATGCCTGGCTTGCTAAAGCCAAAAAGCAAGAGCTCTGTTTGAGCCATTTTAGAGAAAAGATGACTTTCAAGTTGAGAGGACTGTTGTCATTTCTCTTGGATCTACTAGTGGCTTAGATGGGCCAGAATGGCACAATTTCATGGAGTCCTTGGTAGCAAAGATCGAAATAAAAACAAAACATAAAATTAAAAATATAGAAAACTGGGGCGCCTGGGTGGCTCAGTGGGTTAAGCCGCTGCCTTCGGCTCAGGTTATGATCTCAGGGTCCTGGGATCAAGTCCCACATCGGCCTCTCTACTCAGCAGGGAGACTGCTTCCCTTCCTCTCTCTCTGCCTGCCTTTCTGCCTACTTGTGATCTCTCTCTGTCAAATAAATAAATAAAATCTTAAAAAAAAATAGAAAACCTAGAATTAATGTCAGACTATCCAAAAAATTCTCATATCCATTCCTATATGTTAGTAGTTGTCATTAAGTTCCAGTGAAATTAAGGTCCTCTTCCATTTTGGTTATTGTTGGTTGTTAACTGGGCCGTTTTGGGTAAGAAAAATGTCCATGGGTTAAAGTTAAGAATATTTTCATATACTTGTTCTTTTAAAGCCCATCAATCTCTCGATTATTTCCTCTGCTTAAAGATAAAATAAGAGGTGAAATTCCAGTTACAAGAACACACTCTCAATGGTGGTGAAATGAGTTGTTTTAAAAATATGGAGCATTTTATCAACTTGCATGTCATCCTTGTGCAGAGGCCATGCTAATCTCTGTATCATTTCATTTTTAGTTTATGTGCTGTTGAAGCAAGCATGAAATGGATTTCTTAATCAGCAGCAATAGGAGCAGGGATCCCAAATGCCAAGGTTAGTTAATGAGTAACCCAGCAACTCACACATAAGGGATTCTTCAAGAAAACACACTACTTGTTTTTAGTCCTACTGAAATATCCAGGAATGGATACAAATTTATAATTTGCATATAAGATCATCTTTCAGAGGCTCTTGTTCTTATTTGGCTAGACTACTTGTGTCTTATACATCCCCCATCCTCCTAGAATTTACTTCAATATAATCTACACTTCCTTACAATCAGTACAATTGCAGGTACAGTCTAAGCAAGGATGGGAGAGACCTAAGAGAATTATCCTGAATAAAGAATCCTCTTTAACTAAATATCTTTAACATCAAACATGAACCCTTAAAAGACCATTCCTCATTTATCATGGTGGGTTTATGGAAGCAGTCAAACCTTTGGATAGTAGGAAGCCATGAGCCAAAATCCCAAACCACAGTTCAAACTTCCACTGTAATTTCCTAAAAATGTACAGGCCATCAGATACCAAGAATTCTTACAGGCAATTTCAGGTTTCATTCTTAACCATTGTCTCCACTCACTCTCATATTAAATCACATCAACATGACAAACCCTTAGGAGTATGCCAAATGAGGTAGGTGAGGCTCAGAGGGTTGATCTGGGCTTAGGACTAACAAGGAATCATTGGATCCAACTGACTTCCACTTAGTTTTAATACTTAACCAGGAAATAAGCAACATAATACACACTTGGTCAAGGCAATGCCTCCCTATACTTTTCAGGTTCCTCCTCACAGCACACCTCAGGTTTGGAGGTCTTGGTACTGTCAGTGGAGAGTGGGAAGTCATCCTGATGAATAAAGCCCAGAGACTTGGACTTGTCAGGTCCCCTCCACCCAAAGGCCCAACTCTACTCTATGGACCATCGTTTTACAACAGTAACCATTTCTTGCTATGGTACATGTATATACATGTTTCATTTCTTCTCCATCCGAAGACACAAGATAGCTTGGGAAGTCTGGCCATGGCCTATTTTAGAGACTGCATGAAATTATATATAAAATTATGGGTATTTCATTACATCTTTATTTTTCAGAAGGGAAATGCTGTTCCTTTCAGCTAAGTGGCCTGTGACCCAAAATTTAAGAAAACAAAACAGGGGGGCACCTGGGTGGCTCAGTGGGTTAAAGCCTCTGCCTTCAGCTCAGGTCAGGATCCCAGGGTCCTGGGATCGAGCCCTGCATTGGGCTTTCTGCTCAATGGGGAGCCTGCTTCCCCACCCCCTTCTGCCTGCCTCTCTGCCTGCTTGTGATCTCTGTCAAATAAATAAATAAAATCTTTAATAAAAAAAAAAGGGAAGAAAACAAAACAGGGGCACTTGGGTGGCTCAGTCATTTGAGCATCTGACTTCAGCTCAGGTTATGATCTCAGGGTCTGCACTCAGCAGGGGGTCTGCTTATCCCTCTTCCCCACCCCCTTGCTTGTGCTCTCTCTCTCTCAAATAAAATCTTTAAAAACAACAACAACAAAAAATCTCACTGTTACAGAAGATGCCATTCAGACAAGGGAACAAGTGATATTGTAACTACAAGACAGAAAAAATACCAAGTGTTTTATCTTGGGAAAATATTCTAACATAATTCTAATTTATGAAGATATAAATCACCCACGTTAGTGAATTTCTTTTTTTTTTTAAATTTTATTTATTTGACAGACAGAGATCATAAGTAGGCAGAGGCATGCAGAGAGAGAGAGGAGGAAGTAGGCTCCTTGCTGAGCAGAGGCCAGATGTGGGGCTTGATCCCAGGACTTTGGGACCATGACCCGAGCCGAAGGCAGAGGCTTTAACCCACTGAGCCACCCAGGCACCCCACATTAGTGAATTTCTAATCAGAAAATTAGATTTTAGCTACTTAACTAAGTCAAATTCCAGCAAGTATTTCTGAGAAACATCCTATCTGCTGGACACTAAAATTAGGTGTGAGATGCAAAAAGTGCATCAGGGATTGTTTTTTTCCCCTCATAAATGTGATTTTTATTGTACCTATCATACCACGTGCTGTAATTTTAGAATCATCATTATTTCCACAAAATTAGTTCCCAAATTTACTGAAGACATAGTAGTTATTCATTAAGCAAGTATTTATTGAGTATTTACTGGAAGTTAGATATACTTCCCTGTCCACCCCTCATCCCCATCCCCACCCACCCCTACCCCAGGAAATTCAGTGCTAAGCAAGGTAAGTCTCTGTTTTTATGAAAGGCAGACTCTTAAGGTAAATTATTTATTTGGGAGAAAGAGAGAAAGAGAAAGAGCAAGAACATGAGCATGAGGAGGGCCAGAGGGAAAAACAGACTCTCTGATGAGCAGGGAGCCTGATGTGGGGCTTGATCTCCGGACCCTGGGACCACGGCCTGAGCTGATGCAGCCACCCAGGTGAACCGGGAGGCAGACTCTTAAGGTAAAAGATTAGAGACATAAAATGTTCAAAGATAAACAAATAAATGACAGAAGTTATTTTGGGCTATTAAGAAAATACAGCACAGTAATATCAACTAAAAGAGTAAAATGGGGAAGTTTCTCCTGTTGGTGAGGTAGTCAGAAAATGCCACACTAGGTCAATATATCTATATATAAAATAGCAGCTGGCATAGAGTTAAAAGATATTTTCTCTGTCCTCAAGAAATAAACAATATGGAAACAATATGTGAAAATAAAATAGTATAATGAAATTTCATAAATGCCAGGATTGGTAATATGGACAAGGAAACAACAAATTCTATCAGTGCAAGAGACCCAATTGTCTGTTTGTCTGTATTAGCTTTTTGAAATGAGATTTGGAAATAAACAGATAAAATGTGCAATATAATCTTTTAGAATGCTGGTGTAATATAATTAAGCTTATTATTTGTCATTATTTCAACTTATTTATAATTAATTCATCCTACAAACTGCCCCTTATGAATATACTCAGCTAAATTTAGTTGCAGATAGATTATTTCATTTCAGAAAGATTAAAGGTCATGAAGAGAATGATAATTATTCAGAAATAGGAAGCAAGATCAGTCTAATAGTATCATATAATTGGATATAGTTTGGGTTTGGAGAACATGATATATGTTGAAAAAACCAAGAGGCAGGTACTTGGTTTGGAATAGTTATTGATGGGCTAGGGCATGATAAGCCTACACAGGTCAAATTCAAATCACAGAATTGGTTCAATTCTACACTATGGAGTATTATGCCTCCATCAGAAAGGATGAATACCCAACTTTTGTAGCAACATGGACGGGACTGGAAGAGATTATGCTGAGTGAAAGAAGTCAAGCAGAGAGAGTCAATTATCATATGGTTTCACTTATTTGTGGAGCATAACAAATAGCATGGAGGACATGGGGAGTCAGGAGAAGGCAGTTGGGGGAAATTGCAAGGGGAGGTGAACCATGAGAGACTATAGACTCTGAAAAACAATCTGAAGGGTTTGAAGAAGTGGGGGGGGGGAGTTGGGGGAACCAGGTGGTGGGTATTAGAGAGGGCTCGGATTGCAGGGAGCACTGGGTGTGGTACAAAAACAATGAATACTGTTATGCTGAAAATAAATTAAAAAAAATGATTAAAAAAATAATTCTTGAGCACACACAGATGAGGAATTATTTAAAACTTGGAGATAATCATGATACTATATTTTTACTCTAAAACATTCAGCATAATGTTAATAGCATAATCTCTATGATCAGGCTCCCCAGGTTGGAAACCAAGTTCTATGACCTAAAAATGTTCTATATCTCAGTTTCTTCATCCTTAAAATACATTTTTTGGTAATTTAAAAGGCTACAGGAGATAAAAACTGAACAAAGAACAATTATGAAAATTAATAATTATTAGCTAGCTATAATGTAAATAGGTATAATCCCAGCTAGTGGGAGAGATGCAGGGCTCTGTAAAATTCAAAAATGGGGAGACTGCTCTTGATAAAATGGATCAGAAAAAGCTTTTAATGAGTTGGGATTGAGCTGTGCCTGTAAATAAGTAACATCCTAACATGTAGAAATGAAGGGAAAAAAGATCAAAAAGAGGAAGATCGGAAAGGAAGCCTCTTTTAGGAGCAGTCAGGTAAACTCATTTTTCTAGAGTGATGACACTTGGCTTAAAAAAATACGAGTTTAATTTATTCACTCTTAAATTGATGTATTTTTTATGAAATGTAAGAATATATTATATTAGGGACAAATATTCTAACATAACATGGTGACCTACATTATCTGAATTGATTCATTTATTAAACCGTTTTTGTTTTCCAACTCTGTGTGAGCTATGAGGATGTAGAAAGAGAAACAAAAATCATGCAGGATAGAAAGGTGTTTGGGATATAGATTGTAGGTTTTCTGGGGTACCTGAGGTTCAATATTATCCATTCTCTAGATGAAAAGGGACTCTAATCCACATGACACTGAGGATGAGAATATTAAGCAGTAACATAATGAGAAAAAGTTGCCTAAGATGTTTAGTTCCACAAAAAGTACCATCCCAGGAGGGCATGAAGAGCCTCTTCCAGCCAAAGAAATTCAAACACATTCTCACCCTCATAGTATATGTAACACGTTAGAATGGTTAAAGGAAAAAATGATTAAACACTTAAACCGAAATTTAGTATCAAACTTTCTATCGCCAACCAATATGTGTTTGTTATGCATTTCTAAAAAGGATTTATAAGAGATGAAACATACCCTGATAAGAATAAATGTAAAAGTGAGCTTACTACAGGTAGGTTTACTGAAGCTTGCAAAGAAATGATTCCAAGGAAGACAGGTTAGCTAAGTAGGCACAGCCTTAGAAAGACTATACTCATAACATTATATTCAGATAACTAGCATGTCAATGAATACATTATTGCATAATATGATCTATGTATTCAAAAAGTATTTACTACAAATATAAGACACTTATGTTGGTTGAAAAAAAGGGCCATCATGTATTTTTTACGTAAATTAATGTTACCTCTATTCTAACAACAACTACAGCTATGTTCAAATGCCCAAGAGTATGAAAGAATAACTAGTTGCATGTTATCTTAGAAGGATTTGATTTGCAATACTGTATTAAAAAAAAAAAAAACAAGCTTAACTGCAAAGAAATAAAAATCCAGTTGTATAGGAACTGAAATAAAATGGCTGGGAAGACTTTTAAGAACTTGAATGTTTAAACGTGATTGTTTCTAACTAGAACATCTTCTAGAGATTTCTTTTAAGCAGCAGCATTATCTTAAGAAACACTTGTAAGGCCTCCAATTCATCCCCAGAAAGCTGATGTGCTAAATGAACAACTGAGGCCAATTGAGTTCTACAGGGACATAAAAAGAACTTCTCCGAGAAAGCTGGTTATTTCTAATAAAATATAAAAGATCTGCTAAGGGGAAAGATTAGTGAGACAATAAAAATAAGAGAAGACAAGTTATAAATACAAAATGGCAAAAGAAGAAATAAATGTCAACATATAAAAAATACTCTCCCTCAAGCAACAGTGTACTTTCAAATATATTCAAGGAAACAACACATATACTCATTTTCCCCTTTATAAATGATAGGGAAACAGGGAGAATGGTTTAGGAACTCAGATCTGACACGTATTTGGCAGCCATGTATAAAAATGCTGTGTTTGGTTTCTGATAGGGAACCTTGTTTTAAGTTTTGATTCACAGTTTATGGGCATATGGAACATGTTAGCTTTGTTCAATAGTTAGGAAAAGAAAATAACCTTTTGTCCTAGATTCAGCTCTTGCAAAAATCCAGATCTTACCAGGAAAAAACAAAAATAAAAAACAAACAAACAAACAAAAAAACCCAAAAACAAATATAATGTAAAAGCAGGAAATAATCGGCCAAACACAGGTATTTAAAGTATTTAAACAAATTGTTTGCATTTCTTATTCACTTCACCTTACAAAGTTTACCTGAAATCAAATTTATTCAGAACACAATAGAACTACTAAAATATTCAAATTACCAGAGACTTGATTTATAAAATAAAAAGTACACATAAATTTAGCTATCAAGATACTATGCAGTGAATCATTTGAAGTAACGATTATTGCTATTTTGCCCATGAGACTTCAGGTACTAAGAAAACCATCCATCAATTTACATAATATGGTGAGTGCTGAGAAAAGGATGTTTGTGCCCCATGCCACTATTATTTGTTTAAACAGGAGCCACATTCATCAGTAGACATATTTTAGGCTGTTAAAGCAAAACACTATTCTGTTGTACAACTTTAGACATATTGATCAAGTCTCTGTGCAGAGTTCCTCATATTTCTTCTTTATCTCTCTCTCTCTTTTTTTTAAAATATGGGACATTTAATATCTTGCCTCGACTATGGGACCGTAATCTTTTCTCCACTCCATTTAAGATCTCTCTTAAAACTAACATATCATAATTGGTAGGCATATATATGTGTTATATTTCAATTCCTTAAAAACATATTACAGTGAATTAGGTTTTTTAAACACTAAATAAGATGAAATCAAAGGCAATGTATGGGAAAGGCAAATGGGAAAGGCAATCCTAAATGAATTGGTAGCTCTAGCCATGAGTTTGGAGACCTCTGAAATAAAATGATGCGTCTGTATGTTCTCTTATCACCAAATTGGGAATGTTCTTCAATCAATTAACCAAAACCTATAAAACTGTACACTCAGTATAACAAGAGAAAGGGACTCATGTACCCATCCATCTTTCTCTTGCTTTTATTCTCATACTTGTATCATCTTTTTATCATATATATATCAACACAATCATGTATACCAAGCATGTTTATAACATCATGTGTGACTTAAGGTCCCTTTTACATGGAACTACATAATTCTATGATAGATACTTTAAGATCCAAAATAGAGTGAATAATTTTGAATTTACATTTTCTGAATCATTCTTTGCATTTTAGGTTACATATACAATTTGTTTCAAGCAAATGGTACCTGCATATTTTTTCCCAGTGGTGCTCCAAACTTGCTTCTACTTAGGAAAATATAGGTAATGACAGTACTCAGGAAACATATGATTTCCTTTTTAAACATAGGAATCTAAGCTATTTTATAAAGAGAAGGATAATGATGTTGTTTATGAATAGGCTATTATTTATAAAGGATTGACCTATTCACATCTCTCAAAAAACTTTATAATATGAAGTAAGTAGTAGCGGGTCATCATTTTATCCTCAGTTGATGACTTAAAGCACAAGTAATCTGAATTGTTGGTCGTGGTTGGATCTATTTTCTTTAGAAAACACATAAGCATAAATCTTGTATGGATGGAGGCATTCTACTTCCCCAAGGAGGGGACCTTGGTAGGCATGAGGGAAACTGCATAAAAATCTGCATATTTATCAATAATGTATTCTAGGTCTACTGATGTTTTATTTCTATCTTTTCTCCCCAAAAAGCAAAAACAGTCTGGGAAACTTGACTGGTATGTTGGTGTAAAAGGTGAAAGATTTATATGGTCTGAAGAGAAACCAGAGTACTGAGGTCTTGCCATCAGACCTCTTTGTATTTCTCCACATGTGGTGGTTCAAGGGATTACTATACATATCCTCCACTTGTCCACTAAGAATTATCATTGTGCCACTTCAGAGAAAATAACTCTGCAATAGTTAAGTACCATTTCTCCCATGGTTTTCCTCTGGTTTTATATTTATTATTTTTGTTTGTTTCAAGTTTTTATTTAAATTCTAGTTAACATATAGTATAACATTGGTTTCAGGAGTTGGTAACACCCAGGAATTCTCACAAGTGCCCTAAAATTATGTCTACATGTTTTAAGCTCCACAATATTATAACTTTATATTTAAATGGTTTATATCTTTGGAATTTATTAATAAAGGAAAATTATGTATTTCTTCTGTCACTTTATTCCTGGTTTCTAATATCATTTCCTTCAGCCCAAAATGTCTGTTAGAATTTCTTATAGCATAGGGATTTATCTTGCTCTGTATTCCCTATGTTTCTTAATTTCTAAATTTATTATTCATTAAATTTGGGAAATTTCCAGCCAGCATTTTTCTAACATTTCATATTCCATCCTCTATTTTTTTTAAAGATTTTTTTATTTAGTTGACAGAGATCGCAAGTAGGCAGAGACACAGGCAAAAGCAGGCAGAAGCAGGCTCCCTGCTGAGCAGAGAGCCGGATGCGGGGCTTGATTCCAGAACCCTGGGATCATGACCTGAGCCGAAGGCAGAGGCTTTAACCCACTGAGTCACCCAGGCGCCCCCATTCTCTATTTTTAAGATTCAAAATATACACAGGATAAAATAACTGATATTACCTCATGTTTATGGTTCTAACTTTCTCTTGCTTAGATTTATTGACTTTATCCTTTGATCTTCAAATTTAATTTCTCTGGTCTTTAGTTTACTGATATTTTTCTCTGCAATCTCCCATTGGCTGTTAAAGCTATCCATTTTTAAAAATTTAGATATTTTATTATTTATGAATATAGAAGATATACCTTAAGTTTTTATAGATACTTTTTGTGATTGTATTTCATTAAAATATATTTCCATTTGTATCATGAACTAATAATCTTGACATTTGATACTGAATGTAAAGCCATTACTTATAAAAATGTACAGATTTACTTAATGGTGAAGGTGAAAAATAACACTGGACTTTCAACTGATTTTCTTTTTGATCAAAAGTGACTGACAGAGTTAAATTAGTATTAAACAATTAGAAGCAAAAATATTTAATAGTATAAGTCAATTAACAAAAGTTATGAAAAATTATGCCTGATTCTAATATTCTCTAATAGGCAAAATTCAGCATAATTTAACCTTACATTTTCTTTTTAACATAAATTAACAAAGTATGAAATTTGGTAAAAACAATCAGTTTTGGGGGCATATGGATGGGTTGTTCAGTTAAGCATCTGCCTTCAAGCTTAGGTCATGATCCCAGGAGTCCTGGGATAGAGCCCGCATCCCTGCATCAGGCTCCCTGCTTAGCGGGGGAGCTTGCTTCTCCCTCTCCCTCTGCCCTTGCTCATGTACTGTCTCTTGCTTACTCTCTCTCTCAAATAAATAAAATCTTAAAAAAAAAATCAGTTTTCATTGTTAATTTCTCATGAATGGGCAACTTTTCTCCATGTATTTTTTTGACAAATAAACATTGAGTGTGTGCTCATATTCAATATTCTTCTTCTGTCACAAAGCACTCAATGACTAAATGCTAATAATCATGTTGTTGTAAACAAGCAAAGAGTGTATCCTCCCATTATTTACCATTTAAGTTTATTACGAGTGCTGTATATACATATACATTATTTGAAAAGCAGATGGAAAATAGGGTATTTTTTAAATAAAATTATTTTAAGAGCAATTATTCTCATTTTAAAAATGATAATAATACATATTAGTATATAGAGACTACTTTAATGTTTCATACTTTCAATAAACTGAAATGTAATAAAAATGATTTTACTTAAGGTCAGTTGTACACACTGCACATACACTAAATTAGTAGCCATAGGGTTAAAATATAAGCATTCATTAAAATTCAGACTATTCTTACATATGAAAGACCATTATTTTTTCATTGCCTTCTTTCTTACTTAATGGTATGCTTCACTTAAAATGACAGTTTTTTACAATGGAAAGAAAACTTAACAATGCTCTAAGCCACTCCTTTTTTAAAAATGAGATAATTGCTATGGGTGGATGTCCCCCCAAATTTTGTGTGCTGAAAACCTAACGCCCAAGGTAATGGTATTGGGGGGTTAGGTCTTTAAAAAATTTTTTAAATTGTTTATTAACATATGATGTATTATTAGCCCCAGGGTACAGGTCTGTGAATCACCAGGTTTACACACTTCACAGTACTCGCCATAGCATACACCCTCCCCAGTGTCCATAACTCAACCACCCTCTCCCTACCCCACTCCCCCCAGCAACCCTCAGTTTGTTTTATGAGACTAAGAGTCTCTTAGGGTTCGTCTCATTCCCAATCCCATCTTGTTTCATTTTTTCCTTTCTTAGGGTGGGTTAGGTCTTTAGGAGGTGATTAGATCATGAGGATTGAATCTTATGAGTGGGACCAGTGTTCTCATAAAAGGGACACCAGAAAGCTAACTTTTCCTTCTTCCATAAGGAGAGGACACAATGAAAAACTGGCACTCTGCAGCTGGAAAAGGGCCTTCACCATAACCTGACCATGCTAGAACCCTGATTTAGGATTTCCAGCCTGCAGAATAGTGAGAAATTTCTGTTGTTTCTAAACCATCCAGTCTGTGGTATTGTATTATAGCAGCCTGAGTGCTGCTAACCCAAGACGTTAACCTAATGATGCTATGCAAATTGCCTGTGTTCATAGATGGGAAGTGGCAGATAGGAGACTGGAATTAGGTCTACATAGAGCTAATTCCAGAATATCTTACCTTTCTAACTTATATTGAGCTTTTAAAAGAAGTTAATTGCATTTTCCTAGTCAGGCATATTAAAATTTTCCACACAAATTAACAACACTGTTATACATAGAGAAGTAATGGTCAGTGTTCGAATAGAATCTGGCAAATGGGTGGTAAAAATAAATTTAAATTTCCATTTAAAACCTAGGATAAAACCTTCATGTGTATTGTTTTCTTGAAACAGTAAATATTCATATACATTGAGAAATATAATACTTCTTTTTCTACAGAACATTATGGTGATAGTTCTTAAAGACTTTTTAAGTTTTATGCCATGTACACTTAAATGTAACATTATATTCACAAGGTCCTAATTTTAGGAAGAAGACTTTGTTTCAATGTCTGTCATTAGACAGAATATGGTCTGCTTAACTAAACTAAACTAAAAGTAGTAGATGTGAAACACAAAAAACAAAGATAGACAGATGCTGTAAGCAACCTCTAAGATGGCGCCCAATGATCCTAGCCTTCTGGTATTCTTACCCTTGTGCAATTGCCTCCAGTTGAGTATGGAGTGCATTTATTGATGAACTTCTAACAAGGAGAATGCAGAAGTGATAGGATTATCACTTCCAAGATTAGGTGCCCAAAAGACTTGTGCTTCCTGTCTCTCATCTACAGCAGTCATATTGTGAGGTCACTCAGGTAGCCTACAGAGAGGCCTATGTGGTAAGGAGACAAGGCCATGTATGTGAGTTTAGAAGAGCACTATTCTGCCACAGATTAGTCTCCAGTTGCCTAAAGTCCAGGCCAACAGCTTGCCAGAAATTTCATGAGATTCTGAGCCCCAGCACCCAGCTAAGTTGTGTCCACATTCCTCACACACAGAAACGATGACATAATAAGAGTTTGTTGTTTTAAATCTTGAGATCAGGGGGTAACTTTTTACATAGTTGTACTTAGCCACCATAATACAATTGAATAGAAGCAAAACTAAAACTCAAGAGTATCATCATTATTTCCTTTCCTGTTCCCAAAATATTGCTTTTGCGAAATAGCTTTTAGCTAAAGGTCAAAATCAATCTTGGCTTTCCTTTTAAAGACTATCTTGGTGTTTGCTTCCCAAAAGAGTATTTATATTTCCATAAACTTTAAGGCCACACTAGGTTTCATGTATGTTTTAAATAACAAAATCACTCTGCAAATTACATTGCTTTTTACTTCTTCTAATCACCTGGGATAATGGAAGAGAAATTGTTTGCCAGTTGAGTTCCCTCGAAGTAACATGCCACAGCTAATCAGCGCTCTGGCTCTGTAGTTACAGAGAGACTGTTAGCAAGGGGTTCTGCTTTATGATGCTGCGGGGCCACCATTATTCACCCCTGGTTTAACACCATGTAGAGGTGGCAATAAGAAATCTAATGAAGAAACCATCAAGCCTGGAGTAGTAATTTCAGGAGAAATCATGCATGGTTGTTTGAATAAGGTTGAGTAAGAATTGACATTTTATGTTATTGACTGTTGTATAGGTGCTTTACCCTCTCATCCTTTGTACGTTTATGCCACTGTGATTCCTTCTGTTTTAGTAAGCAATAGAGCGTATTATCACCAGAGTCCTATCGTTGTGCCAGACTTCTCCACAGCCGTTCCAGTAATAATTTTTTTACTAAACAACAATCTCTAAAAAAGATTATGAGAAGCTGTGCTACTCTTAGACTGGTTTTGTTTTAAATTTTTTATTGTTTTTCTACAAAATGAGATTGCCTAGCTTAGAATACTTGGGAATTCTTCCTTCTTCTAAACTTGCCTGTTTTCTTGCTAATTGAAGTAGAACATTTTACATATTTTATTAAGGTTGTGATATATACAGAAAGTCAAATGCTCCTCTTTTATGAAAGATAAGCTCAGGCTTGTCAACAAAATTGAAGCAATGCTATTATAAGCACATAAAATCTGCATTGGGTAATTTACAACATCTTGTCCTATTAAAGAAATCTATATACTTGAACTTCAAAAGTAATCTTAGTTTCTTTAAACAAACTTTAAATATTGAATGTTTTGACCTAGCTTTTAAAACTTTTTGAAGTTCATAGAAAAAAAAAAGAACTACCACATTGATCAATTTATTACACCTTTGCTATCTGATACAAAAAACGATATTTCCATTACTTTCATGTATTTTTTTTACAAATACTTACAGAAGATAGGAATTTATTCTGTTTTATCAAGCTAAAGAGGATATTTCTATTTCGGGGATTTAAAACAGTGAGTCACTGGCATAAATGTTGAAGAGAAGTGCTTAATCACCAACTGAAATTTAACTTTACTATTTTTAAAACTGTGATTCATCATTCTTGGTTGAAAATCTATAGCTAAGGTAGCTATTGTTTATTTCCCTGAGTACTCTAGTTCAATGCTAACACAGAATTTTTTTTTGAAATGAGCAATTTTTTGAAACAAATTAAACCACAAATCACAAACCAAATTAAATCAGATTTCTCAAGTATCTAAAAGCAAAATTGTTCTAATTCTTTAGGATGTTATGTACATCTGAAGCATAACTTCTGTAATTGTGTTTAAACTTTAGACTCTATTGCCCCATGGCAAGGACACTAAGGCAGTTCATTTGGCTGATAGGTCTCTGAGAGACCAATTGAAGCTATTCAGTTCAAATGGTAGAAAAGAATTCAATCCAGGTGCCTTATTGAGTGATTTCTTAGCTTAATCAAGAGGGCTGCAAAATGAGCCTGATGATATTTCATCTGAGATATAATTGTTGAAGAAAGAGACTCATGGGTGGAGATGAAAATGCACGGGTAGAATACTCTAATTTCCTTATTCTGTCATTTAAATATGTCTTTCTAATTGCAGCCTATGTCTATCAATAACTGTAACTTACAAACATTCCCAGATTACTCTTAACAGCGATGCTAAATGGAGTATATTGCATAATGAATCTGTGCCCAAATTTCAGTAGCTTTCTGACTTACAGAAATAAACATTTTAATTTCAACAGTCTCAGAGTTTCTACCTGTTGAACGATATAAAGTCCAAAGTCTATTTTTCTACTAGTCTAATTTCTACTAGAAATTACTAGTAATTTCTACAAAGTCTGTTTTTCCCTTCCTAAAAATTTTCCACATGTTACTGAACAATGCCTGCCTGTTCTACAAAACTCTCCAGGTGATTGCTGACCTCTTTGAGAACAGTTCCTGCAGAACCTTACAGGCCCCTGAAGTCAACTGCATGTTCCTTCCATAGGTGTATGTTCCCTCCAAGCCATAGACCATTTCCTCCCTCAACTCAACAGATCACATGAAGTCCAGACTGGGCTCTACATGTGATCACAAAAGACATGGAATGCATGACAATAAGAGAGACATGATAAGAGTACGGTACACACTAGTTGTAAGTGGTTACTTCTTCCAGGCTATTCCTTGATTTGCAACCTCAGCCCTGAATCCAGCACATCCTAGATACGACAAATAAATCTTCCTTTGCCCACTATAATGTTTTAGTAGTGCAGGAGGGGGATGATGGTGGCTTAAGCACACGTGTGTTTCTGTGTTTCTATAATGGAAGACTAGAAACATTTGGGATGTGTTTTTAAGTGAGTACTGGATTTATCGACGGATTGGATGTGTAGGTGGTAGCAGATGAGGTTAGCATACAACTCCCTGATGGAATGGATGTGGGAAATCAAGAAAAGCTCTTTTGCCGGTTTTGAAAATCTGGAAATCCTCTCTTCCCACTAGTCAGTGCACAACTATTCCAGTGTTCCCCTCACACTCTACAGGCTCATTAAAGCCTGGAAGGAAATGGACCAGGCATCACCCACCTCTTCATGGTTATTCTATTCCCTTAAAAGCCCAAATGGTTAAACCGTAATAATTCTGGTTTAAATGGACAGGTTGTAATTTGCTTCCTTAGATTAATAACGTTGCCTAAGTAGAGAGATTTTAACACATAAAAAGTCAATAGTTGGATGCTTGTTTAAATGGACATACAAAAAGCACAATATAGAAAGCACAGTGAATCAGCCGTGAAAACTCAACAGTATTTCGCCCGTTATTACATTTTGTGAAATGGCTGGCCAGATTTTCATTGAATTTATTTATTTCTGTATTTATTTTCCATTGAATTTAGAAGGCAGGTACAGAAAAAATATCTTTTGGTGCCCTTAGGATTCCCTCAAACACAGAGGCAGACATTCTTCAGCAAAGCTAACACTGTGGGATAGGAGAGACCACTATGACACACCTTGCTAAGTAAGATGTCTTTCTCTCAACGAGGATGGCCTCTGAGGTCTTCCTGACCACGCTTTGTAAACCACCACTGCTCGTTCTAGCCTCTCAACCTCCTTTCTCTTTCTTCACAGCTCTGATCACTATGTGGCCAAGTTACATATCGGCTTCTTCACTTTCTACTGCCTGCCCCTCTTTCCCCAGATCCAGAATGGACGGCAGATTTTCTATGCGTTTTGCTTACCACTGTGTCTCCCGCCCAGACTAGCAACTTATACACAGGAAACAAGCACCTCAGAGGGCTTGTGAAAAGTGCACATGGAGGCATAAATACTCCAGGTGTGATTCTGGCTGCGGTCACTAGCAAAATCTGTCATTTAGCTTCTGTTCCAGCCTTAGCCTTTCAGAGACAACACAGGGAAATGTCAACCTCCTTGTCATTTCTGACATCCCTGACCTAGTAGGTGATCTATGATGATGTTAGCACACAAGAGATACCATCATATCTCATCAGTAACACAACATCAGGCATAGAGACATGGAATGAATAACAAAATATTTACTTTTTTTTTTTAAAGGAAAAATTAGAGATGTAACTTACAGTAAAGAAAAAAAGTCACCTTATGTGTTTTAAAATTCTTCCATTTAAAAAGCATATTGTGTGGAAAATAGTCAATAGTCAGGGATGGATGTAATGGTCATTAGCTATAACAAAGCAATTAAAAACTTTCAAGTATTTTAATAATTAGCAAAATAGATTAGCGGTTGATAATACTATAATAACTTTGTATGGTGACAGATGATAACTAGCCTTATTGTAGGGACCATCTTGTAATGTATAAAAATATCAAATCTCTCTGATGTACACCTGAAATAGAATACCGTCTGTCAATTATACTTCAGCAAAAAAGAGTTTCAGTTACATATGAATTTGTTATGGATAATTTCAGTAAATTCACTTAGGCTTCTTGTGCAAACTTGTGTTTATAAAAAGCTCAGAGATTATACTAGGCACAAAATTAAAAATAACAATTTAACTTCCACATCATTTACTTCCACATAGACCATACTTGTTTCAAGAGAAGTCCTACTGAATATTCTTCACATAATTGAGAATGGAATAAAGTTAAGACAGGAACTTTGCCACCTCAAACTGCCCAGGGGAGCAAAATCTCCAAGATCACTTAGGACATCTATAATAAATCATCTCTCATCTGGTCTGAAGAAGAACATCAAAGTACAAAAAAAAAAAGAAGTGTTCAAGTAAATGAGGTATCAGCAACATATTTTGTTTCCGCAACTCAGACTTCATAATAACAGGCTTTCAAAAATGCATTAAGTGTAAAATATGCTTAACAACAACAAAAGTAAACTTGTTCTAAAACAAGGCAATTCCTTAGAGTGTTGAGTTTATGGACACAAAAGCTTTAATCAAATTTGCTGGAATAATCGTGTCGAAACACCAAATATTTTGACTAATTAAAAACAAGTTGCTTTTGAGAACTACCCAAGGTACAAATGAGAGAAAAACTTTTCTTAAAAAAAAAAAAATCTTGTTGAAAAAAATTTTTCTTCTAAACAATATCTTCTGTAAAATATGGTTAATGATATCTATTGAGCCAGTTGCAAATAACCATGTATTGAGATGTGCAACTGAGAAAAAAATAGCAAGAGTGAACTAGTGGCTGGCAATGCTAAGAACTTAATTCCTGCATTATGCATTCTCAAACTCTTAAGATTTTGCTAAAATTTCAAAGAGTAAAATCGGATTTAAAATGTGCCGAGAGTTTTAAATTCTTTATCACATGTCTTTCTTTAATGTGTATGTTAAGGAATATATTGATTGATTGACTTTAAGAGGCAAACATTCATCTGTCAGCAAAATGTCTATTGGGTAAATCACTGTTATGTGATACAAAACACAAAGAGGACTTTGATGCTTGAGCTCTCAGTTCTTAGCACAAGGCAGATGCTCTGAGTTTTATACTGAACTTTGATAATGTGGCCTCCCACCAGGACAACTCTAGAGGGATTTGTGGTGAGGAGTAGCACGTGAAATTTATTTAACAATGCTTTATGAATCTTTATTGCGACAAAAGTCATGCCTACTTGACTACAGCCCTGAGTGTCCTTTTCAGAGCATTAGCTTGACCCATGTTATTGTCACAATAAGAAAATCTTAGATACTGGGTTGTTCTATATAAATGTGCTATGAAATGGCCTTTGAAAATGGCACAGCTTCTTTGATAAGAGCACAGGTTTCAAAAAGTGCAGATCTTGACTCATTTTCATATATACTATGATGCATGGTGAGCATAAACGTTTTAAGAGTAAGAAATTTGCATGAGAAAACATTGAAATTAGCACTTTATCAAGTAAATGAATTTTGCTTAGCTTTTTCTTGATCCCTTTTCTGTTTTTTCTTTTTGCAAGTTTTTATTTAAGTTCCAGTTAAGTTCTTGTTAACATAAAGTGTAATATTAGTTTCAGGAATAGAATTTAGTAATTCATCACTTACATGTAACACCCAGTACTCATCACAATAAGGGGCCTCCTTAAAGCACCCCCATTTAGCCCATCCTTCTACCAACCTCCCCCAGCAACATTTTGTTGCTTTATAGTTGAGAATTTGTGTTTTGCCTCCCTATTTTCATTTTTCCTTCCTTTCCCGTGTTCATCTTTTTTGTTTCTTAAACTCCACATATGTGTGAAATCATATATTTGTCTTTCCCTGACTGATTTTTTCACTTAGAATATACTCTAGCTCCATCCACATCATTGCAAATGACAAGATTTCATTCTTTTTGATGACTGAATAATATTTCATTGTACACACACACACACACACACACACACACACACACACACCCCACCTCTTCTTTATCCATTCATCTGTTGATGGACATCTTGGCTTTTTCCATATTCTGTTTTTATTGATAGTGTTGCTATAAACATTAGGGGGGCATTTGCCCTTTGAATTAGTATTTTTGTATCCTCTGGATAAATACCTAGCAGTATAACTGCTGGCCTATAGGGTAGCTCTATTTTTAACTTTTTGAGGAACCTCCATACTATTTTCCAGAGTGGCTGCCTCAGTTTGCATTCCTACCAACAGTGTAAGAGTTTCCCTTTCTCCCTACATCCTTGCCAACATCTGTTTGTCCTGTGTTGTTAATTTTAGCATTCTGACAGAAGTGAGGTGGTATCTCTTTGTGGCTTTGTATTTCCCTGATGCCAAGTGATGCTGAGCATTTTTCCATGTGTCTGTTAGCCATTTGTGTTTTTTCTTTGGAGAAATGTCTGTTCATGTCTTCTACCCATTTCTTAACTGGATTATTTGTTTTTCATGTATTGAGTGATAAATTCTTTACAGATTTTGGATACTAGCCCTTTATCACAATATCATTTACAAATATCTTCTCCCATTCTGTAGACTGCCATTTAGTTTTGTTGATTGTTCCTTTCAGTATGCAGAAATTTTTATCTTGACGAAGTCCCAATAGTTCATTTTTGCTTTTGTTTCTCTTGCCTCTGGTGACGTGTCTAGTAAGAAGTTCCTGCGGCCGAGTTCAGAGAGATCGCTGCCTGTGTTCTCCTCTAGGATTTTATGGTTTCCTGTCTCACATTAGGTCTTTCATTCATTTTGAAGTGATCTTGGTGTATGGTGTAAGAGAGTGGTCCAGTTTCATTCTTCTGCATGTGGCTGTCCAATTTCCCCAACACCACTTGTTAGTGATGTTTTTCCATTGGATATTCTTTCCTGCTTTGTCTAAGTTTAGTTGACCATAGAGTTGATGGCCCATTTCTAGGTTCTGCATTCTGTTCCACTGATCTCCGTGTCTGTTTTTGTCCCAGTGCCATACTGTCTTGATGATTCAGCTTTGTGATAGAGCTCGAAGTCTGGAACTGTGGTGCCCCCAGCTTTTTTTTTTTTTTTTTTTTTTTAACACCTCTTTAGCTATTCAGGGTCTTTTCTGACTCCATACAAGTTTTAGAATTGCTTGTTCTAGCTCTGTGAATAATGCTGGTGTTATTCTGGAAAGGATTGCATTGAATGTGTAGATTGCTTTGGGTAGTACAGACATTTTAAAAATATTTGTTCTTCCAATCCTTAAGCATCAAATGTTTTTCCATTTGTGTCATCTTCAATTTCTTTCATAAGCGTTATTTTCTATAGTTTTATCTTCTATATCACTTATTCATTCCTCTGCTTCTTCCATCCTCACTGTGATTACATCCAGTTTTGCCTCTCAGTTATAGCATTTATTTCAGTCTGACTGGTTTTAAGTCTTTTATCTCTGCAGCCAGGTTTTTTTCCATGCTTCTTTCAAGCCTGGGTAGTATTTTTTTTTTTTTTAGATTTGATTTATTTGACAGACAGAGATCAGAAGTAGGCAGAGAGGCAGGCAGAGAGAGAGTGGGAGAAGCAGTATCCCTGCTAAGCAGAGAGCCCAATGTGGGGCTCGATCCCAGGACCCTGAGATCATGACCTGAGCTGAAGGCAGAGGCTTGACCCACTGAGCCACCCAGGTGCCCCCCAGCTAGTATTCTTATGATTGTTCTAAATTCTTGTTCAGATATATTGTTTTTATCTGAGTAAATCCCTGGCAGTAGTTTCTTCTTGATCCTTCTTGTGGGGAGAATTCATCCATCTTACCATTTTGTCTAGGTTTTTGTCTTTTGCATGTTATGAAAGTTTGGTATGGTTCCTGCTCATAGTCCTCTGTAGAGTTCTTCCTTGCTTGCAGTAAAAAGAGTTTGGACCTTTACCTAGGTGTGCTTTGATTTGTTAAAATAAGCCTAGGGTGGGGGTTGGGGGGAGCCTGATCTGAGAAAAGAGAAAGGAACAAAAAAACTCAAACAAACAAAAAACTGTGAGCCTGATTCCAAAGCAAAAGGAAAAAAAAAAAATTAAAAACTGCTCCTATTTCCACCAGAACTAAAGCTGATGCTTTGGCGCATTCTATGATCAGTAGACTTGGTGCCTGCAGGGGTCCTGTGCTAGTATTCTGGGAGAGAGGCCTGCCACATTGCCTCACAGACCTGTCCTGGTAAAGATGCACCTATTGGGGCGGAGGGGATCAGCAGCTCTAACCTCCCCTGAGGACACAGTGTTGGTCACTGAAGTCTGACCATATGGGTGAGTGGGAGGGAAATGGCATCACTCCGCTCTCTTATCCCCTGAGAGAAGAGAACATACCTGCTGCTACTCAGGAAGTTCTCATAGAAAAGTGAATGACCTTTCCTCTTGTGTCCCTGGCTCCCGTCAGATCCTGCCCTCACCCTGTCTGTGCCTGGGTCTATTGGCAAGCTTGCTGCCACAGTTCTGTGTTTTCTCTCTGGCACATGGCTGGGATTCAAAACTCCCAGTCTTAAAGGACCCAGCAATAGTGTGGACCTGCTCCCCTCCTCCAGAGAGCCTCACTGTATTATGTGCTGTGCAACCTCATCCCAGAATAGTCACATGACGGCAGAAGTGCTTGGAGTTTATGGTAAAGCACAGCACAGAAGCAACAACCAGGTTATCTGCCATCTACAAACACCTCTGTCCCCTGACAATGAACAGATGCTTAGTGGCGGCGACTAGGTCTTTTGTTTTTGGAGAGGCAATGTACTCTTTCAAATGTACTTTCAAATATATGCCAAAAAGGGGAACATTCTTACCCAGTGCGACCCAGGGGATCCCTACATCATGATGTCCTGGGTCTCTGCTGTCCTCCTCCCCAGGACCACCACCATTGCCACCCAGCTCATCTCAGGCCAATGGAATGTACTTTCAAAGCCTGAGAATTTAAGCTCTGCTGCTTGCAAAACCTTGGTATCCTTCTTGACTCCCCAGTCAACAGTTTGGGGGAAGAGCTTTTCTTGCACGAACCTGATACATTGGTCTCTCTCTCCTCGCTTTCTTTTCTATCTCCACAGAAAGGGCTCCCTTCCCTCGTGGCACTATGGCTTTTCTCTCCAGTTCACGTCTCCATACCTCATACCTGCCATGTTCTCTACCTTTAATTCTTCAGCTTGTTCTCTAATCCTCAGATTTATTTCCTAGGTGCTCGAAATATTTTGATATTAATCCAGCTGTGTTCCAGGGACAATGAAAGCCCAGGGTACCCTACTACTTTGCCTTCTTAACTCCCTCAATGCTTCTCTTCAACCTGACTGATGAGAAAGGTCTTAGTCACCAATGTAGTGATTTTTTTGTATACCATTGACTTCCAGCAAAATGAAGAGAGATGATCTTGTTTAAAATTAGAATTCTTGTTTGAAAACATTTAGTGAGGTGATAATGTTTTTGCTGGCTTTGGTTTAATGGAAGATATAGATACATCCAATAGTATTTATATGTTTTTTACAGAACTAATTAAAAATAGTTGGAAATTATGCAAATATAAGTATCTTTATTTCTGTATTTTCTATGGAAATATAATGATATATTGGCTAGTTGAATTTAAATTTAAAAAACTAAAAAAAGAAATATATTAGAAAGCATCTATAATTATATAAAAAACCTACAACATTGTTTTTATAGAATATTTTATATATTGAAATCTAAAAAAATCTCAATCCACTGTGTGAAATTTTTTTAAAAAATTATATTGGCTGTATCCATTAATATATTTGTGCCCCCTCAATTTTACATGTTTATGAAAAATATCTAAATAAGAGAGTCTTAAGTTTTGCCCCTTATTACACATCAAAATCATAGAAAAACTTAAACATATTTTTGAAAATTACTTATGTTTTTGGCAGAGTATGCCTCAGGCATCATTTTCACCTACAAATATGAAAGAAGTTTCCCCTATTACAAAAAAAGTTTAAAATTGTCTCAAAGTTGTACCAGACTGGGTTTGGTTAAGAAAATAAAACCACTACAATTATTACGGGGTAAGGAGTTTCATGTAGGAGTCAGCATTTCCACCCATGGAGAAGGAGCAGGATGGGGTTCTGAAGATTAGGAAGGGGAGAGCCAGCAAGCAAATAGCACAACCACAACGTGCTTCAACAGCAAGAGGTGCTGGAGCAGGGGAAGGCAGGCAGGCCCACAGCTCAGGGAAGCCTGCAAAGTGCATGGCAGGAAGCCCTCTGGGAACATGCCCCAGGAGTGGGGGGTGTGAGACTCTGGAAATCCTGGCTTCTGCTTCACTTCCACTTGCAAATCTCTCATTGCTTCTGCTCAGCACATAGCCCTGAGGAGCACAGGAAGGGAATTCTGAGAAACTTGATGGTACTAAGATGACAACCACCAGGGCGTGTCAAAAATACACTAACGGTGCATTTTTAGTGTACTAACAGTATATCAAAATTGAAGTAAAAATGTTAAATTCCTCTCACTGCCTAGATTTTGTACAGAAGGAGAAGGGCCTGGAAAGGGAGTGGCTATACCAGAGTCCTGTGGAAAGGGACAAGCCTTGTGCCAGGTGCTTGTGAAAACTTTAATTCAAAGTGGATACACACAGCAGGATTCCAGAGAAACTGGAAAAATATCCCAATTCCCTTCAAATGCTGGCCTACTAGACAAACACTGCACCTTAATCCTTTCAATTAAGTGTTTTTATTATTCCTTTAAAATTAAAGTGTCCTACAGTGGAGAGTCTTAAGTCGGAGTTGACTCTATAATCAATTAAGAATCTGAGAGGAGGTTTCCACTAGGAAAAGAGAAATCATTTAAAAGCAGAGGGTCACTGATGGAGAAACAGAGAACAGAGATGGACATCTATGTATATCTATTTCTTCTACTTGGCAATCACGTTTGCAATGTGTCCTAAGGGTTTTTCAAATGCTCTGACTTTCAGAAGCACTTTCCTGTTCTTTATTTTGGTATAAACAACTTCCAGATTAACCATATGATAGTAGCATTCGTGCCCTGCCTTGTTGTTGGCAATGTATATGTGTACCAAAAAAGGCATCATGATTAAAAAAGTGATAGTGCAAACAACATTTACCAGCAAGGAAAAACACACTTGTGTTTTTATTTTTTAATTTATTTTATTTTTAAAATATTTTATTTATTTACTTGACAGACAGAGATCACAAGCAGGCAGAGAGGTAGGCAGAGAGAAGGGGGGAAGCAGGCTCCCCCATGAGCAGAGAGCCTCATGCGGGACTGGATCCCAGGGCCCTGGGATCATGACCTGAGCCAAAGGCAGAGGCTTTAACCCACTGAGCCACCCAGGCACCCCCACACTTGTGTTTTTAAAGAACAGCAATAGGTTGTGGTCCTGCAGAAGGAGATCAGCTTTTATACCTCCTCCAGCATCAACTTAAGCCTAATAACCTACTTATGAGGCCATAATAGTGTAGTTTCTTCAAATTAGGTGGAAGGTTTGTGGAAACTTTTAGCAATGCATCTCAGCAATACTAAAATTGTATTACTCATTACAAAATATTCATACCTGGAGGAGCGATAGAGGACACAGTTAATTGAACTGTATTTCTAAGTGGTGCACATTTATGGAACATTTACCTTCTCAGAACCCTGGAAAATGCATGTATCTAAAAACAATTCTACTAGTCATAAGGAGAAGTGGAAAAAATATAAAATAGGATCTGTTCCATATATAATTAATGCATTTACATAATTGAGTCATCCAGTTCCAAAATTTCATTTCTCCTTGAAACTCAGTCCAGGAAAAAAAAAGGGGGGGGCTGGGGGAGGCAGATATAAGTAGGTCTTCCACCTGGGTCTATTTCATTTTACTGAAGAGAAAGTCTTTGTTTCTGTAATTGCTTTACTGGTCCCAGATAATGTTGCATCACTGGTGAGTAATTTGAGTTTGGTGAAAAGTCAAGGATTTTTTTTTAATGTTAATTACATTCGGGTTTTTATAGTCACTGTCCTTAGGTTGAAAAAAATCTATCAAGTATCTACTTTGACTCATGGCTCTCCTTAGTCTCCACAAGACTTGTCATATGGTCTCTTCAAACAATGCAGGGACAGAAAACCCCAGCACAAAATTGGAAACTGTGAGGCTCATCTTACTTACCATGGTATATGGTAGAAAGCTACCAGAATCAAAGTTAGCAAGTGCACATTATCTCGTGCTAACTTCATGTGTGACTGTGAGCATTTAACTACTTTGAGCCTTCTCTTCCTTATTTGGTAATTTTTAGATCGACAAGAGATCCTTTTTCAGGCAGCATTTTATAATTCTGTCACTTTGTGTTATTTGTAGAACTAACACTTTTTGTGTGAGAAAGACTTTCAGAAGACTGTGCTCCTAAGCAGAGAAGACGGTAAATCAGATGCACCATTCCTGATGGGGCCCCCCTGAAGAATAAAGGAGAAATTTTCCTAGGGGCCTTTAAGGAAGAGATTTCCTAAGGATTTACAAAAAGGAATTGCACTATCTCCCCCTGGGAATAGAAGAAGCCATATAGTGCCTTCATATAACAGAAACACAGATGTTTACTAATCAGTTAGCTTTTGGTGATGATCCTCCTCACATTTGGAGATAACTAAGAAAAATCTATTAGTGGTTAAGAACTCTGGAAGCCTGACTTTCCAGCTTTGCAATCCCTGCCAAAAAAACCACTAACTGAGCAAGCGTGCACCAATTACTCTACCTGTTTCCTCATCTATATCCTGGGGGACAATTCTCTACGATGTTACCACACCTCTTGTAGCAGATCTTGTCCTGGCCTAACTTTCCACAGATGTCTGGGTACCAAACAGTCTTGAAAGATAAAGAAAGGGTCTCCCTGTGGGTCACATGGCAGGTTTCTTTTCTGATTTGGATCATACAGAGAAGATATATATAGATCTTTCCAAGTCAGAGGGTGGGCAAGTTCACTAGCATTATAGGTCGGGGTTTTAACTAAGTTATTGTTTCTTACTTGTGACATAAACACACTGGGTACATGTCATCCACCTGGCCCACCTGGATATCCCCCACTATGGGGACTGGAAAGACCAGGGGGATATGAAGTTCATGGTGCTGCTACACCGTTAGAAATGAGGTCTTTTGTCTCAAAGGTGCATGTTTTCTGTCAGCATCTACCCAGCTTTATCAGGTTAACCAATGAGCTAGAAATAAGGTATAATCTCCAGCCCTTCACAGTTCCTGATGCTGTAAAAGAAGGTCACATGACATTCACCTCTTCAGATTATTACGAGGTTTATGGCACTAACATCTGTAAAAACCTCCAAAAGGTAACTTATACAGAGTCCACAAACAAAAAACCTAATTTACATAAAGGATATAATTTCATTTCTTCCAAGCATCTTCTCTCACGTGACCCCTAGGACTCACATGTACATATCCTTATATTCAAAGCGACCCCAAGAATACATAGGAGTTTAAAATGTAGCTGGCACATCTGTATTTTCATTATTCCCATATGAAAGGCTCTATTTTGAAAAGAAAGGACTTGTATGGGAAATCCTTCACCATTTACCAGTTTTGTGGACTTAAGAAATTTATTTAACCTCCATAAGGGCCCAACAACAGATTTAATTTTCTATAGCTGAACTTAATTTCTTTTACAAGATCCATTCCATGAGATGTTAAAAACAAAATAAAACAAAAACAAAAACAACCATCCTTGCATGAATTCAAGTTCTTTGCCACCCTTGTTCTTCAGTTGCATCTGAGAGCTGGAGAGCACTTCAGTGTCTTGCTAAGGGTCCTGCATAGAGAAGGTCTTCAGCTCTAAGCTGCGCACACAGACAGACTGAGCTCTGTGTTACCCAGCAGTGGATCCAGGTTTTGTATGTACTAAAATGTGTGCATTTGGTGGTGGGCAGGGGAGGCTTTAATGAAACCATAAAATTACAGACACTGAATTAGGTACAAAAAACAAGCATTTACTTAGAATGAGAAAACACATGGCTATTTACAACTGTAACAATGCTCATCACCACTATACCTATCAAACTCCAGAGAAATAAAAACACACTTAGCTAATCCTTTTTCCGACACTTTGGCTATGTTTCATGTCCCTCTTCCAATGACAAGAATTTTTTAATTATTGGAGAGAAAATAAATAATCCATTTCCCTCTTGATCAAGTTTTATTATTGACAATTGAGTTCTTAAAATGTGATTTCACATGAAGACAAACTCACTGTCTATCATTCAACTGGAAGAATAGGACCTGCAAATAAAGGGGTTTTGGTAAATTCTATATGGTGTGATTCTTACATTATCTTTATGTATGACAATAATAATTATACATTCCTGGAAGTTATAACTTCTGACAGAGAGGACTAGAAAACAGTCACGGATTATCTTCTGATTTTCAAGATGGGAATGGAGGGAAGTCAAAGCGATAGAGGAGCCAATTGAAAGCGCTCTCAATGATCAAACCTAAAATAATCTGAACAAAAATAATAAATATCAGATTAAACCCAAAGTGTGTGAGTCCATAAACAAATAAATAAGTAAGTAAGTAAAGGAGATAATCCAAATCTTCCAAGCAGAACTCCAAATGATTTATGCAGATACTTTACCCTAAGGACATGGAACACAGCCCTTCATTCCTAGAGTAGGTGACTCATAGTGACTTCCTCACAAAGAGTACAGTTTAGAAAGTGGGAGAATGTTTTCACAGAGGAGAAACATGGTGAAGCTTAACTCAGGACCCTGGCAAACATCAATAATGAGAAGTCATCTTGTTGGCCAGAGAAATTGTCATTACCCTGACAAGAAATAGTAACATGGCTACACAGAGGTAACTCTGTGGTCCTCCTGGGTCATCAAACCCATAGCCCCAACCTAATCATAAGGTAATCATCAGACAAAATCCAGTTGAGGGGCCTTCTAAATAATGCCCAACTAGCACTCCTCAAAACTGTTGAGATCATCAAAAAACAAGGAAAACAGAAATAGTCACAGCCAAGAGGAGTCAAAGAGACACAAGTAAATGCAATCTGGCATCCTAGATGGGATTTTGGAATAGAAAAAGTACATTAGACAAAAGCTAAGGAAATATCAGTAAAGTATGGGCTTTGATTAATCACAATATATCAGTATTGAGTCATTAATTATAAGAAATGTTACCATACTAATATATAAAGCAGATCAGGTAAGCTAAGCGCAGAACGTAAGGAAACCCTCTGTACTATCATCACAATTTTTCTGCAAATCTAAAGCGGTTTTAAAAATAAAGTATATCAAAGGAGAAAAACACTCTTCTGGTTTTGAACATGTCACATCTTGTTCTCACCCACTCCCCATGTATTTCTTGTGTTATAACCTCCAGCACTACACACTTAAGTTATTATATCAGCAGAGAAAGTGCAATGGGCAATAAGAATATTTCTGGAAGCCATCCATTTACAGAATGCTAGCAATAATCTATTTGAGAATCACCTAATATCCCAATAAATTCAAACTATGTGTATTGCCAACTCTGTTTTTCCTTGAACAGATCCCTAAAATGCCTGCAACTACTCTAGGCCACCTTGAATAAATGAAGTGTGCTAGAGTGCAAGTCACCATAGAAAGAAGCAGTGCTCTTAACAGAATGCAGTTAAAAATACATTATTTCCATGAATTTTTAAAAGGAGAGGATAGGTCCAGCTTCTGCAAATACTAGAGTCTCATATAGGATATTAAAACATCTTTCAAAGACAATTATACTTTCTGACTAGACAAACTTTTTCATTTTTTTTCAGTTAACTGTCAAGATGCTGGAGACTGAACAAAACTAATCAGAGACAAGAGGTTATAGGTTTCTTGAAAGAAGAGAAAGAGACTGGGTAAAACTAGGTCTGCCCAGCTTTTATCTGCTAAACCATGCCCATGAAATAGGTTCTCATATAGTGAAGTCCTAATGGACTGAGAAGTCAGAGGCCACAGTTGAAGGTCAAAAGCAGCTGGAAAGTGAGGGGGAAAAATGCTATGAGTCATAAATGGAAGCTCCCAAAACCTGCATTTGAGCTTCCTCAGACTCTTGGCTGTTTCTTGAACTATGCACACATTGGGTGAGACCCCAAGCTGCTCAGAAAAAAGCAATAGCTAGAAGGCTGAGAGAACAGGGGATCAACAGGCACTGAGTACTAAGGAGACTGAATTTAGAATTTAATTCCTGCTAAGTGAAAAGTCCTTTTGAAGAAATTATAAGGAGATTCTAAAATTTATATGAAAATGTAAACACTGAGGATGGCCAAAACAACCTAGGGAAAAAAAAATTGAATAGGAAAGAGCGTTCGCCTCTGAGCGTGGGATAAATGAATAACTGGGGACACAAGAGAACTTTCTGGTGTGATAAGAACGTTATATATCTTGATACCACTGATGGTTGTTACATGAGGGTACACATTTTTCAAAATTCATTGAACCCATTTTTTTTTTTAATTTTTAAAATTTATTTGGCAGAGAGAGAGAGAGAGAGAGAGGTCACAAGTAAGCAGAGAGGCAGGCAGAGGGAGTGGGGAAGCAGGCTCCCGGCAGAGCAGAGAGCCTGATGTGGGGCTCGATCCCAGGACCCCCGAGATCACGACTCAAGCTGAAGGCAGAGGCCTAACCCACTGAGCCACCCAGGTGCCCTGAACCCATTTTATTTTTTAAAGATTGTATTTATTCGACAGAGAGAGGCAGAGAAGAGGGAACACAAGCTGGGGGAGTGGAAAAGGGTGAAGCAGGCTTCCCACTGAGCAGGGAGCCTGATGCAGGGCTTGATCCCAGGACCCTGGGATCATGACCTAAGCCCAAGGCAGACGCTCAATGACTGGGCCATCCAGGCGCCCCTTTGAGCCTATTTTAAATCTCTACATTATATTTTTGCAATTTAATCTCCAAGTTTTGGAAAATAATAAGGTAATTTCAATGTATTTATGTCTTTAGAGGAACTTCTACAAGTTAGGAGCCCCAAAACTTAAGCTTCAGTAGCTTCATATAAAACCTGTCTTGGTGGTTATCCCACTGTGTCCTCCAGTTTCTGTCCACTGGTGTGAACATTTCCAGTCTGGGCAGCTTTCTCAGTTAATTCTGCAACTTCCATCTCTTCTCCTCCCCAACTGAGAGGCTCTGTGGAGATTGAACTGGTCTTGAGCTCTTCTGGAGCTCTAAGAAATTTAACAGAATTGCAACATACTCCATCTCTGTGTTTTCTACGGATCAGGAAACGTCATACTACTTTACTTGGAATGCTGAAGACGCATGAATATGGTATGAGGTCAACAAGTTGCATGGGCCATCTACTTAGATGTACCATGCTAACCTTTCTTCTACTCTGGTTTGATGGTGAGCTTAGAGGAACTCTTGGTTCTTGCAATTTCTCCAATGTCTAACTGCATTACAAAAGCACAGGTGCACTAGATCTTTGGACCTCCAACCTGTACTTTTTAACATCATCTCCTCTTTAGCTGGGCTCATCTAAAAATCGAAGAATACAGGGTGTTAGACCCTCACCAGTCTCTCAGGTCTTTCTGGGTGGGTAAAGCTTAGACTTTTGAAGCCTTATTCCACTTCTTAACTTCTAAGTAACCTGGAAAAGATACCCTATTTCAGATTTGTGTAAGGTTTTTATAAAACCACAGATATGGCTTTATAAAATGTGCATGATCATAGCGCGTATCTCCTAAATGAGATAATGTGAGATTTTTAAAAAAGAGTTTAGAGAGAAAGAGTGCATGCAAATGAGAGCACCAGCGGGAGGGGAGGGTCAAAAGGAGGAGAATCTCCAGCAGGCTTCCTGCTGAGTGCCTAGCCTGATGCAGCTGGATCATGAGCTGAGATCAACAAGAATTGAAATCAGGACTCAGATGCTTAACCTACTGAACCACCCAAGTGTCCCTAATGTGAGGTATTTTTAAAACTCCATATTATGGAGTAAGAAATCAAAATAAAGTTAACTACTACTATTATTATTAAAAGAACTTAACTACTATTATTAAATTATTATTAACTATTATTACTTAAACTTTAGTTTTGAAAGAAATGAAGTTTGTTTTTTTTTTTTTACCACAATTACAAATTTCTGTAGTGACTGAAGCACTGTTCATAAAACATCCTAACTATGGATGAATGAGAAACAAAAAAAATATATAAGGGAAAAATAATAATTTCATTTACAAAAATCTTACCCTGACTTACTACTTCAGGCCACTGTTCCCTATGTAGAGAAAAGGACATCCTTATAAAGTTATTGGAAGGATTACACAGGAAAATAATGCATTCAAATTTCCTAGCACAATGCCTGTTGTACACTAAGCACTCAATAACATTAAATGAACTGACCTGTAAGGTCATTTTTTCTCATGAACCCAGAAAGGAAGTACACATATTGGAAAACATTTATCAAGAATAAAATGTAACAAGGGCCCATAGTTATTTCCAAAAATATTGACCTGAGTAAATTAAGCATTTAATAAGAATACTAAGTCCCTACCTTTCTAACTTAATAACTTACACTAACATACTACAATCTTTTTAAAAAAGTCTTATTATACTAATTATCTGAAATAGTCCTCTGAACCTGTGAGATACGTATTATCTCTTTAATGAGAGGTTACAAGTCCTAGGGAGGTGACATACAGCTAAATGTCAGAGCTGGAATGAAAAGCCATGAATCTTGATTCAAAGTCTCTGGGCTCTTGCACCAAGGCAGAAATTTTCATATGCCAAAATAGAGCAAGCTATTTCTGACCCTGCCCAACTAGTCCCAATTAGGACTCCCCTGAGAGCTCTCTTTTAACCATCTTTTTTCTGGTTTGTTTTTCCATGAAAGTTTTTGTCCCTTATTTTCCTAATTAGTTTTGAAACAGAATGATCTTGTGCATTCTTTTCACTGGGTCTGAGCTACTGCCGAGACTAAAAGAAAGGTGACAGTATGTTGTGGGGATGGGAGGTATGAGCACTTAAGAAGAGAAATAAATGGAATTTAAATGGATATGTCGGTTCAGAAACGGGCAGGAAAGAGCCAAGAAAATAGTTTTCATTTATCTTCCTTTTAATCAAAGTCTCCATTTGAGAAGATGAGGTCCATCATTCAAGACAGAAGGCTAAGGGCTCTGTAATCACTAGATATTAATCTATGGTAGAACAGACTCTACTGTCCACATCTTTCCTAAAATGGGGAAAATTTATCTTTTAAAGACATATCTTTAGTTTACCTTCTGGTTAGATGGAATTCTATATCTAGTAACTCCAATATTTATTAGATCTCATATTTTGTCAACGTTCAATTGTTCTGTTGTATACAAATGACATAAATTAACCAAGATATCGACCAGTAATGAAAATCTGTGAAAATGAAGAACCTGTGAACAAGAATGAAAATAGAGTACTTGATAATGTAAAAAATATTTTCTGTATCAGTGTTGATATAAGAGAAGTTAAAATGGATTTTCTACCATTGTTACACTGAATTTTAAGATTTGATCAACCCATGATACTGCAATTTGGGGTGAATTTTAATAAGTTCTGTTCTGTTGGGTCCTCAATGTAGGGTCCCCCAATAAAGGGTCCAGGGTCAAAGGAGCAAGACTGATATAAAGCGAAGGTCAAGCAAGCTTTATTTCGTGCCAAGCATCAAGAATCAGACCAGCCATCAAACAGACCGGTCGGGGCTGCCCCTTACAGAGAGGACGACCCCTCCCTGCTTTCCAGACTAACTTTTATAGAGCAAAGGCCATGTGGTTGGGCCTGGCCACACACAGGTGGCTAACTGAATTACAATTCACCCCATAGTAGCTATGGAAACTAGGCTATCACCTTGGTAGCTAGGGGACAGTATGGGCCCCCACTGATTGAATGTCTCCACCTGACCTGATCCACCCTTGTATTTGGGCTGTTACCTGGGACAGGTTTCCCAGACTTGCTTTTAAATAAGTTCCCCTTGGTGGGGGGGGGCAGGGTCAGTTTAAGTTTTCCTGCATAAACAACAAAATGGCTGTTCAACTGAGGTGGGGCCGCTCTGCTAAATAGGCCCTTACTGTTCAAGTACTCACTAGGATAAACTATATTTATATGAAAGCACACTGGTTTGGTGTATCCTATTGAGTCATGTACTTGTGAAATCAAATACAGAAGTGGGTTATTGTTCTTTAACAGCATCATAAACATTCATGATTAAAGAATCATGTAGCATCATATACTAATGTCCTGGCATTTAAATACAAATTTAATTATTTCTAACATCTTTGTAAGAGGGGGTAATTCAAACAAAAGAGTGTTTGAATGTGGTCTTGATGTGACAGGAAAAATTGCATCTCAAATCAGGTTTTAACAAAACCATGCCTCAGTCAACAGTAACAAAATAACAAGGTGAAGAGGTTTAAATCATATTATAAAACACTGTTTTCATTGGATAGTATTATTTTAAAAAAAAAAGAAAAAGGAAACCTATGTACCAGAGCCTTAAATAAAAAGAACTAAGTGAAGTTATAGTTCATAATAGGTCTAATTGTAATGAATTCAACTATAATCAAGAATAAGACCAAAACCAGTGCGCCTAAGAGACACATAAATGTGAAATGTGTTACCTGCTCTCTAGGAATAAAATTCAATTTTCAGTCATGAGTATCAGTTTCAAGAAGCTTCCAACTGGCATAGGATTTCATCATCAGGGCTTACTGTTTCTTTATCAAAGTGGGAAAGAACACTTTGTGTCCTTCTTGGTCTGACCTGCGTCCTCACTGGCGACAACTGAAGCATGATGAGGTCTCACTGGCATTTTGGAGCAAAGAGCTGCTACCTGTTTTTGGAATCTGAGTCTGAGCCATCTGCCTATTCTCCTGGCTTCCAGACTTTGGCTGCTAACAACTCTGCATCACCTCACAGGGAGCAAGGAGAGGCTGAGGGCTACCTGAGGACCACATGATGTGACCATAACCATTCTGGAGCCCCTCAGGTCTCCTGCTGCCTCATGTCCTAGGTCAGGGGCAGAAGAGATATCTTTTCTAGTGGGAAAATCTCCATAATTTATTTCCCCTGAAGCCTGCCTTTTGATAAATCCTTAGGAATTCAGAAAAATATGTTTTTCTTCACAAAGCCTGGTAATTCAAGAACTTCCCCACTGCATACTCAAAAACCTCATTTTGGATGCCAGAGGTTAGAGAATAAATGTTTTGCTCCAATAATCCTTACGCCTTGTCCTTCAACCTGTTCCTTCACCTCTTCTCTTCTCTCCACAGGTCAATGTCTCAGGAAGCCATGGAGAACTGTATATAAAACTACACAGAGAAGTAATATACTAATATTTTTATATTACCTTTTTTACACATATGTAGTAATTCCTTATTAAATGCCTTTGCTATTAATATTGGCACGGATTGCATGGAGCACTGGGTGTGGTACAAAAACAATGAATACTGTTATGCTGGAAATAAATTAAAAAATGATTAAAAAAAAAAGAAAAACATTGTCCATATTATAGAGACCTTTGTAACATTAAAAAAAAAAAAAAGTTATACTGAATTGCAGAAAGTTTGTGTGAACCAGACTGAACTTATCCTTACCAACCTTATCTTGGCCAATCAACAGACAGAGAGGTATTGAGAGAGGTTCACTTTATTGTATTTACATAAGAATGAGTTGAACATTGGCCTCCTCCCCGGGTTCATTATTCACATTTTTGTCTATTCCTGACTCTTGACAAGAGTTTTTGTTCTTTTGTTATCAGCTTTTATGAGCTCTTTATACATTAAAAATCTTTGTCCTATTTATTACAACCAGTTTTAGATTTTACTTGATTGTGTTGCTTACTGCAATTTCCATAATCCTTTTAGACTAAGTTCTGCAAGAAAATGAACCACAATTATTTTATTCTTTAGTTTATTATCTCAAGTGCTTTAAATTGATGGCTATATTTGTTACTTAATAAATAATATTGTTTAATCAGTAAATGTTTGAACACTTTCAAGTCCCAGGAGGCTTTGATTGTATTAATCTAATTCCTATAGCAACCTATGGAAAGCCAGAAGAAGTAAAACACGAAAAAAAAAATACTCAATTACTGCTACGTAGAGTGATTTAGCTTAAATGTTTCTTTTCAACTGTAAGAACAATTTATACGATTCATGTAAGTTACTGTAAATTTAAAAGGAACCTGAAAAGGACTGAATAGTTTCAAAATCCAAACATAATTACTGATTTTTAAAAATCTTTCCTTTTCTCTATGGATGCAATTTGCATTGTTTACGTTTTTAAGTAGCTATGAACATACTGAATGTGTCAACTATTTTCCTTTTTAAAACTAAATATATCACTGATTTGGGAACTGAAGGGAGTACCCTTCATAACACATGCCAAGAAGGATTGTTTCATCTGACTATATTTTGTTTACAAGTTTGTTTTGACAACTCTTTCCTCGAGCTCTGTAACCCTTCAATATAAGCGCATGTGGGGGCGCGCGCAAACACACACACACACACACACACACACACACACACACACACACACACACAGAGTCTTGCTGGGGGAGGGGCAGAGGGAGAAGGAGAAAAAGAATCTCCTGTAGACTTCCCGCTGAGTGTGGAGCTCAACTCAGTTTCCCTGGCTCAATCTCATGACTCTGAGATCAGGACCAGGGCTTCAATCAACAGTCGGATGCTTAACCAACTGAACCACCCCGCTGACCCGTGTAATCTCTCAGTTCTTAATTTCTGTATTAGTTTTAGATAGTGGTGTTAAAAAACTAAGACACATTAAAATTTTTAATAACATATTTAGCAAAACTCCAGTCAAATCAGGCAGCTCCAAACCGGAAGTGGTTGACAGCAGTCCATGAAAGGAACCTGGGGGAGAGGCTTTTACACAGAATCGGCAGAAGCAAAGAAAGGAAATTATTGATTGGCTACAGCTTAAAGCATCACTGGCTGTTTGTGATTAGTTGTCTTTAGGTTTTAATTTTGTAAACTAAAGGCACTTAGAAGCTTTATTTTATGTAGGCCATCAAGGCATCAGGGCCACCTCAGTATAATTAATTTTTTCTAACAACAGCAACAACAAATAAGTAGGTATTCAACTGATTGCAGTTTTAATTTTTGTACCAACAGATTAATTGGTAATGGCAAGCAGCAAATGAATTTTACTATATTTATTGGCAAAGCAATGTAAATATCCGCCTACACTTGAAAAATGAGCTATTCAATCTGTAATCATACATCTGGATTCCTAGACCCTTTTCAGCGTCCTAAATCCCCATTGTCATCTCCCACTTGAGCCCCTGTGGCTCTCACACACTATGAACCCGTTTGAAGAGGATAAATGCATCTGTCAGTCACACACAAAATGTATAATCCCATTAAATAAACAAATGTCACTTAAAAAATGGTTGATTTGTCTACTTTTTTCCTCAAAGCATAATTTCCTCATCCCCAAAGCAGACATTTTAAAAGTCATTTCCTAAATATGTCTATCATTCAAGATTTTTAAAAAATGGCATTACTTTATTTTACAGCAAAACTCAATGATAATTTGAAAAATTACAGGCTGACTTCTTCACCCCAGATGGAGGTAGGATACTGTGGCAGATGTTCCTTTGAAGAAGAAAGTTGGCATTTTTAAAAAACAAAAGAGCATTTTGCTTTTTCATCAAAGAGGCACTTCAATATCTTAAGTGCTCATTTGCAACCACATAAAATGTTTTCTTTTCCTTTAAATGTCAAGGTGATGTTTCAGGATTAATATAAAATCATTCTTTGCATTTAAGTGACATTAGCAGGAGGGACACAATTTTAAGTAGGTTTTCCTAAGACTAAAGCTAAAGTACCCTTACCTTTAGAACTTAAATTCTTACGTAAGTGGTAATAATTTAAAGAGCATTTTCTGCTCTAAATATTTAAGATGCACAATGAAGACTAATACACCAAGAAGGCAAAAATATTCACGCACTAACAAATTTAATTGCATATCCAGCAAACAGCTATATTTAAGTGTAACTATCATTACTCAAATAATCAGATTTATTTTAACTGCTAAAATTACACCAGCAATAATAGATCTTATATTTTACCATTCACATTTCCAAATTATAATATTATCAGAGTTATTTTGCTCACAAGAACCCTAGGAAGAATGTAGATTAAGTATTATTGTCTTCATGAAAATTCCTAAGCAGAGAGAATAACAGGCCCCAGCCAAAAATCAATGCTTAATGATTAAGATAAATCGATTATCAAGAGAAAGATAAATCAAATATAGAAATAATTTCATTGTCTGCCAAGTTTTTATTCAACTAGAGTAATCTCTATTGGTGATAATATAAAGCATGTGGTAATACTTAATATTTATGAAATCTTACTTCTGTAATTCTATGTAAAAAAGATGAAAAAATAGATTGTGCACAACATTGCCAGGAAAATATCTTATCAATATTGATAGAAATTACAATATTCTGCTGGGCAGGGGATGTGCCCCGTAAGGCTCTGGGCAACTTTGCCTTTTTGTGGCTTTAGTGTCAGGCTGACCTGAGGTGGTGGCCCTAATGATACCTGCATCAAGTCCAGGGCCATTCTCCCATTTTCTGGAAGAACAGCACAAGTTCACAACCAAAAAACTTCACCATTTTGTCCTATAGAACCAAGAAGTCCAGGAGCCTTCCTACTTCCATCCCATTTAGCTGTGTTCTCTTTGGTCCCAGGCGGCAATATTCTTACTGCTTTAATCCCTTCCCTATTCCTGGCTTCTATTAGATGGCTGATTGGGTTCCTGGATTGTAACCACTGTAATTTCCTTATTAACATAGGCAGTCAGTGACACTCTGAGTATTCTCTTTGGAACATGCTTTTTTTTTTTTTTGGCAAAAGGCTGAAAAAATGTCAAATCTCTAAATTCCAGTTCCTTCTTGTTTATTGCTTAACAAGTCCTCCAGTTTTTTTCTCTCTTCTTGCATTTTACTGTAAGCAGTCAGGAGAAAATAAGCTGCTTCTTCAATACTTGGCTTAGAAATCTCTGTTAAGGGTGCCGGGGTGGCTCAGTCAGTTCAATGTCTGATTCTTGATTTCAGCTCAAGTCGTGATCTCATGGTCCTGGGATCAAGCCTGATATGCGGCTCCCTGATCAGCAAGAAGTGTGCTTGTCTCCCTCTCCTGCCCCTCCATCTGCTCACATGCATTCTCTCATAAGTAAATCAATCTTTTGGGGCATGTGCACCTGAATGTTTATAGTAGCAATGTCCACAATAGCCAAACTATGGAAAGAACTTAGATGTCCATCAACAGATGAACGGATAAAGATGTTGTATATATCTACAATGGAATACTACGCAGCCATCAAAAGAAACGAAATCTTGCCATTTGCAATGACATGGATGGAACTAGAGGGTATTATGCTGAGCGAAATAAGTCATTCAGAAAAAGACAATAACCATATGATCTCCCTGATATGAGGAATTTGAGAGTCAAAGTGGGGGGTTTGAGGGTAGGGAAGGAAAAAATGAAAAAGATGGGATCGGGAGGGAGACAAACCATAAGAGACTCTTAATCTCACAAAACAAACTGAGGGTTGCCGGGGGGAGGAGGGTAGGGAGAGGGTGGCGGGGTTATGGACATTGGGGAAGGTATGTGCTATGGTGAGTGATATGAAGTATGTAAGCCTGACAATTCACAGACCTGTACCCCTGGGGCAAATAATACATTATATGTTAATTTAAAAAAATTAATCTTTTAAAAAGAGAAAAGAAAGCTCCTCAGCTAGGGTTCCAGTTCAAGATGGCAACATTCTCCTTGGGCACACCAAATTGCACCTATGAATGGAACAATTTCTCCTGAAGAATAACTGAGAGCTGACTAAACAGTTACTGAACAACCAAAGACAGAAAGAAGGGCAAGAGAGATGGAGACATGGTAACAAAGGGAACTCTCAGCCCCAATGTCATGAAAGGAGAGGGATGGTAGTGAGGGACCAGGAAGAGATCCCTCTGTCCTTAGGCACAGGAGAAAAAAAAAAAAAAAAAAAAAAACAAGCAAGCACAGTTTAAAAGAGCAACTAACATATAAAAGAGAACACTAGAAACACTTTAAGTTGCTGCAGGGAAAGCTCTTCAGGTCAGAGGGCTAGAGATTGGAACAATGTACATTCCCCCCAACCTTAAAGGCCAATGGTAGAGCAGGGTCTGGATACCAAAAACAGGCAGGTTTCCTAATCTCAGTGAGTTTGCAAACTCGGTGAGCCCAGGGTCCTCCAGGCCACACTACCCCTACTCTTGCTAGGGCACAGAAGAGAAGCCAGTGTTTAAAAGGCGCTGAGGGGCTGTGGGAACATTCTTCACCACCACTACCACCCCCACCTTAAAATCCCAGACTGAAGCAGGACCTGGCTCACAATGAGCTTGCAACCTCAGGAAGCCCAGGGTTTACAAATCCACACCAGCCTCCCTGTGATGCTGGGGCACAGAGAACAAGTCACATTTGTGTGTTATTTCTTTTAAATTTTCTTTTGTCTTTTACTTTTTAAAAATTATTTTCTTATTTTGTTTTTTTCTGCTCTTTTTTCATTAAATTTTTTCCCTTCTATTATATAAAATTTCTTTTTACCTTTTCCCTTTTTTTAATTAGGTTCCCCCCCTTTATTTATTTATTTATTTATTTATTCTGTAAAAAGCCACGGTTTAAGAGAGTTGCTAGCATAAACAGCCACAGTCAGAAAGCAAGAGTCAACAAGCACACACCGTCTGTATAAGACACACCACACACAAAACCACTTCAACTTTAGAAGTAGCCATCTTGCTTAATCCAGAGAAACAAACACAAAGTCAAGCAAAATAGGCAGACAGAGGAATATGCTTTGTGACTTTATTGTTAGTATATAGAAAACATTACCAATCTCTAGGTATTCATTTTGTATCCTGCCACTTTGCTGAATCTGTTTTAGTAGTATTTTGGTAGAGTCTTTAGGATTTTCTATGTGTAATATCATGTTCTCTGCAAACAGCGACAGTGTTACTTTTCTTTATCAGTGTGGATGCTTCTTGTTTCTTGTCTGATTGCTGTGGCGAGGACTTCCAGTGCTATGTTGAATAAAAGTGGTGAGAGTGGACATCCTTGTCTTATTCTGAACTTGGAAGTTTTTTTTGTTGTTGTTGTTGTTTTTTGATTGATTGACTTGAGAGAGTGCCAGCACACACAAGCAGAGGGAGGTGCAGAGGGTGAGGGAGAGGGAGAATCTCAAGCAGATTCTGGGCTGAGTCTGAGCATGAAATGGGGCTCAATATCACAATATCAATATCACAATACCACAACCCTGAAACCATGACCTGAAACCAAGAGTTGGACCATAACTGACGGAGCCTCTCAGGCACCGGGAGCTCTCTTTATCTCTGAGTATGTTTGCTGTGTGCTTTTCATTTACTGTCTTACCTCATTTTTTTGAGTGGTTTTGTCATGAACTGTCAAATCTTATCAAATGCTTCTTCTGCATCTACTAAAATGATCACCTGTTTTTACTGTTTTCTTGATATGGTGTAGAACATTGATTTTGTGACTATTAAACAATCTTGCATCATGGTAATCACACCTGATCATGGTGAATGATCTTTTAAATCTAGTATTATAATGCAGTTTGCTCATACTTTGCTGAGGGTTTTTGCATCTGTGTTTATCAGGAATATTGGCCTGTAGTTTTCTCTTTTTGTGCTTTTTTTTTTTTCTGGTTTTGCTATCAGAGTAATGCCTGTGTCCTAGAATATATTTGGAATTCTCCTTCCTCTTCTATTTTTTTGGAATGTTTTGAGGAGAATAGGCATTAACTCTCCTTTCAGTGTCTGGTAGAATTCACCTGTGGATCCACTTCATCCTGGACTTTTATTTTTTGGTAGTATTCTTTTGTTGTTGATGCTGTAGTTGGTTTTTTGTTTTGTTTTGTTTAGTACCAATTCAGTTTTGTTGCTTGTAATCAGGCTGATCAGATTTTCTACTTCTTCCTTGTTCAGTTTTGGAGGGCTGTTGTTTCTAGGAATTTATCCATTTCTTCTAGGTTGCCCAGTTGTTGTCATAGAATGTATCATATTCTCTTAAAATCCTTTGTATTTCTGTGGTGTCAGTTATACTTTTTTTTTTTTTTTTCTCATTTTATTTATCTGGGTTGTTTCTAAGTTAATCTGGCCAAGGAATTGTTTTTTTTTTTTTTTTCCCCAAAGAATGAATTCTTGGTTTCATTGATTTTTTTTCTCCATTGTGTCTGTACCTCATTTATTTCTGCTCTCTTAATTATTTCCACTCTCTTAATTATTTCCACTCTCCTTAATTATTTCTTAATTATTTCTTCTATTTACCTCAGACTTTGTTCTTTTTTTAGTTCCTTTGGACATAAAGTTAGATTGCATTTTTTCTTGTTTATTGAGGTAGGACTGTATTGCTATATACTTCCTTCTTAGAACTACTTTTTCTATGTCCTAGAGATTTGGGGCTGTTGTGTTTTCATTTGTCTCCATGTACTTTTTGATTTTTCCTTTGATTCCTTCATTGATCCATTGGTTGTTAACTATGACATTGTTTAGTCTCCACATGTTTGTGTTTTTTGCCAGATTTCTTTCTTTGGATTTATTTCTAGTTTCATGCCATGGTGAAAAGAAAATGTAGATGGTAAGAATTCAGTAAAAGTCTTCTGAAATTTACTGAGGCTTGTTTTATGACCTAATATGTGATCTCTTCTGGAGAATGTTTCATGGGCACTTAGAAAGCACATATTCTGTTGTTTTAAGATGGAATGTTCTGTATGTAATCTGGTTCAATGTGTCAAATGTACTGCTTCCTTTTTGGTTTTCTGTCTGGATAAGCTATCCATCAATATAAGTGGAATGTTAAAGTCCCCTAATATTATTGTAGTACCATTAATTTCTCTCTTTATGTCCATTAATATTTGCTTCCTGTATTTTGGTGCTCCAGTATTGGTTGCATAGGTCTTTACAAAAGTGTTCTATCTTCTTGTTGGATTGATCCCTTTATTATTATATAATGCCCATCTTTCTCTCTTATTACAGTCTCTTTAAAGTCTTTTTTTGTCTTATAGAAGTATTGCTACACTGGCTTTATTTTCCACTTCCATTAGCATGATGACTATTTCTCCATCCCTTTACAACTACTTTGTCACTTATAACCACCACCTCCTTTTCTCCATTGTCCAGTAACATTCCTCAGTTCTGAGACCTCATTGGAATGGTCTTAACACCCATATTTCTATGGACATTTTGTACATAATCACTTGAGTGTTCTCTGAAATGGAACTCTCTACAGCTCTCTTTTCCTTTCTGAGCCCTTATAAGGATCACTTTCGTCAGTCCACCAGCTTTTCCTTATATGCCCATCAGAAATCTTCAGCCTCTAAACATGACAGTTTTAAAGCCACTTATGTGGAATGCCTGTGTGGCTCAATCATTTGAGTGTCTGTCTCAACTCATTGGTTTCAGCTCAGGTCATGATCTCAAGGTTGTAAGATCAAGCCCTGGTTTAGGCTTTATGCTTAGCACAGAATCTACTTAAGATTCTCTCTCTCCAGGGGAGCCTGGGTGGCTCGGACGGTTAAGCCTCTGCCTTCAGCTCAGGTCATGATCTCAAGGTCCTGGGATCCAGCCCTGCATCGGGCTCTCTGCTCAGCAGGGATCCTGCTTCCCCCCAACTCTCTGCCTGCCTCTCTGCCTACTTGTGATCTCTGTCAAATAAATAAATAAAATCCTTAAAAAAAAAAAAAAGATTTTCTCTTTCCCTCTACCCCTCCTCCTGCCCTCTCTCTCAAATAAATATATCTAAAAAAAAAAAAAAAAAAAGCCACTTATGTGTATTTTGTAAAGTATACACTCTTGGAGATTGTTTCATTATACATCTGAAAGGGAATCCTGCAAGTCATTCAATGGTGGATAACCACTTTTATTAGAAGCAGGTTACTAATTTTTTTAAACCTTGGGTATTCATTTAACAAATATTTATTGAAAGAACACAATAGGTCAAGAACTTTATCAGCACTGGGGATTTTTTAAGTTTGTAATTTTTATTTGTATTTATTTTTTTTAAAGATTTTATTTATTTATCTGAGAGAGAGAGAGATCACAAGTAGGCAAAGCAGTAGGCAGAGAGAGAGAGAGGGAAACAGGCTCCCTGCTGAGCAGAGAGCCTGATGCGGGGCTTCATCCCGGGACCCTGAGCTAAAGGCAGAGGCTTAACCCACTGAGCCACTCAGGTGCCCCAATTTTTATTTTTTTTAAAGTAATTTTTAAAATTTAAAGTCTTATGTGCTAAAACTAGCTTATTTTTATTTTCTAATATTACATTCCTTAATATTTTACTTTTAAAAAGTGGATTTAGAACTTAAAAACTATTTTAATATGATGTTATTACAATGCAGTATTAAGATATTATTTGTAATACACCAACTAATTTGTCCTCTACTGGAGATTTTCAAAGGGAATAAAAAAGAATTTTGAGACAAGCCAGATATAAATATTACATAATCCATATATTTTATGAGTGAATTATAGTAACATACAGAATGAATTAATAAAAAGGTACCTTGATTGGAATATTTTTCTCTTTCCTTATCAACTACATCTAACTTTTCCATATATGCTCACATTCAAAGATATAAAATTTAGAATGTCATTTTATAATTCATTTAAAACAGTTTCCTTCCTTTAAAATTGTTTGAGCTTGAGGATTCCTTTTGAGAGAGTATCACTAAAAATGGTCTTGAGGGGAAATGAAAAGGGAAAAATGATAATTTTAGACATATCAAAAATGTTTAGTATACTACAGTGTCATTTTGGGAAAAATATGTGCAGTGTAGTAATCAGAGCAATCAAAGTACGTAAAACAATATGTCTAAGGTTCACACCTGGCATATTGAATGCATATGCAATGTGAGTTAGATAAAAGTAGTTATGACATGTACCTTGAAATGGAGAAGTAGCTTATAAAAATGAATGGGTTGAAATTTATGAATGAATGTGTACTTTATTTCAATACAGAGTATTTTAAGAAATAAAAGAGCAAATTTAGGAGAACAAAATGCAAATTGAGATTAATATTAAAGTGATCTGCTACTAAAGGACATGATAAAAGAAAGAACTGGTACATTTCATTGACAACGACTGCTGTGGAAACGTCAATCACGTCTGCTTATGGTGATTACTTCTTAAAGTGTCATGAGTGACATCTGAAAACCTTTTCTTAAGGGTTTGTATCTGATTTGATCTGGAGCAAAAATTAACTTAGCATCCATGCTATGAAGCGTTGAAAACACCCCAGTAAAATTATTTCATAATAATGGAGGGAAATGGAATTACTGAAATAAATATACTTCAAACTTAGGTACAAAATATGAATTTCCACTCTTTTTAGGAAAACACAGAGCTCTGTTATACTAGAAACTGTGTATTTATTCATGTGTTTTCCCGCTATTCCCATTTATGTCATCCCAATAAAAATATTTGCAATTTAACAGACAGTAATTAATAAGTCCATTTATTTATTTATTTTTATAAACATATCTTTTTATCCCCAGGGGTACAGGTCTGTGAATCGCCAGGTTTACACACTTCACAGCACTCACCATAGCACATACCCTCCCCAATGTCCATAATCCCACCCCCCTCCCAACCCCCCTCCCCCCATCAACCCTCAGTTTGTTTTGTGAGATTAAGAGTCACTTATGGTTTGTCTCCCTCCCAATTCCATCTTGTTTCATGTACTCTTCTCCTACCCCCTTAACCCCCCATGTTGCATCTCCTCTCCCTCATATCAGGGAATAAGTCCATTTCTTATGTTAAATTTATTCAGATGACTATCCCTAAGAGTGCTAAATTGTCTTATGCACAATTCTCTTGATGGCTATGTTTCATGTTTTTTCTTAACCACCATACATTGCCCCTTATCTCTTTAGTTACAGCTAACTAATCACGAGCAGATGCTTTATCCAGGGGCAATGAATCTACAGCCTCTTCAAGGGGTTGTTGAAATAAAACATCAAGCAAATAACTCAATGAAATATTTGAACTAATTAAATCTGAAGAAAGTTCTTTATATGAGAAAATCAGATGAATGGTCATAAGGAAGGGTTAGGATTAAAAGAAACACAGAATGAAAAATGCTCAATTTGAAGTTAATGAGGAAAAGGACTTAACTCTCAGCAGATAAATGTTGGTAGAGAGAGGTATGTTGTAACATTCAGCTATGCCATGAAGAACACTGATGCCACAGTGGAGCACAGTCCTACTGGTTTTGGATGACTTCTACATCTTTTCTACATGTGCCTTCACAGTAATATTCTTTGGACTTATTTCCCTTAAAAAACAAACAAACCAGTGTTGGGGTGCCTGGGTGACTCAGTCAGTTAAGCAGCTGCCTTCTGCTCAGGTCATGATCTCAGGGTCCTGGGATCGAGCCCCACATCAGGTTCTCTGCTCAGCAGGGAACCTGCTTCCCATACCACCCCCAACCCCACCGCCTGCCTTTCTGCCTACTTGTGATTTCTCTCTGTCAAATAAATAAAATCTTTTTAAAAATATTTTAAAAAATGTGCTGTTGCAGATCAAAAGAACTCAGAGCAACCTGAAAACCATGTGGGTGGTGGGGGTGGGGGGTAGAGGTAGAAGGAGGAGTCTTCCAACAAAAATTCTCTAGAGAATTGCTTGAAGAATTCCTTTTCTATAAAGGTAGATACATTGAGCTCCAAGTTATTTAATATAAATATACACATAGACTCATTGATTACCAACTTCTTAGGTGAAGAATCCTTATAGTTAGTGGAATTATCCTCATCATTTCCAACAAGAGCAACAATTTTTGCAAGACTAAAGCCTGGAAGGAACCTAGTATTTTAATACATACTATGAAAAACAAAATAAGGATTCTCTACATTTGTGTATTAAATAAAAATCTTAAGGAGACAAATTATAAAGATAACTGGTGGACACAAAACAACAAACTTGAATATTGACTATTATCATTGGAACAATGCCCACTTTAAATTGTTTTCGAAGGCATTTCCTCTACTGCCCCCCACTTCATCCTCAGGTTTTGAATATTAGATGTAAGAACTAAAAACTTCATTGTCACATTTATGCATTATTAAATGATATCACTTAATTTCTTTTCAACAGCTTGTTAAAAAATGTTCATTATGCAGAAATCTTAGCTCCACTGACTCTTTACCTAGTAAAGCTATTATGTTCATTCCAGTATAGTTAGTAATCTGGTGCATTTTAATTTTTCCTTTGAGATCGTCAATGTTGAATAAAATTGAAATCCCTTATTATTATCTACAATTAAAAACATGTTTTAAATAAAAGGGCATCTGTCATGACTGGATCCACTTAAAAGGGAGTATCTATCTAACCCAGATCCCCAGAATGACCAAAGTTGAAAATGAGTTAATATTTCATTTAAAAATTATCTTCCTCTGTTGAGATTTTAAATTTCTGAGTGACTTATGTTAGTCTATATTCACCACTATTTTGTTGGAATAAAAGGGCAATGGTTAGGTGTTAAAAAATCATGTGGAAAATAAATTAAAAAAAAAAGGTCTACAAAGAAAAAATTTTTTACACAAAGGAGAACAATATTTATCCTAAGAACGGCTTTTTAGACCTCATCTTTTCCCCTGTTAAAGTGAAAAGAAAGACCAGTTATTCCTTTTTGCTATTCTCTTGAGCCCTGGGATAGGATTAGCTAGGGGGAATCTTGGGGCCAACTTGAATATGAGGTTTCCAAGAGAGAAAAGCAGGTCAGATTCAACCTGCATAAGCTTTTCTGCTGCATTAGCTGCCTGAGAGGCTGTCAGATTATTCTAGTCTTTTGAGGGTTAAGGCCCTGGGAATTTTTCTGCTGAATATGACCACTCTATGTCTGACACTTAGGATGCTATAGTGGTTTTTGGACTATGGAATCATCAAACACATTGTGATAATAGGTAATGATTTTATACTTCCCATTTTGTTCCAGCTAGGAATCAGCAAGATCTATCTGTGGGTGGCATTTTCAAAGAAATTTAACAAATCATTACTACTGTAGTACTTACTGCTGATTTCATGGTTTACAAGGTTGCTAGTAGGCCTGCTCTCAATTATTCAAGTCACTGGGTAACTATTAATGAGTAAAGGTCCTTTTATTTTAACCAATTGTTTCAATTTCCTCTTTCAACTCCTCTAAAATGTCAGCAGCGCTCCCTGGAAATGTATTTGAGCTACTTTCCTTTTATTTACCTTTTATGCCTCCTGATACACCTTCCACTTTAAAATTGCTCCTGTGTAAATCAGCATGTTTTCCAGTTATGGAAGCAAATGGTTGTGTGGTTTTTTTGGTGTTATATTGCTTTACCTCCTTTCATTCATTCATTCATTTAATGAAATACTGAGTATCTCCCATTATAAGGTACTAGAGAAATAGGTCTACAAGACAGAGACAGACCATATCCTCCTGGTATTCATGATTTAGTTTGAAGGACAGGTACTGAACAAGTAATTACAGAGCTGTAAACCTTAGAAAAAGGAAACATATAACTGAGTGACCTATCCTAGTTTTGAAGTTAGAAAAAGTTGCCAAGTGAAAGCAATTTTTAGCTGAGTTCTAAGTGTTAAGTAAAGAGCTGATCTGTGAAGTAGGGATAAGGAAATTTTTTAATAGGAGTGATGAGGGAACAGAAGCCTGCCTGAGGACAAAGCAAAAGACTGACACCTTGCAACCTCCACCTCACCCCCACTCCTGGGTAGGATATATGTAACATTCATTAGGAATCTCCCACCCATCTTAATCTTAACACCTTGCTAAGGGGCAAACTGACCTTGGCAATGGCAAGGCCTCTGGTATCTGATATCTTATAGGTTCTCTCTAGCATATGAAAGTTCTATTGAAACCTCCCTTTTCCTTACTTCCCCCACCCCCATGGTACATAATCTGCCACCTCTCACAACCCAGGGCAGCAGCTCTTCCTGCCCACTGGTCCTGTCCCAGTGCTTTAATAAAGCACCATTTTGCACCAAAGATGTCTCAAGAATTCTTTCTTGGTCATCAGCTCCGGACCTCACCCCACCGAACCTCACCTATATTCTAAAACTTCATCAGGAGAAAAACAAGTTCCACTTCCCCACCTTTTAGTTAACACCTATTAATCTAGCAAAGTAGCACTAAATCTAAATGCGAAATAATGAGGATCTAAATTTGGGGACATAAAAGGGAAATATTCAATTGTATTAAGATTTGGTAAATTGGGTGACAATAGGTACCCAGTTTATCAAATCTTAATATAATTAAGATTTTTTTTTGCCCTCACTTTTATTCATGTATATAACAAGTATTTATTTATTTGGGTACATTCTTTAGTGATGTATCATTGAACATGATAGACACAATCAGCACCTCATCAGAACTATGCTATTATATCTTACACTTCCCAGTTAATTTCTTCAAGGAGTAGTGGTCCTGGTAAGTAGTTATCAAAAATATCTCAAGTATTCAGTTGCATTTAATAGTTAAGTCATTCAAGGAAACAAACACTATAAGGCCTTCAGTGACTCCAATGAGAAGGGAAGAAGAATTAAGACTTAGAGGTGGCCATCTTGGTCAGGAATGATTACTTAAGCTTTTTATATTAGGAGTGGGTTTAAAGAGATGGTGAGCCCTATGGAGCTAAGGAGGAAATAGGGCATTTCAGAGAAACAGAGTTAAATTTATTATCTACTCATTGAAGATGATTATTTTCATTTCTGATCAAATGCCTGACTGTTGAGACTCCATCAAAACCTCACAGTGCAAGTCTGGGTACTGGAAGCAGCAAATGGCAATAAGAAGGACTGGAAAGTCATTAAATTATCAGCAGCTACCTAGCCAACCCACAGGAGATCCTAAAACCCACCCTACCCAAGACCCAGCTTTTAGATATGCATATGATTTGTCCATATTATTGCCTGGTGAACTGGGTCCTAAGGCCCACACCGAGCCTATCCCAAAGATGTCAACCAAAGTCTCACAGTCTCATCCCAAGAAAGAATTCAAGGACAGATACAATACAGCCAAAAAGGGACACAAATAGGAAAGTTTATTAAAATAAGAGCACACTCTTGAAATGTGAGAATGGGCATGGTCAAGAGAGTAAGCTGCACTCTGTGGGGCTTAGGTTTCTATCTTTTATTGACAGTTGTTCATAAGTGGGTGGAATATCTATCACTTGGGGCAAGGATTTCATGGAAGCAGAGTTACATGTGTTTTCTTCCTTATTTGGTCAGGGTTTTCCCATAACACCTGCCATCTTGGGCCAGTCTGGCTTGATCAGGCTTCTTGTGGTTTTTTGGAGCCCTGCCAGGAACAGGCCTATGCCTTTCCCCATGGTTGACCATGCCTTTCTGTTTGCTGGCCCCCAGCTATACTATTGGAATCTAATGAACTGCCTCTAACAACATTACCTACAGTTAGTTCCATACAATTATTAAAGATTTTTCAAGTGGCAAAATGGATCCACAATCACTTTCATAGTACCAGGAGGAATGAAGCATAAGAGAGTATATCTCGGAAGCAAAACTGGCAGGGGAACATCAGAGACCCAGAAGAAAAATAGGTTTGGAGTCACTCCTCTAGAACTTGCTCTGACTGCCTTTTCATGAAACCAGGTTGGCCTTACCTATTTACTCCAGGTTAATCTCCACCAATTCTTGTTCCTGTCCTCATCTATAGATTTGTCTATTCCCCCTGCCCAGCTGATAAATGCCTTAGCACAGGCTTTGGCAGTAAACTTGTTTGGTGAGACCTCAGTCATTGTCTAAATTCTGCCTGCTCTTACGACCCTGGCTTTCCAGACAAATTTTGGGTTCCCCATTAACATAATTCCCTGATCTGACACACAGTCATTTAATGAAAGGAGCATATCTTAATTAAAACATATGATTAGCTTTGTCAATTTAAATGAAAATGACTCTCATTTAGACATAGGCATAGAATTTTAAAGTTAGAAGGGGACTTAGAGATCACCTAGTAAATGAATGGTTTTGGTAATTGTCCTCCCCTGCTGGGTGCATTAGCATCCTCATTGCATTCAGTGCTGTCAAATACATAGTTTAAAAGAGACAATATGACCTTAGGAATATGGAAAGTTTCTAATCATTGTACTTCCTAACAATCTTGCCCAAGTCCTCTGACCTTAGAGTTCATGACATAATTATTTATTAGGCTGGGGATAGAATTATTTATGGCTTAGAGTAGATAATAAAAGGGATTACTACCCAGGCAGTTTCTTCCTTAAATTCAGTTTTCCTAATCTCTTTCCCTATGGCAACAGAGCAATTACTTTCCAGTGTGTGGATTCCTTTGTACTTTAAGTATAGATAAACGTAATCATGCTAAAAACTTGAGAGTTAGCTAGTGCTCCTGAATTAAAATCCCCAACTGCAGAAAAGCATTGATTCACAGCTTTGCTTTCTACAGAACCTGGTTACAACTGTACGTAAAGGACCAAATAGCCCTCAATTAAATCCTTAAGTACCACAGTTGCAATAGAGTCTAACATGCCTGAATCTTGATTAAAAGGTCATATGCAGAAAATGGATGAAGTTTTCTGGGTTTTTTCTTTTTAGAAATTTTAAAGGTTGGTATACCCCCCCCCAAAAAAAATTTATAAACAAAGAGATGTTGGCTCAAGATGGAGGAGTCAGTAAAGAATACAGTGAAGCAGAATCTTGAATCATGTAGAGAACTCAAATATATCATATGTGAAAACCAAATTATACCAGAAAGGGTACGTATTAAAATATTAAGATTAGTATTATAGAAGTTACCCAGTGACTTCAGAGAATTTAAATCTTTGTCCATTAAAATAGAGACAACAAGCCCCAAATAAAGTCACTTGAGATAAGCCCCACTTCAGCAAACCCAAACCTAATACCCACTTTGAGTTTCACATCCTCTCCTAGAAGTCAATCTGGAACTACCTGATCAGCATAGTGAAGAAATCTGCCTGAAATACCGTTTCTCAGCTTGCCTAGGTGCCACAGTTGGCTAAGCGGCCAACTCTTGGTCTCGTCTCAAGTCATGATCTCAGGGTCCTGATATGGAGCCCCACATTGGGCTCTATACTTAGCAGGGAGTCTACTTGAGATTCTCTCTCCTTCTCCCTCTGCCCATCCGGCTTATGTTCGCTCATACTCTTGTGCTCTCTCCTTAAAATAAGACACATCTTTAAAAGAAAAAAAAAGAAAGAAAAAAGAAAAAGAAAATAGAGCTCTTCTTCCTTCCATAGCAAAGTGTCCTTGCCTGAAACAATCAACTCTTTGATAGAAACTTCCTTTTCCCATCTTTTTCTATCTGTGAAAGTTTTCTCATACATCTCTTTAGAGCTCTTTTCTATCTGCTAGATGGAACAGTGCCAGATTCATGAATCATTGAATAATGCCAATAAGATCTTTAAATTTTACACAGTTGTCAATTTTTTAACAATGTTTCTTGTGAAATGAATCTCAATTATTAGAACACCTGAATTATGTGAACTTGTCCTAAATGACAGTCAATTCTACCAAAAATGGAAAGTCCATCTTAAACACTATGAGAATCCATCTATTTCATATGAATTACTCTATTTTTTCAGTTCCCAAATAGCTTTCAGAACACTAAATATATTGTCACTCAGATAACTTATATAATAGAAATATGTGGTGGCTTAGATTTAGTACCATTATTTACGAACATAAACCTTAGGTTTGTTATCTCTTGGGTTAGAAAGATTGAAGAGTAGATAGCTAAAGTATCTGAAGATTTTCTTCCTCTTCAAGAATATTAAAACATCATTAGAAACTCTAATAATTTTTAATTGTATCATTGGAATGATAAAATGAAGGTCAAAGTTGTTCAATGGCATATCTTATGATTAAAAGGGATAAAACAACACAGTATCTTCCCCAAAATGCAGCCTTATAGTCATGTTCAATGATGGTCAGTGTGACATTTTGAGATAATCTAATTTCCGCTTAGTTCTAAAAATTAAAAACCAGTAACTAATGGCGTAGGTGGTTGACTTGATAACACACGTTAGATATTGCCTAAATTTGTAAATGTTATTTCTTACATTCAACTAATGTTGTTTTCCAGTACAATAGTGAAAAGTACTTTGAATTGTATTTTCATTTATTAACTGAACACCTTGAGACCTTGTACATAATTGATGTAGGTATTAATTTGGGTTGTATTGTGCAGAAAAGGCAAGACTTAAAAGGCAGACTTTAAACAGATCCTGAAAAGTCTTAAGTGTGTTGATAAGGTCACATTTTAATCATTTAGTCAATGCTAATCCAGAGGTAATATTTTTAAGAAAAAGGGCAATATAATTAGATTCATCACTTAAAGAAGATCCAAGTAGTGAGGAAGGACTAACTGGAGACGACAGGAAAAGGAAAGGAACTTAGTTATGTACATGGAAAACGTTATAAAGCCAGATCAAAATTAGCTTCAGGATGGAGAGGAAAATAAAGATTTTTAAAAAATGATTAGGAACTAGAATTGTATAGAACTTACTACTGATTTGATGAGGGATGAGAGGGAGAAAGAAGAATCTAGAATAACGGTCACATTTTTGGCTTGGGTAACTAGTGGGTAATTGTTTCATTTTCTTAGGAAGTAGAAAAAAACACATTTGAGAAGGGAAGATCTTGAGTTCTGAATATGTAAAGCTTGAAATGAGTGTGTGAAGTTGACAAGCAGCTGGAGGTAAATAGTCTTGTTACTTACATGGTGAGATAATGGGTGTAGTTGTGGTTGCCCAGGGGACAGACAAAAAGACAACTCAGGGTGAGCGTCTCAGGAAAGTTGCCTTCAGGTGGAGAACCAAAGTTCAGGAGAATGAGGGGAAAGAAAATACAGATCACAAGGTGGGGAACTCAACCAAGACTTATCCCAGCAGCCAAGTTTTAGTAGTATTTTATAAAGAGTGAAACAGTGAATAGGGTCAAAACCCAATGCCAAGAGGAAAAGGCAATGAAAAGATGCCGGTTCATTCCTGAATACCACTAAGTATCCTTAATCCATAAACATTACGAGGTAAGAGATGAAATGTGCCTAGAAAAATTGTCAAATTTAAAGCTAATCTCCAGAGCTAGAATTTTACAGACAAGAATCCTTCAAACTTTGAAGGTACTTATTATCAAAAATAGAGCCCACTGCTCATGTAAGTTAAGCCATTAATAAATTATATACATTTACTATTCTAATATAGGCATATTTTAAAGAGTGTGATTAAAAATTTTTAAATGATTGGATTATGTGGAAATAACTAATATTTAAAATAACTTTATTCAGTTGGTAAAATGTTATGAACATGTTGGCACTCAGTAAAAAAGGGTGGAGGGACTAAAAAAATACAGTTTTGAACAATTTTGATTGTATGAAAATGTTATTGGTTAGAAGAACCTTGCCAAAGTCAACTAGAAAGTTTTATTTCCTTCAAAGATTAGCTCAATGTTCATGAGCATCTTCTCTAACAAAGTTTTCAGTCTAATAAAAGGCAGTTTATTTTTAAGGGGAGGAGGTTTCATGTGGCATATTATATTATTTTGATCATAATGTCTGTTGTTTATCACTGAAGAGGAAAGAAATTATTCTAAAGTGAATTCATATCCTAGGAGAGGAGAAATCCCATTACAATTTTCTCCTACCCTCCAGCATCCCCTCATGTCCTAAGGACAAAGAAATAAAAATCATTTCAAAAGCTTTGAGGAAAGCTGATCATCCTGATGATACAGTAAGACAGGAGTACTGTAAATTCTCTGAACACCAACCACTTCTAGATAGCATTTTAATAATTTCACTTAAGCAATTTACCCTTAGAATTACTTTATATAGATTAAAAAAAATCTTTCCAGGAAATATGTATTCTTAAAGGCAAGATTTTCATTTGCAATGTGCACAGTCTACCTGGGAGGCACACAATGTCACTAAAAAGTTTTCACCTGAAGGTTACTATTACTTTTATTCTTTACTATTAATAGTAATCCATACTAGTTAATAGTAGGGCTAACACCTTTACATTTTTCTTCTACTAAGTAATACACAGTTATGGAGAAAGGTATTGCTTTTTCTTATATTGTGTGTTTCATTTTTTCAATATGTTTATCAGGTATTTATTTCATTGTTAGATCATCAATTGGATAACAAATCTATCAGGTAATTTTAGGTCAGAAAATGATATGAATTATATGAATTTTAAAAAATCAGATGTAGACAGAATATTGGGGTCTTGATTCAAAGATGTAAACATATAATTCACTAAGAGGGAAATAATAGGAATAAAATTGAGCAGTACAACTTGCCCATGTTAATCCAAAATGATGGTAATTCAAAATGATTGTATCATGGCCTTGACTCATTGGTTCTGTTCATCAGCCTCATCTTGAAAAGTGAAATAAACTTAGCTCTATTTTGTAGGGATTTCAGGATTCAATATTAATTAATTAATTATTACCACATATTCAGAAGAAACACACACTCATTAAGTATCAAGCTGTCGGCAAGGTTCTGTCTGAATCCCTCCCTAGTGAGCTCTGTGTGAGCTTGAACAAATCATATAAAGGCTTGGGGTGCTTCAGTTTCATCATCTTGACAGGATAAACTCTAAATTGTCTTCGATGGCATTATCGGTCTTTGTGTGTTTGACTAATTCAGCCTGGCTTTGCAGGTGAAATTTGAGCTGGTATGAGAAGGGAAGACAGACCATTTTAGAAGGAGTGGATGGGATGGGATGTGCCAATATAGTGAAACTGTATTTTTAAAGAGCAATGAGAAGAACAGTGTGGTGGGATAAGAAATGTACATATTGGGCAAATGGAATGTTAGAAGTCTCGGTTTGTAAACATATTTTAAGCATGGGTAGGGTCAAGAATTATTCTTTATGGAAGAGAGTGATATGATTTAATTTGTATTACTGGAAGAGGACATATCTCAGAAGCTAGGGAAAAATACAGATGGGAATGGGGAGACAACAGAGGCAGGGAATGGAGATAAAAATAGGTGACCAAGAAGACATTAACATTCCCCTGAGCATGACTAAACTCTAGACAGGTTTATTCCTAACTCTATGCCCCCTTCACTTCCCTTTTTCTGTAAAGCATTTTCTGTAAAAAAAAAATTTGCAATTATAAATTCTTTACCCCTTTGAGATGTGAATCTTCTCCCACCCTCTTTCTAGTTTCACAACTCATATATATCTTGCTCAAAGACCTGAGAGCCACCCTTTGCAAACACAATCATCAACAAAGGGAAGAGAGAGGGAGGCCAACTTCAGTAATCACCAACTACCGAACACAAGGGCACTGATCACATTGACCACTCATGTCCTCCAGGATTTCCCCACTAGCTCATCCTCACCCTACCACCCCACTTAAAACTCTCCCACGTTTTGTTTCAGCAGAGACCAGTCTTACTGCTCTTTTGCAACAGGGTTGATCCCTAACACAGTAGCTTTGTATAAAGTCTTTCTTGAAGTTTTAAACAAATGTGTGGTACAATTTTTCTTTTATACCTGAAAGAAAGCACTAGCTCTAAAAAGAAGTGCATGTATGAAGTCACATTTCCGAGATGTGATCCTTAGGGGAAAAGTTGAGGATAATCCTGAAACATGTAGTTAAGTAGACAATCATACCAAGTGCCTGAAACTAGAAGAGAAGACTGGAGTACCCCCCCCTTTTTTTTTTTTAACTTCAGTCAAGACTTGCTACACATATTTCTTATGATTCATACATACATAAGAAATACACATTCATATTTCTTAATGGTTGCCACTGGAATGAAAGTCTGCAACAAGAGAAAAATATATGTCTGCTTATATTGAAACCAATAGTTATGAATTCATTACACAAACTTTTTTGAAGTAGATGTGGGTTGAAGACAGTTATAACCAAAGTTTTATTGGAAAGAACACTGAATTTGGTGTTTATAAATTATGTATTTGAATTCTGGTTCTCAAGTTTAATTACTAGGTGATCTTGAACAAGTCTTTTATATTTCCTAAGCATCTGCCTGTCTCTATTTATAGACAATGGTAAGAATAAAAGCTATCAGCAGTGGTGGTTATCAGAGGTATTCAACCTTTATTTCTGGTTCTCCCACCTTCTATGAACAAAGATAGGTTATACGTCCTGATATCCTGACAGCCGAACTGGTTCTAGCCAATGAGTTGTGAGAAATGATGAATGTCACCTATAAAGCTCAATTTTTTTTTCTAATTTTGAGATATAATTAGCACATATTGTATTTATGTAGTAAAAAATTGTCTTAGAGATAATTATCCTTATAGTTTTAATCATACCATTTGTAGTATTACCCTTAAGTCCTGAATCTTACTCAATTTTATACCAAAGTTACAACTTTCCATTGTAGTTGGAAGAGAGAGGAGCCGAGAGAGGGAAAAAGGGAGAGAGAGCCGAGAGATAAGGAGAGAATCTCAAGAAGGCTCCATGCACAGTGCAGAGCCTAATCCTACAACCCTGATCATGACCTGAGATAAAATTAAGTGTTGGACACTCAATTGACTGAGCCACCCAGGCACCCCTTATACATGCATTCTTTACCCTATTATTTTTATTAATAGAGAAAAGAGTGCCAAATCTCTTGTTAACAAAATCGATCAAAAGTCATTTCTGGGCATATCTACCCATTTTAATAGTGGATAATTGCCATAAAAATAATTTTATTGATGTCTAACTTACAGTTCATTGTGAGCTTTTAAAGACTAAAATGTAGGGATACCTGGGTGACTCAGTCATTAAGCATCTGTCTTCAGCTCAGGTCATGATCCCAGGGTCCTGGGATTGAGCCCTGCATTGGATTCCCTGCTCAGTGGGAAGCCTGCTTCTCCCTCTCCCACTCCCCCTGCTTGTGTTCCCTCTCTTCACTGTCTCACTCCCTGTCATATATATAGATAGATAGATAGATATATCTATATATATCTATATATATATATATAGATATATCTATGAAGGCTAAAATGTTCATAGCAGCAATGTCCACAATAGCTACGCTATGGAAAGAGCTAAGACATTTATCGGCAGATGAATGGATAAAGAAGATGTGGTAATATATATACAATGGAATATTACTCAGCCATCAGAAAGGGTGAATAGTTACCATTTACATCGACATTGATGGAACTGGAGAGTATCATGCTGAGTGAAATAAGTCAATCAGAGAAAGGTAATTATCACACGGTTTCACTCATACATGGAATATAAGAAACAACACAGAGGATCGTAGGGGAAGGGTGGGAAAACTGAATGGAAAGTCATCAGAGAAGGAGACAAGCCATGAGAGACTTTGAACTACAAGAAACAAACTAAGGGCTGCTGGAGGGGAGGTGGGTAGGGAGATGGGGTATTTCAGTGATGGGCATTGAGGAGAGCACATGGTGTGGTGAGCACTGGATGTTGTATGTGGCTGATGTATTATTCAACTGTACATCTGAAACTAATGATGTATGATATGTTGGCTAGTTGGTTTTAAGTTTAAAAAATAGACTAAAATATAGTAAGATGCACAATAGGATGCAATAAATGTTTTCTCTGTTAAATTATAGTTGACATAAAATGATCTATTTAAGATCAGCTAAAACCAACATCTAAGGACTAACACATAAACAAGCAGCTTAATGATAGGTTATAGTTTGCTAAGAAGGGATTAGCTTAAGTTTTGGGTCAAATGAAGAATGGATTTCCAGAATATCAGGGCCTAAGAAATTGTTTTATGTGCAGATCAATTAGTTTTCAAATTGGAAGAACTTTCAAGACTACTGGAAGAGACTTGCCTATAATGAGTCTTCAGGAGAGAGAAACTAATGATGGAGTGAACACCTCACAATTCAGGGGCCTTGACCGTAAGTATTTGAATTTCATCCCTCAAACAGCCAAACAAAGGATGAATAGTCACTGCCACTACGATTTTTATAATGTGTGGATCTCTTTATTTTCATTAACTTTCAGGGTCATGATGTTTTGAAATTAGGAGGGAGCAAAAGGACTCACTCCTCCTGCCAGGCAACAAATTAGCATCTTACATTGTTTATTAACTGCATCCAATTGAAAATGTCACCAAACAGTTATTAAACAGCAAGTCCTATGCACAAAACTCAATGGTGCATGACACCTCTGATTAGCTGCTGTTTTTTTCTGAAAGGGTGATTATTCTTAGAAGGAATATTTCATTACCCTTAATTTGAGTCCAGTTTATGCAACCATAACCTGAAACCTCATAAGGTATATAACCAAACCTCAGTATAAATCTATCAATGCTGTGGGTTATCTTAATGAACCATCTGTATGATTGAAAAGCACTATTCTAAGTTATATGTCAGAGCTTATTAAAACTCTCATCAATTACATTGTTGAAATTTTAAAAAGGTTCTACTATTTTAATGCATGATTTGTATTACCCTTCACTTGAAACAAAGCAGTACTCTCTGCAGTTTCCAAGCAACACATCTTTTTCAATTACTATTTAGCATTGAATTCTGTCCTTAGATTCCTAATGCAACTCCCTTCCTTGCTGTGTGTATATTCAGAGTCTTGCAGAAGAATGAGACTATTCCATTACTTTGACCAAATCTGCCGTATGTCATGGGTAAACCTTTTGTAAACAAGATAAATGCATTAGGATATTCAAAACTGAATTACATCAGTTGAACTTACTTTCAGCAAAGAAAGCATTTGACTTAGTTAAAACTCTATTCAAAAAGAATTTTTACTGATTGGAGTTTTCATCTCATTTAGTACAAAAATAGAGAAAAAATTCTGAACTCAGTCATAGTCACTCTTACCTTGTAAATGGTCTAAGATAAGATTACAATTATGGAGCAGAAATAAAGTTTGATTAAAACAGGAGCATAAACATGATAATGAAACACACGTATTTGTCATGTGGTTGGCCCTGATGTAAGCCTCTGACACATACTAGCTTTATGATGCTCAAACTAATATTTAGATAAGTTAGCTACGAGCATTAGTCTCACTGTATAGATGACAAAACCAAGACAAGGGAGTTTATATATCCCCAAGGCCAAAAAAAAATTAATAAATGGCAAAGGCAGTATTTGCACCAAGATGGCCTGACTTGGAATAATTAAGTAATTGGTGTTCCAAATTGTCATAATTGATAGTTCTACTTAAAGTTAAATCCAGTGATCTACCAAAAGAAATTATCAGAGAGTTTCAAAACATCCAAAACTAGTTCTGAGTTTTATATATGTTGTACAGCAAATATTTCATTCAACAAGCACTTGTAATTTCACAGTAAACCTCACTGAGGGAAGTTTTACTGGGGGTAAAATGAGACACATTTCATTCCCCGTGCATGGAGTTCTTTCCACACCCAGTGTTCCAAGGGCCATTCTTAACCCATTTCTCCAGAAGGTCCACTGTTGTTTCATGTTGCCAGGTTAAGTTCCCCTGAAAAAATAGTAAGGATAGGGGTGCCTGGGTGGCTCAGTTGGTGGCTGCCTTTGGCTCAGGTCATGATCCGCGAGTCCTGGGATCAAGCCCTGCGTCAGGCTCCCTGCTCAGTGAAGAGCCTGTTTCTTCCTCTCCATCTGTCTGCCACTCTGCCTACTTGTGCTCTCTCTTTGTCAAGTAAATAAATAAAATCTTGAAGAAAAAAAAAAAAAGATATAGAAAAGTCTTCACAAAGTGACTATTATTGCAGGCAAGAGATTTCCCATCATTAAACATTAAATATCAACTGACTATTGGAGATAGAGCCTCTTTCTGAGTTTCTCTGTAAACCTCTATGTTACTAGTATTTTCCAGGCCAACGAGAAAATCAAGGTTAATAAAAATTTACCAGCTCATCATGTAGCTTACTCTACTTACTTGCTTTAACAGATACAGTTTGGTTTTCCCACACATAGACAGTGATTTAAAAACTTAGCTTTCTTACAGGTGCCTGGGTGGCTCTGTCAGGTAAGCATCTACCTTTGGCTCAGCTCATGATCTCAGGGTCCTGGGATTTAGTTTCACATCAGGCTCCCTGCTTGGTGGGGAGACTGCTTCTCCCTCTACTCCACCCCGCTGCTTGTGCTCTCTCTCTCAAATACATAATCAAAATCTTGAAAAAAAAAAACAACTTCTTAGCTTTCTAGCAAGTGTTGGTAACACATTTTCATTAAGTGACACTACTCAGAAGACAAAAATTGGCTTCCAAAAAAGATGTTTTAATGCTTGGTAGGTTTTCTTGGGTAGTGGGTTGAATTTATACATAATGAGAACATGCAAGGGATTTGACAGTTTTGATATAATTTTCCAGCACAATAATGTAAACTGCTTAGCAACATACCTTTAGTAGCCAAAAGAAGACAAAAAAAAGTTTACCACAGATATGTAAAAATAACCCTGGATGGTTAGATATTTTATGTGCACTGCTGTTGGAATGTACTCTTTGCTCTACTGTTTCAAAGTCCAAAATAAATGGTATAATTCTCAGTTTTTACTTTTGGTGCCTTAAAGCCAAGTGTGTGGAGGAGCTCAAGTTCGCCACTAACTGTAAATGGATAAAATATGCCACTCCATTTGTTCTTTTGTTAAGTAGTTGGGAATTATCTACTAAACACCTGTTATCTCATTATACCGAATAGAATTCAAAAGAAAAATGTAAGTTATTAAGAACACCTTGCCACATATCTTAAAACAATGGCCATATCTACTTTTTTTTTTTAAAGATTTTTTTCTTATTTATTTGACACAGAGAGAGAGAGAGAAAGAAAAAGAGAGAGTGAGAACAGGAACACAAGCAGGGGGAATGGGAGAGGGAGAAGCAGGCTTCCTGCTGAGCAGGGAGCCCCATGTGGGACTCGATCCCAGGACCCTGGCTGAGATCATGACCTGAACCAAAGGATGAGCTACCCAGGTGCCCTGGCCATGTCTACTTCTTAAAACAAACAAACAAACAAACAAAAACAAAAACAGTTATTTAAATCACCTTTTCATTTTGGTGTACCATTTTATGCCAACCTCAGTGTCTGGTACAAAACAATAGAAGAACACCTGAGAGAGCGTTATTGAATAAAGAATTCCTACTGTGTTCTGGTCTAGCCAACCCTGTATGAGCCTACATGGTAGCATAAAGAGGATCAGAGCTACTACTGTTAGTGTCACTACTGCTCAGACATGAGACAGTACTATTCAAACATTGAATGATTCCAGAGGAAAGATAAGTGACTGTATGTGTGGGATGGGGAAGAAGGAGAGAATAAGAATAGGAACATCAGCAACAATCTTTAAGAAAATTCTCAGTTTGCTTTACTTCCAGATTTACCACCTTAAATCCATTCTATCATTGCCACAGAAATGTTTCTGAAATATAACTTTCATCATTATTCTCTTCCCCACATAAATTCCTTTAATGTGCTTCCACACTCCAACATTTTAAGCATCATCTCTCATTAACAACCCATGTTGTTTGTGGTTCAGCCATACTAAAGTTGATGTCTTTGCAAGAAGAACCAAAGCAGAAACATTAGAAAACTCAGAAACATTAAATATATAAAACTACTACCATTAATAGCTTTTCCTCCTATTCACCTAGAGAAAGTATCTTTTCCATAACAGGTGCATATTCAGAATGCACTCTTCTATTCATCCATACTACTTCCATCTCCTCTTTGCTCTCTACTCAGGAACTGTTTATGCCAAATATGCCTGGCCCCTCCTTGTATCTTTAAACTCTGTGTGTGCCTCCTTCCAATTATCATTTAAACCATAATCTAGTACTTTCCATAAAAATCTCTCCCAAAGCCCATGTTCCTCTTTGAAACTATTATTCTCCTCTCTATATTCCACAACTCATTTCCACAACTCAACTTATTTATAGGCCAATAAAATCAATGTGACTACTCCTGCCCAAGTCACCAATGACTTCACACATGCAAAACCAGGAACTGGATTCTGTTGACTGTGCCCTCAACCATGAGACAGTTTACCTTCTAAGTTACTCTACTTTTCATAGTTTGTGTATAATACTGATTCTTCCTTCTTTGCGCTCTTCCTGTTTTCTCTGTTTCTGCTAAAGCTTTAAATATAAGAGTTCCTTAGGATTTTGTCCTATCCTCTCTTCTCCTTTAAAACTATAATAAACTTGTGAGGAATCACATCTCCTTCCATAGAAGAAAAGGCAATCTATATATTGAGGGGTAGCAGAATTGTACTGTCCTATATATAACATTTTGCCATATTGGCTATTTTGAGATGCAGGTACTAAAAAAAAAAAAAAAAAAAAAGCAAATGATGGTAGAGGTTTTCTCTGAATTTTCCTTTCTCAGGATGAATTTTCCAAATGGAACTCAATTGTCATAGGTCCACTTCCTGAGAGTGAGTTTTATTATAAAGGAGGTTGACTCATCAGAATAGACTAGAAGTCAACACTACATCCAGAAAAGCTTTGTCATAAATTATCACAAAAGATCACACCTCCCATCTGTTCTAAGGGCCTATTCATCCTAAAACTCATGGACTCTCCCCTTAAAGGTCTTCAAGGCTCCCCTCTTTTCCCTGTGAAGATGATATTTAAACTTGAATCTTAAAGACATCCTTTTGAGTAACTCATTTCCCCCTATATATCTTCTCACCTATACATGATATAAACATGTTAACAAACTCCTATTTATCTCTTGCTACTTTTTGTCCAATTACTGGAGTCTCAGCCAAGGACTCAGAAGACAAAATTGTTCTTCCCCTACAATCCCAACAAACTCCAAGTTTAACTATAGGTGAGACCTCATTATTAAGTCCTATGCACACATATCTAACTGCCTATTCAGGATTTCCACTTGGATAACTCTCAGGCATCTTACAATCTGTCCAAATTGCACTTTACCATTGTTTACAGAGAACCTAGAATAATCTTGACAAAAGTCAAACTTGCATGTCTGATCAGGCCAATTCTCTCCTCAATATGCTTTGCCTCCCTTCTGGTATTAGGATAGATTTATAAAATCTTGAACCTAACGGACATAACCACAACCTAGCGCAACAGTTTCAATTTAATGAACTCTTGCAACTGTTTTTGCTACCTCAGTCTCCATGTCTTTATTTAAAATAAATCCTCATTTCTCCCCTCAGAACACTGCATATATGTGTGTGTGTGTGTGTGTACATATATATATATATGTGTGTGTGTATATATATATACGTATGTATATATATATACACGTATATATATGTATATATACGTATTCCTTCTAGCCTTGAAAATCTTGTATCACCTTTCAGATTGTCTGAAATTACATCTTACAATTTTAGAACTCTGTGCCTGACTCTCTAGGATATTTGGGGAGTTCCTTGTTAGAGTATTGTTATATTATTTTATATTTTCTTCATGTAATATTTAGCAAGTACATTTAAATAATTAATGTGATTTTCTGTTGCATGTATGCATAACCTACCAACTATGAATACCATGAAGACAAGAACCTTGTCTTTATTTTTCATCACACTCTGCCAAATAGATATTAAGTAAAAATCTATGAAATGGATTGGATAGATTATCCAACCACATTATGGGGGCATTTTTCTTTAGTTATTCCTTACCTTTAGCAGAAACCAGATTAGTGCATCAAATATCCTATAAGAGGTTATTTTGAACATTGATGATTAGCAAGAGATACTTACATTTTTATCCTGAGAATCCTGTATGTCATATGTTAGGTCTCTCATACTAAAATGTTTGAGATTTAGATATTTAAATGAATCATCTGAAGTTTTTCTGTTACTTGTATCAAGGCGAAATAGGCATTCATTTACTGCATGTTTTATTAAATTTCATGCATTTTATTAAAATGCATGAAGTAACCTATAAAAAATTACAGGGGCGCCTGGGTGGCTCACTGGGTTAAGCCTCTGCCTTTTACTCAGGTCATGATCTCAGGGTCCTGGGAGCTAGCCCAGAATCAATCTCTCTACTCAGCAGGGAGCCTGCTTCCCCCTCCCCCTCTGCCTTCCTCTCTGCCTACTCATGATCTCTCTCTGTCAAATAAAAAAATAAAATCTTTTTAAAAGATAATAAAAAAAATAGCAAAGTAAAAAATTCTCAATAATACTCTTAATCATTTGGCTTTACATTCCCTCCTTCAAACCTATTTGTAGATAATTAATGCAAAAGAGGTCATCTTAAGAATTTTTACTTAAAAAAAAAGTTCATAATAGATTCAAATCAACCATTCCAGAAAATTTCAGATTACTTCATTCGGTATTTGCTCACAAGTTGCAGATGTTATATCCTATTTATATTCATGTCCCACCAAGAAAATTTAAAATGTAAAATAGCAGTTGGTCCTTTTGAAAACCTAAATTATATAAAATTGGAATAGCACATTTTAAAAATATAGGCTTGGAATTTCATAATTAAAAATACTATTTTCAAAAAAAGAATACTATTTTTTAAAACTATTTTATTTGAGAGAGAGAGAGAGCATGCACGTGCACACGGGGGAGGTCGCAGGGAATGAAGCGTGTGGCTCCAACCTGGGACCACGGGATCATGACCTGAGCTGAAGGCAAACTCTTAACTAAGTCTCCTGCATCCCCCAAGAATACTATTTTCATGTAGATTTCTATTACTATAATACTTATCTTACAAAATTCAGTTTATATCACAAAACTAGAAAATCAGGGGAGTATAAACCTCTTTCACAGTGTTTGTACATATTTAATCTCTATCTTCATTCAAAATTTTAATAAACTAATTTAGAATCATTGGCACTATGAAGATTTCAGTTCAACATGAAAACTGAACACAGAGCAAGGAGTAGGAAGACTTGCAATTTCAGTCTTGTACTGTTGCAAAACCACTCACAAATTACTCTGCTCACAGATATACAACATTCAGGTACAGAAACTCAGTACATCAAAACCACATACAGTGAATTACAATGTTCTTGACACTCATAGCAATATGCCTGTTTGAAGATATTTATCAACTACAATTTTATTAAAATTGTGGACTGAATGGCAACTTGTACTAAAAGTTTATCTTTCTTTTGAGAGGCGTGATACGACAGAGCTGGAATGGAGTGTACACATCAGAAGTCAATGTTTGAAAAGATGTTTTACCCATGTAACTTGTTCACCTAATCATTCTATTCCTTCAGAGATAGTATAGAATTGACAAACGCAATATTCTAGGTGTGAAGTATTTTGCTCTATTCCTACAGCAAATGTAACACTACCACTTGATTTCAGTTCAAGATTATTTAAGCATTGCTTCAAGTTTTACAACACAGATAAATAATTTAAAATGGGAAAGGTACAATTATAATCAAAATCTTTTTAAAAACATGAATGCTTACCAATTTGTAGTGAACATCACATAAATGACTATTTTTCCTGATTTCATTCCAGTGTTTCTTCTCATGGGCACCCAACCTCCATATGACACAAGGTACACAGAAGCAGTGAGGCTTGGAGGAATAACAAGTACCTAAGTGTGAATCCTACTTTCAAGAGTTTGAGCTCTACCTGACAAATCACCTAAAATCTGAGATAACTGTATCTACCTCAACCAAGATTATGAAGACTGGAGATACTATAAATTGACCAACCATATTTGGCTCATACTAGACAAAACTGTGGATGTTTTTATGCCATGATCAAAAAGAATCTTATATATGTCCTATAAGAAAATATCTTCCATCTCTATAGGATGGCAGAGAATTCAAGAACAAGAACAGAAATATTTGGCAGAATTATGGAAGAATAAGGAATATCCTTCACAGAGGAAAGCAGTAGAAAAAATTGGTACTTAAACAGTGCCAGTTTTGTGCGGGGTGTTTTACATATTCAGTATCATAATTCGATACAAGTCCCATAAAGTAAAGTTTTTAAGCTCCAGGTCTTCCAAAAGGGTACCATTGGCTCTAAGAGCTTCACACACTTTTCTTGTAAACTCCGAAGCCCATGTTCGTGCTGAGGCTGGGCTCTGGAATCTCTATAAAAGTTGTCCATGATTCAGGAAATCCATAGTGGGAAAAGCCTAAACCTGCCTTCTAGTGAAGGACAGAGAATAGTTCTATAGGTGCATGGAATTGGGGCCACTAAAACTTCCTGTCCAGATCTTTAATGGGAGACAAGATGGCAAATGATGTTCTGGTAATATCATAATTCTTGATGTAGATGGCTGCTGGGGTACAAGTGAAATAACTTCCAGAAGATATATTGATATGTCTACCTTTGTGTATTTCATGTATACCCACATATATATTTGTATTTATACATATATGTTTATGTGTTTTTATATATATTTACTTCAATATAAACCAAAAATCAATGCCCAGTGTGTACTTATAGCAAATGAATCTGGACCTAGCATAAGGGAATAAGATAGAGCTCACTGAATTAAATAGCATTTAAGCTTTGACCTGAAAGAAGAATCTGAGCAGATTTACATGGCAACAGAAAAACTGAAATGTGTACAAAATAGTCCAGGGGTCAAGGAAGCATTCACCAATGGAGGAGGACATTGGGAGCCCAGCCAGGGGATTATTGGAATAATCTGAACAGAGCGAGCTGCTTCTAATAGGTACAGTTTGTGAGTGCAATGAGAACATTTACTAAAAAAAAATAGGAAGTTAATAACTGTACAAGAAAGCAAATGTTAAAATCCCACACCTTAAGTTAATATTAGTCATAACCCAACTTTTTGGAGGAATACAAGTTATTCTTCATGATTCGAGTACTTTAAAGGGAGGTCCTGCTGTGAGAAAAGTTTAATTGGTTGTTTTCTATATTCTGTGAAATGCACTTTTAAGAACTTGCTCCTTGGCAGTAAAACTGGCACTCTGCAATGTGTGTGGAGCCTGTATTATAATGAGACATAGGGACCTCTTCAGGGATCGAGCAAACCAGCCTGTTGAACATTTATATTCAGCTTTCTAAAAACTAAATAAGAACATAATTTCCCAGGTTAGCTCAGAGCTTCTGGCTGCCTATGATTAAGAACTGGTTGGGAGAAAGAACAGGAATGTCATAAAGGTCTGGACTATTCTGATTATTTACAAAATTTACTTATTTTTTAAGGCAATTATTCTTAAAGTGTCATCCGCCAACCAGCAGCCTCAGCATCACCTGGGAACCCATTAGAAATGAAAATTCTTGGGCCCTACCCCAGATCTACTAAATCAAAAACGTGGAGTGAATCCAGCACTGTGTTTTATAAGCCTTCCAGTTTCTTCCAGAGAACACAGAATTTAGAGAACCAGTACTTACAATTTCCATTCTATCACTAACCATCAGGGAAATGCAAATCTAAACCATGGTAAGATATCACCTTACATGTGTCAGAATGACTGGAATCAAAAAATGAAGCGTTGGTGAGGATGTGGAGAAAAAGAACCCTCCCGCCCTGTTGGTAGATCTGTAAATTGGTGTAAACACTGTGGAAAGCCATATAAAGATTCCTCAAAAAATAATTAAAAATAGGATTTCCGTATGGTCCAGTAATTCCACTAGTGGGTGTTCACCCAAAGAAAATGAAAACACTGGGGCACCTGTATAGCTCAGTTGGTTAAGTGGCTGATTCTTGATTTGGGCTCAGGTCATGAGCTCAGGGTCCTAGGATCAAGCCCCACATTGAGTTCTATGCTCAGCAGGGAGTTTGCTCTAGGGTTTCTCTCCTTTTCCCTCTGCCCCCCCCACCAAATAAATAAATCTGAAAAAAAAAAAAAATGAAAACACTGAATTCAAAAAGATATTTGCACCCCAATGTTCACTGTAGTATTATTTATAGTAGCAAAGATATGGAAGCAACTTAAGTGTCTATCCATAAATGAGTGGATAAAGATGTGGTATATATACAACGAAATATTACTCAGCTATTAAGAATGAAATCTTGCCATTTGCAACAGCATGGGTGAGCAAGAGGGCATTATACGAAGATGAAATAAATCAGAGAAAGACAAATATCATGATTTCACTTACATCTGGAATCTAAAACCAAAACAAATGAGACAGAAAAAAAAAAAAAAGAAAAACAGACTCAAATTGAGAACTGGTGGTTGCCAAGGGGTGGTTGGTAGGGGATGGGTGAAATAAAGGGTATCAAGAACAAACTTCCAATTATAAATCATGGAGATATAAAGTACAACATCGGTAATTAGTTAATTAGTAATGTAGTACGGTGACCACACTTATTGTGATGAACAGTAAGTAACGTATAGATTTGTTTACTCAATACATTATACCCCTAAAATTAACATTGTATGTTAGTTTAAAAAAATTCCCCTTTAGCCTGTTAGTTAGAAGCTGCAGAAGAAGAGGAGGTCATATACATCCAGGGACCCCTCAAATGTATCTAGTCCCATCTTAGTCTGGTTTTTGAACATGCTATCAACATATCTCATCAATCCGTATAGTACATCCTTTCTCCTAACACCAGGCACAGCAATAAGCATGTACCCTTTATCCCACTCCAACATTACCTCCTCTGAATACTTCAACTCATGATTATCTGGTGTCCACCCAGAGACTACTTCTCTTTAGTAATTGTGGTATGTCCTACCAGAATTTAATCTATTAGAAAGGTTATTTTTCCGTTCTGTTCACTATTCTGTTTGCAGCATCTGGAGGAGTACCTGGCACAGATTACTTGCTCAACAAAATTTTCTGAATGATAATAAAAATAACTTGTTTTCAATTCCTCATCATACACATCTTTGGGGTACTCTACAAGGTTAACAAACTCCATTAACACCAATAGTCAAAAACCATCAAATCTCCACCACTGATTTCAAAATTACTTCAACTCCTGGCTTTCTTCGAATGGTTTTCTGTCTTCTTTTTCATTCTCCTTTGCTGGAGATTCTTATCTTCCTTTTACAAACTCATCCATTCATAGAGAGACAGAAAATGATAATAATTAAAGGAGGTAAATCTTGAAATCAGATCCTATGCAAATTACACTCTATGAGCCTTGTTTTTCTCATCCATAAAATGGTGCCCTGATATTTATCCTAGAGTTCTCTGAATACTAGATGAAACTGTAAATTCTATCAAGTGACTTCTACTATGTTTTGTTGTTGATCCTCTGCAAATGATGGAAATCAAGAACCTCCAACTTTTAACTGTTTCAGATCTACATTTGCAACTTCTTGATGGACAACATAGATTTTTTTTTTCTAACTTTCTCTTCAACTTGTGAAGACCACACTGATTAGTTTTCCTATTCAGATGACTTGGAATCCTTTGACACAATGTTTACTTCTCATGTTCAATATCACATCAATAAGCTATATGGTTTTTTTTTATAATTTTTTAATTTTCATAAATATATATATTTTTATCCCCAGGGGTACAGGTCTGTGAATTGCCAGGTTTACACACTTCACAGCACTCACCATAGCACATACCTTCCCCAATGTCCATAATCTCACCCCCCTCTCCCAACCCCCCGCCACCAGCAACCCTCAGTTTGTTTTATGAGATTAAGAGTCACTTATGGTTTCCCTCCCTCCCAATCCCATCTTGTTTCATTTATTCTTCTACTACCCCCTTAACCCACCATGTTGCATCTCCACTTCCTCATATCAAGGAGATCATATGATAATTGTCTTTCTCCAATTGACTTATTTCGCTAAGCATGATACCCTCTAGTTCCACCCATGTTGTCGCAAATGGCAAGATTTCATTTCTTTTGATGGCTGCATAGGATTCCATTGTGTATATATACCACATCTTCTTTATCCATACATCTATTGATGGACACCTAGGTTCTTTCCATAGTTTGGCTATTGTAGACATTGCTGCTATAAACATTCGGGTGCACGTGCCCCTTTGGATCACTATGTTTGTATCTTTAGGGTAAATATCCAGTAGTGCAATTGCTGGGTCATAGGGTAGCTCTATTTTCAACATTTTGAGGAATCTCCACAGTTTTCCAGAGTGGCTGCACCAGCTTGCATTCCCACCAGCAGTGTAGGAGGGTTCCCCTTTCTCCGCATCCTTGCCAGCATCTGTCATTTCCTGACTTGTTCATTTTAGCCACTCTGACTGGTGTGAGGTGATATCTCATTGTGGTTTTGATTTGTATTTCCCTGATGCCAAGTGATGTGGAGAACTTTTTCATGTGTCTGTTGGCCATCTAGATGTCTTCTTTGCAGAAATGTCTGTTCATGTCCTCTGCCCATTTCTTGATTGGATTATTTGTTCTTTGGGTGTTGAGTTTGCTAAGTTCTTTATAGATTTTGGACACTAGCCCTTTATCCGATATGTCATTTGCAAATATCTTCTCCCATTCTGTCAGTTGTCTTTTGGTTTTGTTAACTGTTTCCTTTGCTGTGCAAAAGCTTTTGATCTTGATAAAATCCCAATAGTTCATTTTTGCCCTTGCTTCCCTTGCCTTTGGCGATGTTCCTAGGAAGATGTTGCTGCGGCTGAGGTCGAAGAGGTTGCTGCCTGTGTTCTCCTCAAGGACTTTGATGGATTCCTTTCTCACATTGAGATCCTTCATCCATTTTGAGTCTATTTTCGTGTGTAGTGTAAGGAAATGATCCAATTTCATTTTTCTGCATGTGGCTGTCCAATTTTCCCAACACCATTTATTGAAGAGGCTGTCTTTTTTCCATTGGACATTCTTTCCTGCTTTGTCGAAGATGAGTTGACCATAGAGTTGAGGGTCTATTTCTGGGCTCTCTATTCTGTTCCATTGATCTATGTGTCTGTTTTTGTGCCAGTACCATGCTGTCTTGATGATGACAGCTTTGTAATAGAGCTTGAAGTCTGGAATTGTGATGCCACCAACTTTGGCTTTCTTTTTTAATATTCCTTTGGCTATTCGAGGTCTTTTCTGGTTCCATATAAATTTTAGGATTATTTGTTCCATTTCTTTGAAAAAAATGGATGGTATTTTGATAGGAATTGCATTAAATGTGTAGATTGCTTTAGGTAGCATAGACATTTTCACAATATTTGTTCTTCCAATCCAGGAGCATGGAACATTTTTCCATTTCTTTGTGTCTTCCTCAATTTCTTTCATGAGTACTTTATAGTTTTCTGAGTATAGATTCTTAGTCTCTTTGGTTAGGTTTATTCCTAGGTATCTTATAGTGTTGGGTGCAATTGTAAATGGGATTGACTCCTTAATTTCTCTTTCACTGTCTTGTTGTTGGTGTAGAGAAATGCAACTGATTTCTGGGCATTGATTTTATATCCTGACACTTTACTGAATTCCTGTACAAGTTCTAGCAGTTTTGGAGTGGAGTCTTTTGGGTTTTCCACATATAGTATCATATCATCTGCAAAGAGTGATAGTTTGACTTCTTCTTTGCCTATTTGGATGCCTTTAATTTCCTTTTGTTGTCTGATTGCTGAGGCTAGGACTTCTAGTGCTATGTTGAATAGCAGTGGTGATAATGGACATCCCTGCCATGTTCCTGACCTTAGCATAAAAGCTTTCAGTTTTTCTCCATTGAGAATGATATTTGCTGTGGGTTTTTCATAGATGGCTTTGATAATATTGAGGTATGTGCCCTCTATCCCTACACTTTGAAAAGTTTTGATCAGGAAGGGATGCTGTACTTTGTCAAATGCTTTTTCAGCATCTATGGAGAGTATCATATGGTTCTTGTTCTTTCTTTTATTAATGTGTTGTATCACATTGATTGATTTGCGGATGTTGAACCAACCTTGCAGCCCTGGAATAAATCCCACTTGGTCGTGGTGAATAATCCTTTTAATGTACTGTTGAATCCTATTGGCTAGTATTTTGGTTAGAATTTTTGCATCTGTGTTCATCAAGGATATTGGTCTGTAGTTCTCTTTTTTGATGGGATCCTTGTCTGGTTTTGGGATCAAGGTGATTTTATGGCCTCATAAAATGAGTTTGGAAGTTTTCCTTCCATTTCTATTTTTTGGAACAGTTTCAGGAGAATAGGAATTAGTTCTTCTTTAAATGTTTGGTAGAATTCCCCCAGGAAGCCGTCTAGCCCTGGGCTTTTGTTTGGAGATTTTTGATGACTGTTTCAATCTCCTTACTGGTTATGGGTCTGTTCAGGTTTTCTATTTCTTCCTGGTTCAGTGGTGGTAGTTTATATGTCTCTAGGAATGCATCCATTTCTTCCAGATTGTCAAATTTTTTTTGTTGGTGTAGAGTTGCTCATAGTATGTTCTTATAATTGTTTGTATTTCTTTGGTGTTAGTTGTGATCTCTCCTCTTTCATTCATGATTTATTTGGGTCCTTTCTCTTTTCTTTTTGATAAGTCTGGCCAGGGGTTTATCAATCTTATTAATTCTTTCAAAGAACAAGCTCCTAGTTTCGTTGACTTGCTCTATGCTTCTTTTGGTTTCTATTTCATTGATTTCTGCTCTGATCTTTATGATTTCTCTTCTCTTACTGGGTTTAGGGTTTCTTACTTGTTCTTTCTCCAGCTCCTTTAGGTGTAGGGTTAGGTTGTGCACTTGAGACCTTTCTTGTTTCTTGAGAAAGGCTTGTACCGCTATATATTTTCCTCTCAGGACTGCCTTTGCTGTGTCCCACAGATTTTGAACCATTGTGTTTTCATTATCATTTGTTTCCATGAATTTTTTCAATTCTTCTTTAATTTCCTGGTTGACCCATTCAATCTTTAGAAGAATGTTGTTTAGTCTCCATGTATTTGGGTTCTTTCCAAATTTCCTCTTGTGATTGAGTTCTAGCTTCAGAGCATTGTGGTCTGAAAATATGCAGGGAATGATCCCAATCTTTTGATACCAGTTGAGACCTGATTTGGGACCCAGGATATGATCTATTCTGGAGAATGTTCCATGTGCACTAGAGAAGAATGTGTATCCTGTTGCTTTGGGATGAAATGTTCTGAATATATCTGTGATGTCCATCTGGTGCAATGTGTCATTTAAGGCCTTGATTTCCTTTTGCTTGGATGACCTGTCCATTTCAGTGAGGGGAGTGTTAAAGTCCCCTACGATTATTTTATTATTGTTGATGTGTTTCTTTGATTTTGTTATTAATTGGTTTATATAGTTGGCTGCTCCCACGTTAGGGGCATAGATATTTAAAATTGTTAGATCTTCTTGTTGGACAGATCCTTTGAGTATGATATGGTGTCCTTCCTCATCTCTTATTACAGTCTTTGGCTTAAAATCCAATTTATCTTATATAAGGATTGCCACTCCTGCTTTCTTCTGATGTCCATTAGCATGGTAAATTCTTTTCCACCCCCCTCACTTTAAATCTAGAGGTGTCTTCGGGTTTAAAATGAGTTTCTTGTAGGCAACATATAGATGGGTTTTGTTTTTTTATCCATTCTGATACCCTGTGTTTTTGATTGGGGCATTTAGCCCATTAACATTCAGGGTAATTATTGAGAGATATGAATTTAGTGCCATTGTATTGTCTGTAGGGTGACTGTTACTGTATATTGTCTCTGTTCCTTTCTGATCTACTACTTTTAGGCTCTCTCTTTGCTTAGAGGACCCCTTTCAATATTTCCTGTAGAGCTGGTTTGGTGTTTACAAATTCTTTCAGTTTTTGTTTGTCCTGGAAGATTTTTATCTCGCCTTCTATTTTCAATGATAGCCTAGCTGGATATAGTATTCTTGGCTGCATGTTTTTCTCGTTTAGTGCTCTGAATATATCATGCCAGCTCTTTCTGGCCTGCCAGGTCTCTGTGGATAAGTCTGCTGCCAATCTAATATTTTTACCATTGTATGTTACAGACTTCTTTTCCCGGGCTGCTTTCAGGATTTTCTTTGTCACTAAGACTTGTAAATTTTATTATTAGGTGATGGGGTGTGGACCTATTCTTGTTGATTTTGAGGGGGGTTCTCTGCACCTTCTGGATTTTGATGCTTGTTCCCTTTGCCATATTGGGGAAATTCTCTCCAATAGTTCTCTCTAATGTACCTTCTGCTCCCCTCTCTCTTCTTCTGGAATCCCAATTATTCTAATGTTGTTTTGTCTTATGGTGTCACTTATCTCTCGAATTCTCCCCTCGTGGTCCAGTAGCTGTTTGTCCCTCTTTTGCTCAGCTTCTTTATTCTCTGTCATTTGGTCTTCTATATCCCTAATTCTTTCTTCTGCCTCATTTATCCTAGCAGTGAGAGCCTCCATTTTTGATTGCACCTCATTAATAGCTTTTTTGATTTCAACTTGGTTAGATTTTAGTTCTTTTATTTCTCCAGAAAGGGCTTTTATATCTCTTGAGAGGGTTTCTCTAATATCTTCCATGCCTTTTTCGAGCCCAGCTAGAACCTTGAGAATCGTCATTCTGAACTCTAGATCTGACATATTACCAATGTCTGTATTGATTAGGTCCCTAGCCTTTGGTACTGCCTCTTCTTTTTTTTTGTGGTGAATTTTTCCACCTTTTGATTTTGTTCACTTAAGAGTATATGAAGGAGCAAGTAAAACACTAAAAGGGTGGCAAAGACCCCAGGAAAATATGCTTTAACCAAATCAGAAGAGATCCCAAATCATGGGGGGGAGAAAGGGGATAAAAAGAGGTTCAGAAAAAAAAAGAAACAATTAAAAGAAAACGAATAAAGAAAAAATACAAAAAAGAAAAAATATATATATATTAGATAAACTAGTTAAAAAACGTTAAAAAAGAAAAGGGTAAAAGTTAAAAAAAATTTAGCAGAAGAAAAAAAATTGAAAAAAACATTAAATTAACTGGAAGACTAAAGAATCATGGGGAGAAAGGCTGAGTTCCATGCTTTGCTCTCTCCTCCTCTGGAACTCTGCTGCTCTCCTTGGTATTGAACCTGCACTCCTTCGTAGGTGAACTTGGTCCTGGCTGGATTTCTTATTGATCTTCTGGGGGAGGGGCCTATTGTAGTGATTCTCAAGTGTCTTTGCCCCAGGCAGAATTGCACCGCCCTTACCAGGGGCCGGTCTGAGTAATCAGCTCGGGTTTGCTTTCAGGAGCTTTTTTCCCCTGCTTTCTGTAGAGTTCCAGAGGATGGGAATGAGAATGGCAGCCTCCCAGTCTCCCACCCGGAGGAGCCGAGAGCTCGGGGCACCACTCCTCAGTGTGCCCTCAGAGAATAGCGCCCAGTCACTCCCGTCTCCCTGGCCTCTGGCCACACTCTGAGCTCACCGAGCCTGGTACCAGTTCAAGGTAACCCCAAGCTGAGAGCTCACTCCTCGCCTCTGTAGCCGGCTTCCCTGTTCTAATACCTGTAAGCTCTGCGACACTCAGACACCCCCGATCCTTCTGTGACCCTGCAGGACCTGAGGCCACACTGACCCTGCGTGGGGTTCATCCCGGTTTAGTCTCTGGAGCGATGTCCCTCAGTGGAACAGTCTTTTAAAAGTCCTGATTTAGTGCTCCATTGCTCTGCCACTTGTGGAGGAGCCGGCCCCTCCCCCCACGGTCTATCTTCCCGTTGCTTTGGATTCACTTCTCTGCCAGTCCTTTCAGAAAGTGGTTGATTTTCTGTTTCTAGAATTGTTGTTCTTCTTCTCTTCAATCTCCCATTGGATTTGTAGGTGTTTGCAATCTTTAGATAAGCTATCTAGCTGATCTCCTGCTACCTGATGTAGTCTCAGCCTGCTACTTCTCCACCATCTTGACTCCTCTCTTCCTTAAGCTATAAGTTTTTTAAGTGACCTACTAATCCTTTCCTATCCATTTTTTTCTCCATTTCTACTGTAACATCAATGGTACACAATCTGTAGACAAGCCCATTAAAATAGTCAGCAAATGCTGTGTGCATTCTCTCCAGAATCTAGTTTTCCACATTCTGCAGCCAGAGTGCTGCTTTAAAATACAAATATATTAAGACCAGCCATTGCCTTCTCATTGTTCTTCACAAAAAATGAATAATTATTATTCTGGTCTAGTAATCTCAAGCTGGTCCAGCTTAATCCCAGCCCTCTAATGTAGAGAATGTTCCTTCCTAAAGCATGCTAAAGATCTTGGGGGCACACGCTGTAGGATGGCCATAAAAGGTAGCCAAAATTAGTTATATACATCCCATGGCATGGGTAAAAATCAAATGGACCCATATGTGGTCCTGATCAGTGATTCTGAGTTATTGAGAAGGTCTTATGCAAGTGAATATATTTTGCAAGGTCCATTCACTTATTTCCTTGTGGGTCCTCTAGCTTTTCTCATGATGTTGTTCAGGTTTCCCAATCATTACAATATAACATCTCCTGTCTCCTCACTCCTCTTCCTCCATCCCCCCAACTCCCGATCAATGCTAGGGTCCCTGGGTCCACATCAGCTTTTTTCTTTCCACAGGGAGAACAAGAAGGCAAGGACAACCAGAAACATTTTTTTGACATCTCCCCAAAATCAAAATACACATTTTTTTTCTTTTTCTCTCAAAGGCAGAATGGGCTTTAACTTCAAATAATCCAAGGTTGTGGGGAAAAACATTTGTCCTAGATCTTTCTTAAAAGCATTCAAGAGAAGCAAGTAAAACCAAAGCAAAGGTAGTTGAATGTCCAAATCCTATTGTTAAAGGAGAAATTCTTAACACAGTCTATGGCATCCTTCCTGGTCCAGTCCTTAGTTGTGTCTTCAGTCTCCCCTCACACCATGAACCCTCTTTTCTGTCTTCTGAAGTCACTATTAGACTTAAACTAGTTTTCCACACTTGCCAAGCCCTATCCTGCCACAGGAATTGCAAAGGTTGTTCCTACAGTTTGAAATACCCTCTCTGCCCTTCTTTACCTCCGTGAACCCTCACCGCTCCTTCTCAGCTGCAGTCACTTCCCTCATTTCCTTGACAAGGTAAAATACTTCACCATTTTACACTTCAATAACACTATATTCTTAGGTCCAAGATTTACAGTAAGCACTCCATAAAAGTTAATGAAATTAAGATTAGTAAATACTTCAATAAATTTATTTTTGCAGGGTCTGTGGTCTAAGTTTGAAATCGTTTCTGGGTTCTCCTCACAGCTATTACTGACCTGCTGCCAAGAAGGTCATTTTTTACTCTAACAAACTCCATGACTCAAATTTCTTCCCTGGACAGTTTTATATTTCCTGCTGAATCCGATGTTAAATTCTCAAATGTCAAATATAGTTAAGTTCCTTTTCTGCTCAGAATCCTTCATTGGTTCTTCATGTGCATAAGGAATAGATACAAGTATCTTAGCATGGTGGAGTACTTGTTAGTCTGAACTCTATCTTTGCCATATTTACCTACTTACAGTATCTCCAGCAAAGTAGCTTCTGTCTTAACTACGTCAACGTATCTGCTTTGCCACAGATACATACTCCAAGTTCCCATGGGTTAAAGAATATGTACAATAGAAGCTGAAAATCCATGGGACTTGATATGGGACAGAATTTAAAAATTAAACAGACTGGGAAGACCTTATTTCCCTTCAGGTCTCAATGAGAATTTCCCTCCCAGATGGACATGGTTGATCACCCCATGTTTGCCTGCATTTTTTTTTTCCTCTTAACTTCTGTTCTCATTTTTTTTAAGTAATGTGATTTTACTGGAAAACATGTTGTAAATAAGTGCTACTTGTATTACTGATCATTATAGTAACATATAAGCCAGTCAAAACAAAGGAATGTTTGAGTTTACTATTTTATGCATCAAAATAACATTAAAAAAGAGAACTGGATGATCCACTGGTATGTCCAGAGCACCATAGCCACAGCATTTGGGCATGATCAAGAACTTGCTCTTTGAAAGCATAGAGACAGGGCCTTGGCAGGTCCTAAACAAAGGAGGCAAGGAAGAAGTCTCCTATAAAGAAGACCTGTGAAGGCAGAAGGTTTGCCACAGTGGAAGTGACAAGCCTGTGGGTGAGGATCTATGGGAAGCAACGCCCAAAGTCATAAAGTATGTGGGAGGCACTAATGACAAGGGAATCAGGATGCGGATAGTAGTTCCTATTTCCTTTGGTGTGTTTTCCAGTGAAGATGACTCCCTATGGAAGAAATTAAAAGTCTGGTTCCAGATTCCAAACCAGTTTCAGAGAAACCAGCCATTTCCTCCCAATGACAGCATTAAGATGGAGGACAGGGAAAGCATCACCGTCTCTTACCTGCAGTTTGGTGGTTATGTCAAGGAAGCTGACTGTGTAGCTCATGCCACCCAGCAGTGTATGACCTCGGAGGGCACAGCCACTTAACAGAGTGACTTTTACCTCTGCTCTGGGTATGAACCTCCCACGAAGCCTACAGACATCACAAGGAGGTCTAGCTGTGCAAGCATGACTCATTGAGCCAAAACTTCCTGAACACATGTTTCTGTGTCTACTTTCTCAGGGGAAAGGAAGGGGGCAAAGCTTGCAACTGAATCTCCAGCTTAACCAACTTTCCTTCAAAGCCAGTTACTGTCAATTTTCTAAATAAGCATATTCTATTTATCCTATTATTTGTTCTATTCTTTTATTAATATTATTAATATTTATTCTATTCTTTTTCTCATGGTGGGAAATAATATGGTCAAAATAGGCAGCATCCCCCTAATAGACTTAGAAAGTCCTGTGCTGGACCAGAAAAAAAATCCAGCAACATTTTCTCAGTTATCAGTGTCACTAAAAATGGATTTTAAAAAAATTATTAAAACTGTATTTTTGCCATTGAGAGAGAAAAAGTGATTTGTGCATGATCTTTCATCTGTGATTCATATAAGAACTTTGTCTAAAAGAAACTGAAAATAATAGGGACAACTGGATATGATGGGGTAGTGAAAAGAACTACAATATTTAACCGAACACTGTGTATATACAACAGTGTTAAGATCATAAAGTTTCACCCACAGGCTTTCTGTCGTTTCCACCAACATGTGAAGGTGATTAAATAGAAACTATGGTCTTCAAGCAGCTTATTTTTCATGAGGGCAGCAGGCAGGCATATGATTGCATTTAACACAAGCAAGACGCATAGGGTAAAGTGCCAAAAGTTCTATAAAAACTAAGTGCTTTGGAGAAAAATGCCTGAAAAAAAACTAATGCCTGAAAAGGAAAAAAAAGATTAATTTTTACTGAGATGACTGGATCTGACTTGATGATTTAAGTGACATTTGACTTGAGTAGAAGAGTGGAAGTTTGATTAGCCAGAAGTAGGGAGAGAGGTCATTCCAGGCTAAGGGAGAAGTAGGAGGCAGAGCACAGAGTACACAGGGCATGACCTCTTTGGAGAAAGGCAGCTAGAACAGAGCTGCGGTTCACATAGGTCTTCTGTAAGAAAGTGATTCATATATGAGATGAGGTTCAAAGGACAGATTGGGGTCAGACTGTGAAGTCATGAATACCATGTGAAGAAATGTTTATGACCACAGCAAGGAACAACAGGAAACAGCACTTTCTGTTTTGTTATTGTTTGAAAATAACTAGGGTTTAGTTTTTAACCATTCTAGCTCGAGGGCTTTGGGAAACACACAAAAAACCTATCTTACCCTCCATCTCCTACACAATAAAATTATACCTATAAACTATGGGGTTTGTTGGTTTTGTTTTGTTTTTTAAATCATTTATTCTGTGCCAGCCTCTATTCTGGAGCTGGTGATGTAGAAGTGAACAAAAGAAAAAAAAAAATCCATGCCTACATGAAAATTAAGTTTTTGAGGCAAATCCATTAAGAAAGAAACCCACCCATGGTACGTAACGTGGAGATAAATTCCACAAAGCGAACTACAGCAGAGTAGGATGATAGAATGGCAGAGGCCACTATTTTAAGTTGTTAGGGTAGTCCTTATTGAAGAGGAAACTGTTGGTCAGGTTCCCACATGGCTCTGTGGTGTTCAAAGTCCAGGTGGAGAAGAGAGCAAGGGCGACCTCGCTGAGGACGGAATGTGCAGGAGTCTAGTGGTTGAATTTCAGCTATATGGAAGGTATAGGCCACAGTATTTTCACACGGATCAAATGTGAGATGTGAAAAAGTAGTTGAGATGACTACTGAGCATCCAAAGAGATGAAGGTGTCCTTCATTAATGGCATCCTTTACTGAAAGGTGTCAGAATACAGTAAGAGGAACTGGCAAGGAATAGAATTAGGACTTTTGTTCAGGATGTTCTTTAGATCTGCAAATGGGGATTTCAAGTAGCCAACTGTTATATACGTGTTTTATTCAAGGTAAGGTTGAGGTTGGAGACACACATCAGGAACCCAGTGAGTACATAGATGGTATATGAGCTTGGGAGGGCACCAGAGCAGTCCCAGAGAAAAACAGAGAGCAAGACAGGGCACAGAACCTCCGAGTTTTCTCATGCATTTGTGTTGAGAAAATGAGTGTCCAACACTGGCCCCTGAGGAACTATGGTTAGTGAATAAACTTGAGTATTTGAGAAGAAAGGTAGAGATAGTACATCAAGAAGGAAGAAATGGTCAGTTATGTCATAGGCAAACGAATGACTCAGGTAAGAGGAAAACCGAACAACACAGAGTTCTTGGCAGTTTCAAGAAGAGTGGTAATTTGGTAGGCTTAAAGTATCTCCAACCAAAAGTTCCTCATACTATAAGATCTTATTAAAAGACCACAAATAGTGGCACCTGGTGGCTCAGTGGGTTAAGCCTCTGCTTTCAGCTCAGGTCATGATTGCAGGGCTCTGGGATCGAGCCCCACATTGGTCTCTCTGCTCAGCAGGGAGGCTGCTTCCCCCTCTCTTTCTGCCTGCTTCTCTGCCTACCTGTGATCTCTGCCTGTCAAATAAATAAAATCTTAAAAAAAAAAAAGACCCAAAATATTTAACAAAAAACTAAACTTTTTAAACATTAAAAAAAAAAAAAACTTTTTTAAAAACACAGCTGAAGAGTGTACAGGAAATTTTTGAAGGCCAAAAACAAAAAGAAAATACAATTTCCATGAGAGGCGGTCACGTAGCAGGCCTTGTACCAAGACCAAAATGGTTTTTATTTGCGAAGAGCCTTATTTGTAACCACCAAAAAGGGAGAGGAAGGACAATAAAATCTAGGCCATACAATTGCCTGGAACTGGATTAGAGACCCAAACACGAAGCTGGGAATCTTGCAGACCTAAATCCTCAGTGAAAGGGTGATGTAAAAGCAAAGAAACAAACTAAAACACAGAAAGGATGAAAAAAACACTCATTTGTCACAGACTTGGATCTGATAGAAGAGAAAATATATATACTAAGTTTTTTAGACCGCAAATCACAGTTCACACATTTTGATGCCTGAATACACTCTTTAGGGTCTCTGCCCTCAGTCTCACTTGGTATTTAAGTAAATCCTCAATTGGAAATGTCTTCAGCTATCCAGCAGCAAATGCAAATTTTTTCTACAGGCTCATCCGTGACCACAAAGAACTCTCAGATTTCCAAATACAAAAAAGCAAATGAAATAGATGAAAGAAAAGGACACCATAAATGAGAGTCAGAAAAAAACAAAATATAACAGAATGAGAGTAGAGATGCTATTGTATGGGGTGTTTAGAAGAATTCTCACAACAAGCCAACTTTCCACCTGGGCTTCAGGTTAAGTATTTTATTTGGGCCTATTTTCCAGTTTGCTATTTTTTTCTTAAACTACATGGAGTCTTCCTTTACCTCTTAGATTGAGTACTCAAGTTCAATTATTACATTTTGCAGCTTTATAAGTATAACCCATTTTATTTTTTTTAAATTAAGATGTAATGTATTATTTGTTTCAGGGGTACAGGTCTGTGATTTATCAGTCTTACACAATTTGCAGTGCTCACCATGGCCTACCCTCCCCAGTGTCCATCACCGAGCCAGCCCATCCCTCTCACCCCCTTCCCCTCTAACAATTCTCAGTTTATTTCCTGAGATTAAGAGTCTCTTACAGTTTGCCTCCCTCTCTGGTTTTGTCTTGTTTCACTTTTCCCTCCCTTCCCCTATGATCCTGTCTTGTTTCTTAAATTCCTCATATCAAGGAGATCATATGATTATTGTCTTTCTCTCACTTATTTTACTTAACGTAATACACTCTACTTCCATCCACATTGTTGCAAATGGCTTCAAAAAGTTGAAAACATATGGACATTGGGGAAGGTATGTGCTATGGTGAGTGCTGTGAAGTGTGTAAACCTGGAGATTCACAGACTTGTACCCCTGGGGCTAATAATACATTATATGTTTATTAAAAAAATTAAAATAGTTGAAAACAGAACTACCCTAGCCCATTTGATATTTAACAGTTTTTAATTCTCAAATTCTCTGAAAATATTTTCTGTTTTCTCTAACATTTTAATGAATTATTAAAAGTCAATGTCTTATTAAATCCATCTTGATCTTCATGCATCTTTGTTTTTATTTGGGGCTTTTGTTATCCATTTTTTTTTTTTTTAACCAGGGGATATTCCAGGTAAATTTTGATTGAATTCCAGATGTGTGAAAAAGAAATTTTGAAGACCTGAGTCATCTCTAGAGGGATTTTTGCTTTTAATCTGCATCGAGGGGAGGGGGCAGATCTCCTTAATCTGAGTAATGTTTAAATTCATCTATAGTTGGGCTTACCTATTTCTTGTTCACTCTTTTCCTTAACTAAATTCATGGAGCATTTACCAAAGTCTCCCTTCGTAGTCAGTCATGCAATCCAGTTTTGTACTCCATTCCTATAAGATGCTCAGATTTTTCAGCGGCTAAAATCTCTTCGTTTCCATACCACACCCAGCTTCTTAGCCTTATGATTCCTGATTAACACCTAGAACGTAGGTCTAGAATATTAGGTTCACTTTTTTGAAAAACTTTGAATATCACACTATATGTTAACTAGAATTTAAATAAAAAAGGAAAAATAAAAAGAACGTTCTGCCTTGTTAGCATTTGAATTCCTTCATACAGATTCCTTTAAAAAAATTTTAAAAAGATTTTATTTGACAGAGTTAGGGAGCATAAACATGGGGAGTGGGAGAGGGAGAAGCAGGCTCCCCACTGAGCTGGGCTCCCAGGATCTTGGGATCCTGACCTGAGCTGAGGGCAGTCCCTTAACAACTGAGCCACCCATGTGCCCCGCCTTTAAAATGCTTTTCTTATTTTTGTATGTTTCTTCCCTTAACTAGAAGCAGATCTGAAATAAACCAGGCTGCTATTTCTACAACTGGAAAGCCCAAAGATACAATTTTACCTTTAGGAAGACAATTGGGAAGGTAATTGTGAAAGATTACAGAGGACCTCAGACATGCCACTGATGCTCTGCTCTGTGGCGTTCAGGTTGTCTTATTTTTATGCCCGATACAAACATATTAGTATTACATAGTCTGTAATGTACCTTGTACCTTAACAGGAAAAAAATGGGTGGAGAATTAAAGAAACGGATATCAGCAAGGACAGAAAAGTTTTTGATTTTGTTTCAAAGGGGAAGCTGAGAATTTGGACATTATTTGAAAGGATTTGGAACAGCAAGTAAGAAAGGGTCTGCAATCCAGAACGCCTCCATGCTGAGTAGGGGTGGTATGAAGATTGAATTCATCACCTGAAACACAAAGCATGGATACTTATGTAACAAGAGTACATATTTAAGTTTCTTTCCACCCTTTTTATCGTTTAATAATGCCAGCTTTACATTCTACTTGAATTCAATAGAACACTTAATCCTGAGCTCTGTAAGGGTCAGATAAAAGCAATAATAATTCTCTTGTTGCCATACTTAAATGTCCTAATTTCTTTCTCTTAAGGAGTACAATTATCCGAAATTAGTGTTCAGTTGAAAAGAATAGCATCTCAGAGCAAAATAGATGAAATTCACGTAATCCACAGGGGATATTCTCTCACTGGGACTGCTGGTTTGCATTAACTTCGTAAATTTGGATTCCAAGAGCATTACTGCTCTGCTTGAGATGGGGAGCATTTTTTGTCAGTTAATTATGCTATGCTGTTCTGAATAGTCCCCGATGTACAAAACTAGAGCCACTGTCACTCAGAGAGGTTAAATAGTTATGAAAATGTGAGAAATTATGGGAAGATAAATTATTTTTTTTATTTCATCTGACATTAAAACTTATTATCAACTATCAATACTAATATTTTCCCAAAGGGGAGAAAACTTTATGATAGAACGTTTTTTAGAAAAATGGCCTTACTATAAAATGTGCCATATCCTATTTGTGTTTCACTGTATTCTAGAGCTATCAGTCTTATGAAGCAATAAATTTTTGTTGTATACACCACAAGCTCCTGTGATAACATTTTATATTGCTTGTCTGCTGCCTGAAGGAGGAGGGTAAAATATTTCAAGGTGCATTTTGCATCCAACGAGACTAGACCTGTTTATTGCAATCGTCCCATTTTTTACTCTAGGGCAGTGGTTATTAGATATGAAAAGAAATGAGAAGGATTGGTTTCTCTTTCCCCAAGGAAAGGGAAGAGGGAAGGGATTAGAGAGAAGGAAAAAATGGGAGGGGAAGAAAAACCAGTGAAATCTTAAGAGGTGGACACTAAGTGGGTGGCTGTCTATTGAGGCAATCTGTCCCTTGGGAGGTGATTGGCTGAAATATCTGAATTTAACAAGCAGCAATATTAAATATTTGTTCTGTGATAAATGCTGTAATTCTAATATTGCTCTGTAGGAGGTAGTTTGTTCATGTGGTCCATGAGGAGGGGATTTGGTGAAATGTTTGATATTTTAGATCCAACGGTATTTTCTCAAAATTCATGTATTAAAGACCTAACCCCTGGTACTTCATAAAGTAATCTGATTTAGAAATAGCGTCACTGCAGATATGGTTTAGATGAGGTCACCTTGGAGTAAGGTGAGCCTCTAATCCAATATGATTGGTCTTTAGAGTGTCATGTGAAGAGACACATGCAGAGAGAAGACGATATGAAGACACAGGAAGAATACCAGCTGCAAAAAACACCCAAGACTACTGGCAATTCCCAAAAGCTAGGAGAGAGACATGGAACAGATTTTTGTCCAGAGGCTCTCTGAAGGAACCAATCCTCACACAATTTGATCTTGACTTTCGGTCTCCAGAGCCATGACACAGTGAATTCCTTGTTGAGCTCCCCAGTTTGTGGTACTATGCTATTGCAACCCTAGAAAACTATTATTTTTTAACCTGGTGAAAAAGAGAAACAGCATGAAAGCAATTTGTTCCTCAGTGGTAGAAGCACCTGGTGTGTAAGTTTGAGAAATTGATGCTGAGTGGGATTTGATGTGTACAATTTTATTGGGGGGGAAGGCCTGTGAAAGATAAAGGGAGGATAGGGAGAGGTAGCCACGATGCATGCCATTCTGACTCCAGAAGAAGGACCTGAGTACAAGGAGTATCAGGCTGGAGGTTGTTTTTTTTTTTTTTTTTTTTTTTTCCCCTCCAGATTTGAGAGAGAGAGAGAGAGAGTGAGAGATAGAGTGAGCAAGAGAACATGGGGGGAAGGGTAGAGGGAGGAGAGACTGTCTTAAGTAGAGCCATGCTGAGCAGAGAGCATGACTTGGGGCTCAATCTTACAGCCCTGAGATCATGATCTGAGCTGAAACCAAGAGCCAGAGGTTTAACCGACTGGGCCACCCAGGCACCCTGAACATATTTCTAAGCAAGGTTGAGAGAGGCTAATGGGGAATCTTCTACCTTAAGTTCTCTGTCACAGGAGTTCCATGTCTTGCAGTCCTAAGCTTTCATACTATCCCTGCAGTGTTGGCTCACTGAGTACAGCCTGAGGGCAGTGTGACATCAGTACACAAACAGCAGGGGCTAGTGAAGGGTGGCAGCTGGGCTGTGCTTTACTACGTTCCCCACAACAGGACATCTGAGCATCACAGTTGCATGGTTGCCACACTGGGGGACGTGAAGATCCCTTAGAAGAGTGATTTATTTCTTGAGGGTCCGCTGCAAGTTATGTTTAAGGTACTGTCCAGCCATCCTGGGGATAGCCTTTTGATCAGGAGTTGGCAAACAATGGCCGATGCACCAAACCCAGCTTCTATTTTTGTATGACCTTTGGACTAAGTGATTTTTAAAGAGTAGAGAAAAGGGGACGCCTGGGTGGCTCAGTTGGTTAAGCAGCTGCCTTCGGCTCAGGTCATGATCCCAGCGTCCTGGGATCGAGTCCCACATCGGGCTCCTTGCTCTGCAGGGAGCCTGCTTCTCCCTCTGCCTCTGCCTGCCATTCTGTCTGCCTGTGCTTGCTCTCTCTCCCTCTCTCTCTCTGACAAATAATTAAATAAAATCTTTAAAAAAAAAAAAAAAAAGAGTAGGGAAAAAAGGAAATGAAAAAAGAGGAAGAGAAGGCCAAGAGACTATATGAGACCCATAATGCCTAGGATATTTAATACCTGGTTCTTTAAAAAAAATAAAAAATAAATTAGATGACCATTATTTTATTAATTTTTTTAAAGATTTTATTTATTTATTTGACAGAGATCACAAGTAGGCAGAGATGCAGGCAGAGAGAGAGAGGAGGAAGCAGGCTCCCCGCCGAGCAGAGAGCCTGATGCGGGGCTCGATCCCAGGACCCTGGGATCATGACCTGAACCGAAGGCAGAGGCTTTAACCCACTGAGCCACCTAGGCGCCCTGCTGACCATTATTTCAGAAGTTATCTACAGCCTTAAGTATTGGGGTTCCAATTTCAGCTAGTTATCCCTAGGCCACCTCTGCTTATAGAAGTAAGCCAAGCTGGGCATGAGGCTGTGAGGTAGAGTGTAGGTATATTGCCTTTAAAAGGAAGGGACATGGAATTATTCAGCATAAAATATCAGTCTTCCAGTATCACAAACAATATTTATTAGTTCAAACTTCACTTCTGTTTTCTCCTTTCCGGATAAATAGAACTTTCAAGTTCTGTATGATAAGTGTGGCCAGTTTGCAGCCACTGACCTGCTGAGAAGGGGGTGATGGCGGGCAGTAGTCTGCCATCTGAACTAACCCACTGGGTGTCAACCTATGCTAAATTCAATCAAGTTCATCCTTATAGTCCTTTCAGATCTCACACACACACAAAAATTAACGTATGCTATCTAAAATTTGAAAGTCGACTGATGAAATAACCCTTGAAGCTATATGCAAGAGCAATAGTGTTTTTATAATTTTTAAATCTTATAGGTAAATCTGAAATCAACCATTTTAAAATTAGCAGCAAAAAACCAGCTATGTGGTTTTTACTGTGAGTGAAATTTAGAAGGTTTTTAAGAAACATTAAAAGAATGATTCAAGCTGCTAGAATGTGAATACACAATATAATGGGGTATAGAAAATCCAGAAACATATCTGAGTACATATATGCAACAAGTCACCAAACCCAGTTACTAATTATCAACCATCTCTTTCTCACCCTATCATTTTTAGGCTCAGTTGATCTTATCTTCTCCTTGTACTCTTTCTTCACTTGGTTTCCAGAATGGAAAAAGAATGAGTTACTTAAGCATTGTCAGAGGAAATGGCTAGCCATTATAAAAGATCCTACTCATTTTTAAATATAAAAACAAACCTGAGGTAGAACTTGACTAATCCATAAAATATGCTTAGGAAATAAGAGCATTTTATTTTATTTTACTAATATTTCCTAAAAGATTTATTTCTTTGACAGAGAGAGAGAGAGATTAAGTACAAGCAGAGGGAGTGGCAGGGAGAGGGAGAAGCAGGCTCCCGAAGAGCATGAAGCCTCATGTGGGGCTCGATCCCAGGACCCTGGGATCATGACCTGAACCAAAGACAGATGGTTAACCAACTGAGTCACCCAGGTGCCCCTATTAAAAGCATTTTAAATTGAATGGGGAAAAAATGTTACAAAGAAAACAGTTCAGAAATTAAATATTTATGTACCATCATTAATAATCAAATATTTCATATCTGTTATGTTTCAGGAAGTGAATCAGTCATTTAGTATGTATCTGTGAATATAGCAATCCACAAAATAGACCAGTTATGAAATTTATTTCTAGGAAGAGATCATAAAATAAGACTAATTAGAAACAATTATTTACCATTTTAGAGAAGTACTCAGGAATCATGAGAGCTAGGGTGGGAGGAGGGGCTTTGGAGGGTTAGGAACTGAGGTCTGGGTAAACCTGATTGAAAGGGTGAAATGTAAGGAAAGACTGAAGAAATTTAGCCTAGTGGGTACCAGGAGAGGGAGTGTCCTGGGTAAAGAAAATAGTAGAGTAATGTGTGAAGTGTTGTAGGAGTAGGAAAGTCAGGCTGGTCCATGTGCCTGGTGCACAGTGAGGAGAGAGGAAGTCCTTGGAGAGAAAGTCAGTGAGGTAAGTGCCTGGATAATGATTGGCCTTGGTGGCCTTGTGGTTTTTACTACAAGTGAAATGCAGAACAGGTCATAGTTGCATGATGAAGAGACATCATGCAACACATTTTCGAAACATTTCTCTGTAAGTCTGTTGTACATAGTGGAATCACGAAATGTTTGTCTATTTCTGACTTATTTCACTTTGTATGAGTTCTTTTAGGTGTATCCACATTTTTGCAACTATCAGGATTCCCCTCTAAGGCTGAATAATATTCCACTGTATATATATTTTCTTTATCCATTTACCCATAGACAGATATTTAGATTGCTTTCACATCTTGAGTATTGTAAATTATGCTATAATAAACCCAGAAATGTAGACAGTTCTTGAGACCCTGATTTCCATTCTTTTGGATATAAACCCAATAGTGGAACTTTTGGATCATATGGAATTTCTATTTTTAGTTTTTTGAGGAAATGCCATACGCTTTTCCATAGCAGCTATATCATTTGACATTCCCAGTATCTTGACTGTACTTAGGGTATTATGGGTGTAAATAGACGTCCAAATTGCACACATTAAGTATATGCAGTTTTTTGTACAATTACACCTTAAAGCTTTAAGAAAAATTTCACTCCAGCTAATGACATGGAAATATATAAGACAAGTACAGAAGCAAAGTTTTTTTTTTTTTAGGAAGCTATAGATTTATAACAACTCAGGTGAGAAAATGGGGACATATTTTGGTTCAGAAAGGTAGTGGTAGTGATGGTAGGGCATTTTTGATTCCTAGATAGGTTTTGGTGGTAAAAATAACAGGATTTGATGACATACTGAATTTAAAGGAGATTTCAAAAAAGGAGTCAAAGAGGACTCCAGTAAGGTGAATTTGCCATTAGCTGAAATGAAGGAAGGAGGGAAGGACTCAGATGTGGAGGGGAAGGGGAAGCAGGTGAGAGAGGTCAGTTTCAGACATGCTTTATTAGGTATCCAAGGGAAATGTTGAGTAAACAGTTATGTATTTATTCTGGAGATTCCACGATAGTAAGTAGTATATTTTTGCATCACCAGCACATGGAGATATTTGAAGCTATAAAAACGCACATAGTTGGGGCACCTGGGTGGCTCAGTGGGTTAAGCCTCTGCCTTCAGCTCAGATGGTGATCTCGGGGTCCTGGGATCAAGCCGTGCATTGGGCTCTCTGCTCAGCGGGGAGCCTGCTTCCCCTGATCTAATTCTATGTATCAAGATGAGGGTGAAAATGTTGATCAGCAACAGGTGATCACTGAAAACTGGGAGGAGAGCAATTTCAAGGGCTTCCTGGACTGACTGAAGTGAAGAGCCTGGGAGGAGAGCAGAACTTTTGAAGTGTTTTTGTTGCAAAAGGGACCCAAGAAATGAAGAGGCAGGGGAGGAAGGGTCCTGAGAAAACTCATTAAAGAGGAGTCAAGTAGGCTATTCTGTGGGAAGAATCCGGTAGAGAGTAAAAAAATATATATATATATATATAAATATATACTCTAAAAGAGCATGAAGTGATGTTCTTAAGTGAGAATTATGAAATCTAGTGTTCCTGAAGGGGAGCTGCGTTTACCCAGAAATTGGTTAAGATCGTCTGATAACGGGTGGGGGAAAAATGAGGGCAAATGCTGTTGGATAAGACAGTTTTGTTGGTAGAAACATGTGAAGTTCTCCACTGATGGCTTTCTTTCAGTGAAATAAGAAGGAGACTATTGTAAGGACTGAGTTAAATGATCTAACAAAGCACACAGAGAAGTTCCTAATGTGTTTCTGTATTTTACTGACATAGAAAATACTATATTAAGAAAAAGGGTTACAAGTATTATGTATGGTATAACCCCATTTTCCGTGTCTAAAAGTGGTTTTTGAGAATGAACATGAAATTCCTAACAGATGGGACCCTGCCCTGAGTCTGAACCCATGAGTTAGAGGAAGAAAACCATCAGAACACTTTAGGGTCACCTGGGTGGCTCAGTTGGTTAAGTGTCTGCCTTCAGCTCAAATCATAATCCCAGGGTCCTGGGAGTGAGTCCCCACATGGGGCTCCCTGTTCAATGGGGAGTCTGCTTCTCCCTCTCCTCCTGTGCCCGCACTGTTGCTCAAATAAAAATCTTTAAAACAACAAGGACAAAGAACTTTAAAAATTCAAATGCAAGATCATTAAAGGTGTAAATCAAAGGTCAGAATACGTGCCAAATTGAACAATACTCCAGAGGCAACATTAGGAGAGGATATTTGGAGGAACCCCAGAAGTGAGTGTATGCTTTCTGGCCTTTATGATACTTTTAAAGATAAGAGTTTGTGGGTGAAGTATTATAGAGTAGAGGCTTAAAAAGCAAACATCTTTTTCATTTCTCATATAGTTTTGTATTTTGTACTGATTACTGTATTGGTTGTTGCAGACCTGAATGTCCAACTCTCAAGTTCAAACATATCTTATTATGAATGCTGAGAAACACGTACCAGATGATTCGCAATGATTCTACAGAGCTCCTATTTAATGTTCTTTAATAAAACTTTGCAAATTTCTAATTGAGTTCACAACTTGTCCAGAGATTAAGTACAAGGGTGTTTTTTAAAGTTTGAAATAATTTCATAACTTGAAAGATGTAGTTTATAAAGGAAGTTTTTTAATAATTAAAAAGTATTTGAAATCAAAAGAATTTTGAATTAGAAGAAAGATTTTTAAAGTACTATAGAAAAGTTTAAAGTGAGTATATTTAAGACATTTATTCTTTGTAAAATGCTTTGCAAACATTGTCACTATTTTCTCTTCAGGCACAAGCTTCACCCACTTCATCTTCTGTAAAAAAGAATTTGGATTTTAAGGTTTCAGTTCTCCTTCATATTGCTTTTGAATATGTTATTTTATATGTTTTGATTAGTTATTAAAAATTCTGAATTGCTTTCTGATACCCTATGTATAATCAATAGGACTTTGAAAAATAGTGATTAATATAAAGAGCTTTACTTTTAAATATATTTTTTTAATCTCCCTTGGCATTTTTTATGTGCACCTTATGACATTGGGCAAGATGCTTCTCACCCAGAGACTTCGATTCCTCATTTGAAAACATTGTTTCAGACGATCTAGTAAGTGCCTCCCAACTCTAAAGCAGAATGATTCTATGTGTATTTCTTCTTAAGCATTTGTGAACTTTTCTAAGGTTATGAAACTTAGCAAGAACCAGGGCAGCGGATTTTGTAGTTCATGCTGTTTCCATTTTGCCAGATAATGTTTAAAAAATTAAGTAAGACTTTGGACCATGCTGGGTTGCCAGTCAATGCTCAAGTACTAAGTTCTTCAGGAGTAAATATATTAATCATTTTTCCCCTCTTAAAATAATTATTGAAGAATTATTTATACAATGAGATTGATATATCCATACAACTTTCTGGAAAATTAAGAGCAGTGGAAAACAAAGAAATTTTTAAAAATCTGTTCAAACATTTTCAACCATTATGATTTATAAATATAAGATTTATAAATATATATAAATTAACTATGGTAGTGAAATCCAACCATATTATTATCTATGTCATCAAGGAAAGTTTGTGGAGTTGTTGATGCTGTTTGTACCCGAATGACATAATTCATTCTTATAGAAACATACAAAAAGCTGTGAAAAATCTAGATTTCAGAAACATAGATTTTCTCTTAAATGTCACTTAGTAACTCTGGGGCTTTTGAGTATCAATTAACATGTTGGAATTTTTATTTCCTTATTTAACAAAAGGAATACCAACCACCTAGGGTTATGGTAAGGATTAAAGCACACAAACTACTTATGAAAAATGGTTAGTATATGTTGTTTTAGGATGACTTAGATACATTTCTCTGATTGCAAATAAGATGCTCTTTGACAGTTTTCTTCCACAAAATGCAAAATATTTATGCTTCATAAGTGGCTAGATTTACCTTTGTTTACATTCATTTCTTTTCTCTACTGTTTAAGATTTTTTCTTCTTCTCCTTTCTTTGCCTTCACTTTGCCTTTACCATTCGTCATTTTTGCTGATTTCATGAAGTATTGGGGATACTCTCTGTATTAGTGTTCTCCAGTAAAGCAGAACCAATTAAGGGTATAGATGTATATACACATATATTTAGACACATGTATATATTTGTATGTGTATATGTATGTGCAAAATGTGTGTGTGTATATGTATTTGAGGTTTTATTTTAAGGAACTGACTCATGTAATTATGGAGGCTGGCAACTCCAAAATTTGCAGGGTGGGCCAAAGGCAGGAGCTCCAGGAAGAGCTGATGTTGCAGTTTAAGCCTGAAGGTCATTTGCTGACAATTCCCTTGGGAGCCCAGTCTTTTGTCCCACTGAGGCCTTCAACTGGTTGGTGGAGGCCTACCCACATTATGAAGGTTAATCTGCTTTATTCAAAATCCACTAATTTAAATTCATCTCATAAAAAATAAAAACAATCAAAACAAAACCAAAACAAAAACTTCCCAGAAACATACAGAATAACATTTGACCACATATCTAGGCACCATGGCCCAACAAAATTGACACCTAAATTAACCATCCCACTCTCTAAACTGGTATTCTTTGGGAACGCTTCAATAGCACTGAACTCACCCTCTAGGCACATGAACAGGAACCCAAGCACCAGCTTTCAAATGATGCCTAATCAGATGTGTTAAAAAACAAAGCAAATCAGGGAGGGGTGTAATCAATCTTTTCTGAATGTACAGGATCCATTGAGCTGTGAAGACCAAGGGTGGTAATTCATCACCACCTTTTATTTTAGAACCAAAGGTATTAAATTCATAATATCATGGCTTTAACTCCATTCATCACAGAATATTTGTAAAAATATGAACTTGTCATCTACTTGTTCATGATAATTATATAATGATTAACCACTATGAAAGTTACATGCATTGAAAAAAATTTACATTGAATTTCATTATCCATATCATATAACCTAGAATGACTAGTCAAAACATTAGGAAAGGTAGTTAACACTAGTAATTTGTAGGATTAGCTTTGTGGCTTGAGAAGCTCTTGATAATTGGAATTCAATTTGTTATACCAGAATTTCAAAAGAAATGCTTCTAAAGTCTCCTAAAGAGAAACAGAATTACTGTGTTAACACAAAGAAAACTTTGAAGGAAATATTTAAGTTTCTAGCTCCAGAAATTATAACTCGTGATTTATTTCCCAAGTAGGGATTTCACATTAAATTCACTTATGTACTAACACTATGGCTTTGCATAACTCCCCAGCTGTTGGGCCTGCATCGATCACCCAATCACTGGGCTAAGCAGTTACTGTGGCTGCAGGAGTGACACAGGAGAGGCTTTGATCCACTTAAATTGGAGAGTAGATTCTAGTTCCCAGCTTTAGTTTGGATGGACTCCAAGTAGGAAAGAACTTTGAAAATTGCTCTCATCATTTCAGGCTAAAGAAAATGCCAATGCTGATGGAGGGAATTAGCAAGCAAAGAAAAGGAATGCAAAACAACACTGCACAATTTAGAGAGAGAGCTGGCTACATCTCACCATCCTTGCATCTAATAACAAAAGACTCAGAACTCTCTGCAAAGAATTTAAAGGACTTGGAGAAACAAAAGTGTACATTCCAGGGCAGTCCAGACAGTGGGAGACAGAGAGCAATGTGGAGCTCAGGGAACAGGCTGAAGAGCTGGGTTTATTGTCTGAGCCACAATAATGAAGGTTTACTGATATGGGGTGAACTGTGTCTCATCCCCCCATCCAATTCACATGTTGAAGTCCTAATCTGTAGTACTTTAGAATGTGACTGTATTCGTAGATAATGCCTTTAAAGGCAGGTAAAGTGAGGTCCTATAGAAATGGGTCCTAGTAAGACTCATGTCCTTATAAGATGAAGGAGATTAGGACACAGATGTGTATGCATGCAAGGACAGAATGAGAAGGTGGTAACCAACAAGCCATGGATTGAGGCCTCAATAGAAACTGACCCAGTCAACACCCTGGCTTCTGGCATTAGAGCTGTGAAAAAATGACTTTGTTGTTCAAGCCACCCACTCTGTGGTATTTTGTCATGACAGTCCTAGTAAACTACTACAGTTATACTATTAACTACTTGGTTAGAACAACTCCCTGGATACATGGCATAAGAATCAAATACTTTGGGACACATCTTCTGTTAGTGCCTACAACTCATTAAAAAATAGTTCTCATTAGGGACGCCTTGGATGGCTCAGTTAGGTTGCTAGCTCTTGATGCCGGCTTAGGTCATGTTCTCATGGGTCCTGACATTGAGCCCTGCGTCAGGCTCCTCCCTCAGTGGGGAGTGAGCTTGAGATTCTCTCCCTCTGCCCCTCCCCCCCTACTTACTCTATCTCTAAATAAGTCTTAAAAAAAAAGAGTACTCATTAGGGGAGCCTTGGTGGCTCAGTCAATTGAATATCGGACTCTTGATTTCAGCTCAGGTCATGATCTCAGAGTCTTGGGATCAGGCCTTGTGCAAGGTTAGCACTCCTCGAGGGCAGGGTGGGGTGGGGTCTCCTTGAAGATTGCCCTGTCTCCTCCAAGAAATCTTTAAAAAAATAGTTCTCATTATAAAATGTAGGTTCTTAGATTTGTTTTATTCCTACTAACAGTCAAAATAAACAACAGGAGTCTTTAAGTAATAGTTTTCACATGGAGGTTCTGAATTACATGGTCAATTGTGTTTGCATCAAGATTTTAAGGTCCAGAATGAAATAAGCCAGGTGAAGTAGATCCATTGGAGGTCCCTATCTGGGTATGCCATTCCCTGTTTTTATACATGTAGTTTAAATATAAGAAACATCCATATTAAATAATGAAATCTGAATTGGAGAATAGACAAATAGTCTAGAGGATTTCACTGAAAAAATGGCATATATAAGAGGAAAATACATGTTACCAACTGAAAACAAGTTCTAAGAGTGGAATAATATTTACAATCATTATGCCCCTATACCTTTATAGGAACTGTAACCAGAGCCTGACTTAGGCATACTTCTGTCCATTCACATTTTACTTGTACATTCTAAACATGGCATTTGGGATCGACTTTGAAATAGGCAGAGGGCATAGTTCCAAAAGGACTATTTTGTTGGAAAAAGCAAATGTGCATAGAGTGAAGCATAGATTTTAACATTCTTTTTCTGTTAGGAATACAGTTCTGGGGATATCATTTAAAAATTTATCTGCAGGGGTGCCTAGGAGGTTCAGATGGTTGGGTGTCTGTCTTCCGCTCGGGTCATGATCTCCTCTGGTTGGATAAAGCCCCCATCCTTGTTGGGCTCCTGACTCAGCAGGGAGTATGTTTTCTCCCTCTGCCTCTTCACAACCCCCCTCATGTTCTCTGTCTTGCTCTCAAATGAATAAAATCTACCTATCTATCTTCTACAAATACTGAACTATTTTATCATTCTACAAATATCTTTTTGTAGTAGCAAAAGCTGTGCTTTCACATTAGCCATTCTTTAGGTCAAGAGAAAGTTCAACAGATCTTGACATATATGAACCAAATGAATATAATTTAACACTTATGTGACAGACCCAAGGCTAGTCTAGGGTGGAGAGTTCTTTGGGCCATTTTGCACTTTCTAAATTGTACCAGTGTGCCTTACTAATTCAGCAACTGTGTGGCTGGAGCATTTCTGAAAGAAAATTTTCTATTAGCAAGATAGAGGCAAAAGTCTTGTAAATGATTCCCAGTGCAGAAACAGATATTGAATTAACACATCTGTGTCAATGAAATACGTGGGACTATGAAACAAAAATATGTAGTCCAGTCTTGACTCTGCCCTAAGGGCTTTATTTATAAAAGAAAATTACCTCTGGCTCTCAAGAATACTTTTTCCACAGCTTGTGTCTTGTAAGTATGTCTACACTTTCATTAATGAACTTTTACACTGCATATGAACCCTTATAAATTTTTAAATAACCATGTATAGACCTAGATTTTTTTCCCCAAAACCTTCTTGAGAGCATTGATAAATTTTAATCTCACTTGCATTGCTGACTGGTTCAGTACCATAGTTATAAAATGTATTTTGAACCTACAGGGGAGCTTTATTTAAAGCTTTATTTGAAAGTTTTGGGTCACTGACATTATAAAAGACATGTTATATTGAAGCTGAGCTCATTGCCTGAGAAACAAATGTGCCAAAAGAATTATTTCAAGGTAATCTGCCATTCTGGAATTTGAGTTACTGATCTGTCTATATATAAATCAAGTTTAATTTTATTTGCAAGTTTACAGAAACATACCTTAAGACATGTGTGTAGATAGAAATATAGGTATTTAAGGTTCTACTGCTCTACCTAGGATATTTATAAAATATTTCTAACATCAAAAATAGAAATACAATGTTAATACAATAGACCAAGGACAGTCATGAATTCAATATTTTAGCTTCAAAAATAATCAAAAACAAGCCACAAAACTTCCTGTAATAGATTGTTTGTATTGGCCATTTATGATAACGTAAATGCTACTTCAAACACAGCTATATTTAAACAATGGCATTTCTTTTATAGCTGTCATATTACATCACCCAAATTTCTATTTTGTAAAAGCCAGTCATAATTTCATATCTCAGAACTACATCCTTACAAAGGCTTGAGATTTTTTAATTTTGCTTACATTTTAATCACTGATCTAAATTCACATAAAATTGTTGAATGTTTGAGTATGGAATTATCAGTCCATGGACTAAGCTTGTTTTTCTTTTACTGAAAGATCTGGCTCAGTAAATATATATCCTTTTTACAGAAAGCAATAAAATAAAATTTAAATAAAAATTAATTTGGTGAAACCTACCAAACAGTCAAAGAACTAATAAAATCTTCTTAAATTCTTCGGGGTGGGGAGAATACAAAAGGAGGGAACCACTTCCCAACTCTTTTTTTTTTTTTTTTTAAACAAGTCCAGCATTACCCTCATAATAAAACCAGACAAGGACACAAGAAAAAATTACAGGCCAACATCCCTGAGAACATTGGTGCAAAATTCTCAACAGGATCAGCAAACTGAATTCAGCAATACATTAAAAGGATTATATGCCATGATTAAGAGGGACTTATCCCCGGGTTGCAAGGATGGTACATTACCTGCCCATAAAAATGACATATACTGCATTAACAAAAGAATAAAACTCATGATAATAGATGCATTAAAAAACATTTGGAAAAAAATCAACATCCATTTTTGCTACAAACTCTCAATGTAGTGGATGTAGAGAGAATATACCTCTATAATAAATGTTATATATGACAAGATCACAGTCAACAATATACCCAGCACTCAGTTTTAAGATCAGAAACAAGACAAAGATGCCCCCAATCCCTACTTTTATTCAGCATAGTATTAGCGGTCCAAGTCAGAGCATTAGGTGAGAAATAAAATGCATCCAAATTGGAAAGGAAGAAAATTGTCACTATTTGCAGATAACATGACATCGCATAGAAGACCCTAAGGACTCCCCTTAAGAACTGTTACAAATAATTAATGAATTCAATAAAATTTTAGGATACAAAATCAATATACACAGAACACTAATAGCACAGCAGCAGAAAGGAAAAACAATCTCACTTACAAATACATCCAAAAGAATAAAATACCTAGGAATAAATTTAATCAAGGAGGTGAAAGACTGAAAACTCTAAAACATCAATGAAATAATTTAAAGATACACAAGTAAATGGTAAAAATATTTCATGCTCATGAATTGGAAGAACAATGTTAAAATGTTCATACTACTTAAAGCAATCCACAGATTCCATGTAATCCATAACAAAATTCCAGTATTTTTCAGAAATAAAATAAGCAATCCTAAAATTTTTATGGAACCACAAAAGACCCCAAGTAGCCAAAGCAATCTTGAGGAAGAACAAAGCTGAAGGCATCATACTTCTTGATTTCAAATTATACTACAAAGCTACAGTAATCAAAACAGTATGTTGCTGATCAATAAAATAGAATAGAAAGCCCAGAGATAAACCTAAGCATAAATCTCCAATTAATTTATGACAAAGTAGCCAAAAATATACAATAGGGAAAGGACAGTCTCTGGAATCAATGGCATTGAGAAGACTGGACACTTACATGTAAAAGACTACAGTTTCACCCCATTGTTAAACCGTACACAAAAATCAATTAAAAATGGATTAGAGACTTGAAAGATAAGACCTGAAACAAAATTCCCAGAAGAAAACATGGGCCATAAACTCTTTGAGGTCAGTCTAGACAATGATTTTGTGGATTTGACACCAAGGGCATTAACAGCAAAAAACAAACAAGTGGAACTACATCAACCTGAAAAGCTTCTGCACAGCCACAGAAATCATCAACAAAATGAGAAGGCATTCTATAGATGGGAAAGCATTTGCAAATCCTACATAAGGGACTAATATCCAAAATATACAAAGAACTCATACAACTCAATAATGAACAATTAGATTAAAAACCTAGCAGATCTCAATAGACTTCTTTCCTAAGACAACATACAGATTGCCAACAGGTAAAAGAAAAAGTATTCAACATCACTTACCAGAGAAATGCAAATCAAAACCACAAGGAGATATCATCTCATACCTATTAGAATGGCAATCACCAAAAAACCAAGAAATAATGTTTGCTAAGATGTGGGGAAAATAACCCTTATGCACTGTTGGTGGGAATGTAAATTTGTGCAACCACTATAGAAAACAGTATGAGGGTTCCTCAAAAATCTAAAATAAAACCACTATATGAGGGGCACCTGGGTGGCTCAGTGGGTTAAAGCCTCTGCCTTCGGCTCAGGTCAAGATCCCAGGGTCCTGGGATCGAGTCCCACATCGGGCTCCCTGCTCAGCGGAGAGCCTGCTTCTCCCCCTCCCACTCTCCCTGCTTGTGTTCCCTCTCTCGCTGTGTCTGTCAAATAAATAAATTTAAAAACAAACAAACAAACAAAAAAAAGACAAAAAAAAACCACTATATGATCCAGCAATTCCTCTTTTGGGTATTTATCCAAAGAAAATGAAAATACTAATTAAAGATATGCATTCTATGTTTATTAAGGTATTTACCATATCCTAGATATGTAAACCACCTAAGTGTCCACTAATGGACAAAAGGATAAAGAAAATGTGATACACACACACACACTCAGCCATAAAAAGGAAATCCTCCCATCTGTTCCAACATTGATGGACCTTGAGGTCATTATGCTAAATGAAATAAGTCAGAAAAAGACAAATACCATATGATATCACATGTGTGCAAAATCTTTAAAAACAAACCAACCCCCACATACACCTCACAGATACAGCAAACAGATTAGTGGTTTCCAGAGGTGAGGTTTAGAGAGTAAATGAAAAAGATGGAAGTGTACAAATTTTAAGGAAAAAAAAAAAAGTAAGGAAGAACATGAAAGGAAATTATCCTACACAATGAAGTAGAAGCAGATGATCTCCAGGGGTAGGAGCCTTTGATGAATTTCTGGAATAGAGTTTTAGAAGCTTATGAAGGTTGAAGTTGACTGCAGTGATGTGGAATTACAGTTTGGTTTTCCTAGGAAGTAGACTGAAGCCAAGATTAGGCATTTTGGAACTTTCTTAGGGAGTACTCTTCAGATCAACATCTGAGGATGGAAGGGAAGAATGCAGGTTTGGGCAGAGAAACACAGCTTCTGATACAAGGGTCTCAGGGGACTTCAAGTAAAGTCATTATATAACATCAGGATCTGTTCCTCATTTGGGCAAGAAAACAGGGTCTTATAACTCAACCAGGCATTGGATGCAGGCTGCCTGGGAAAGGTCCTGACCTTGGACAATGACAAGGTTCTCTTCATTTGAGGGGAATTCCGAGATGGTTGATAAACAAGGGTTAAGAGCTGGCAATATTTCCAGCAAAAGCCTGGGAAATTGATCATTTAGCCCTGAAGGGTAATGGAGCAGGGTCCACCATAGTGATGCCTTGCACCACTCAGATTCATTTTAGTAATAGGAGTCCTAAGAGAAATTACTGGTAAACTTCATTTCCCAAAGGAAAGTTACAAAATATTAATTATAATTTTTACCTTCCTTTAGGTCTTAAAGGCACACTGCTCTCCATCTTCACACTCCCCTATTATCCATTTTTAGATGGCCTTCAACTCTCAGTTTGTACTTTTTCCCATCCAAATGGCCTACTTGCCAAAATAAAACAGATCATCATTCGCAAAGGGTTTGAGCCTCCTCACCATAACTTTAAGACATGGCTGTTGCACTTGTTGAGTACCAAGAATTAGCCAGTTGGATCATTTGATTTCCAACACATTTCTCTATACCTCCATGTGTAACATCAGTTTTATACTTTCTCTTTCTCTTCAGGGTCACTTATCCTCACCAGGTGAAAATTTCTGTTCTTGCTTTCTATTTTCTTGACCCAAGGAGCTCCAAGTACCCAGGTGGCAGGTTTAAATTCAATGGTAACTTTGCTGGATCTCTTGAAAGTGTTTTCCTTTGAGAAAGCAGGACCTCAAAATCTGAAGAATACAGAGCCATGGAGGAAAGAAGTTCCCCAAGTGAGTTACTAGAAGTGATGGTAAGTGAGGCCTATTACATTTCTACCTCTTGGTTTTTAGACATATGTAATCTGTTGGGGATTTAGCCTCACATAATTGTTGATTTAGGATGTACATTAGTTACTGGAAATAGGTGTCAGTCTTCCCAGGGTAACATCTCCAAACTGTCACCTAAGCTATGCCATCAACTAATCCATCATTCCAACAGGTCAGCAGCCTCTAATTAGTGTGGTACAGGACAGGACCAGTGGATATCATGGTCATGGACCAATTGCTGAGACGGATTTTTTCACCTGGTTAAAGTTTGCATGTGATCCACTGGTACTATATCAGCAACTGATAAACATTTTAATAGTGGCACTTGCTGAAGGTCTGCAGGAAGGAAAAGCAAAATATACAGATACTTTGCAAATTTCCTAGTCAAAATTAATTCAGTTAAAAGCAGTTCACTGTGTTTCCTTGCCACCAAGTGGCTGGTGGACCTAGTACTCCAAAAACAATGCAGGTCACAAAGATGATGCATGTAACAAGGGCCCAGTGCTGGTGTGTCTGTCCAGAGGACTGAACACTTGGTGAAAGCAGTAGATAGATTTGATTAGGAACCACCATAGTGATTCTATTCACATTGTGCAGTGACTCCATTGCACAATAATGGAGTCCAGAAGACTTAGATGTTTAGTGCCTGTTCCATGATGAATGCCTTCTGACAGGCATTAGTATGAAACACATTGAACTTCCCACTATGCTCTCCCAAACGTTCATCCAGATTCCCTACCCAAGAACTCCTTGCCCTCAATCTTCTAATCTTCCTGACCAGGCCCCTCACTCAACCATTAATTTCTTCTCCTCAATATTGATACAGTCTAAATGTCACTTCTATTTCCATATAAAAATGGACAATCAGGTATACTGCCAACAGTTCTGCTCATCAGGATTTTCTATCAGTGGTGTTTTTTAAGGATACCCGAGTGGGACTGTACTACAACTACATTTTATTTTAATTAAATCCCATATATTGAGCCAACTCAGTTGTTTAAACACACATTTGAATCAAGATCATTTTCCTTCTGGACATAAGAGATCCCTCCCCATTACGGAAAATGGATAGGCCCTATATCACTGCTTTGGTTCAGTAGTTCAGGGACTACCGAAGTGACTTCAGCCACTGTCTTCTTGTTTAGTCATTGGCTAGGGGCCACTCTGCAAAGATTGTGACCTCAGATCAAATTCTGAGGAAGATCAGAGAAAACTGATAACTAGAATTAGTCACTTAACTATGCCTTTTACAAGTGGGCAGCAAGTCCTTACAAGTGGGCAGCAAGTCCTTTTTTTTTTTGAAGGGCTTTATGACCTATTCATCTCTGTGCCTTCCAATCAGTATCACTATAGAAAATTAAAATTTTTACATATAACCAATTAAATAAAAACTTATATCAAATCTTTCTCTAATTTGTTCACAATTTCTTCTACCTCCTTAAATATATGGAATATATTTATAGCAGCTACTAATTCCATCATCTTATTTCTGGGTCTTTTTATATTGATTTTTTACTCCTTAGTTATAGACCATATTTTCCTGATTCTTTGCATACCTGGTAAATTTTGATAGGATGTTGTATATTCTGATTGGTTGGTTGTCAAACTTTGTTCTGATAGTAAGTTACTTGTAAGTTTTGTCTTTTTAGGTTTTACATACATTCTTAGTTATGACAGGCTTATAACATCTTTTTAACATAGGGCCACTTCAGTCCCCCAGTGAGAAGACAACCTTCTTAGAATTGTACTCAATATTTATGGCTTATAAGGTCTTTCCACTGTGGCTAATAGGACACAAATTATTCTAAGCCTTATGTGAGCCTCAGGATTTGTTATCTACTGTTTTCCAGTAGTTCCTTCTCTAGTAACAGATAAGTTCTTGCACATATTGAAATAGGTACTTAGGAATTCAGAATTCCCTTCACAAATCTCTAGACTCTCTATGCCACATCTTTCTGTATAGTATTCTGCCCCACAAATTATGGCTCCCTTGGCCTCCTTAAATTCCTACCTCAATCTCTTCAACTCAGCAACACTACATGGTGTTAGTAAGGTACTACATCCCAGAAACTTCTCAACCATTATCTCCAAGTAGCAAGCAGAGATAATTGCATGGCCTATCTTCTTCATATTCCTCATCTAAGACCTCTCAGGCCTGCATTGCTTATTTCTGTTGTCTGAAATAATTATTTCAGATATTTTGTCTAGTCCCTAGTTGTTAAAGATGGAAGGTAAATTAGGTCTCTATTATGTCTGAAAGCTATAATCCAGACAATAACATTTAAATATAATTGCTCTATCACTGAAAGTCATCAAAAGCCTAGGAACAAATGTAAGGAAGTATTTGGAAATCCTTTACAAAAGCCATAAAACATTATTAGGAGCCTGAAGGAAGACCTTGATCGGTGGAGGAATACACAATGTTGAAATACTGGAAGACTCAGAATCGTAAAGATACAAAACTTCCCCAAATTGTTTTATGATCTTAATGCAATGTGATTTAAAATGCTACTAATTTTTTTTTAAATCATAGACTTTGACAAAATCATTCTAAAATGTCAAAATGCAAAGAGCAAAGTATATCTAAGACACTCTTGAAGACTAACCAGTAGTAAAGATTTAGTATCTCAGAAACCAAGGAATATTTTAAAGTACGTGAATGAATACAGAATGAAATTTGAAGACCATCAGGCCAATAGTATAGAATAGATCTGCACATATGTGGATACTTGATTTATGATAAGAATGATATTGGATAACTTTTGTATCAACATGGACGGGAGTGGGGGAGATTATGCTGAGTGATATAAGTCAAACAGAGAAAGTCAATTATCATATGGTTTCACTTACTTGAGGAGCATAAAGAACAATACGGAAGACATTAGGAGAAGGAAAGGAAAAGTGAAATGGGGGAAATTGGAGGAAAAGAGGAACCATGAGAGACTGTGGACTCTGAGAAACAAACAGCATTTTGGAAAGGAAGGGGGGATGGGGTGAGCCTGGTGGTGGTTATTAAGGAGGGCACGTATTGCATGGAGCACTGGGTGTGGTGCATAAGCAATAATCCTGGAACACTGAAAAAACTGAGAAAAAAGAAAAAAGAAAAAAATGATATTGGATAATATTAAAGGAAAGATGTTTTCAATAAGAGGTTCTGGATGAATTGGAGTCCCATAAAAAAATGAAATTTAACCTTTAATCTCATACCATAAACAAAAATCCATTTCATGTTGATTTAGTACAAAAGGTATAACATTAAAGTCTTTAGAATATAGTAAAAAAATAACTTTATGAACTTGAGGAAACAGTACACAAAATCCTTGAATTAAAAAAAAACAAAAAACTCCAAAACCGAATAACTTGGATAGTATTAGTTTATGAAGTGGCCCAGTAAAAGCGTAAAAAAACTACAAAGAAAATATTGCAAAAAAATAGAGCCCACAAATGGTCTATATCCAGAATATAAAAGTAACTTCTATGCATCAGTACTGAGAAGACACACAACCTAATAGAAAACTGACAATCTGCAAATAAGGAATTACCAAAACTGGCATCCAAATATTCAGTAAGGTTTAAAAACTAATCAAATAATGGGAAAATGAAAATTAATATAACTGGATGTTCTAATATCAATAAGATTCAAAATAAAGGAACCACTACTATATTCAACACGTTTTGATCTCAAAACTAATGTTGAAGTGAAACAGATAAAAATATTGCATGATTCCATTCATAAAGTTAAAACAGGCATTTTTGCAATTTTTAAATCATCTCCCCCCCAAAGTGGGGCTCAAACCCACAACCCCAAGATCAAAAGACACATGCTCTACTGACTGAGCCAGCCAGGTGCCCTGGCATTCATTAGCAGGGAATGAAAAGTGAAGAGGACCATATTCAAGATGTGAGTGACTCCAGGACAAGCGTGTTTCCTCATGGGTCCTCTCTGGACAGACTGCCTGCTTTCTGTGTCCCTGTTGGGTCCCGTGGGTCTGAAGTGGGGCCCCAGGGTGGGGGTGGCATCTGCAGAGAATGGTTGCCAACAGCAGGGACCCAAGCAATGCCTGGAGCCATGGGGAATCTGCTAGAGACCACAACCGGGAAATTGGAAAGACATTAAAATTTTATAGGATGCAAAATATAATTAGAAGTCATCACAAGGGGGGGCACCTGGGTGGCTCAGTGGGTTAAAGCCTCTGCATTCGGCTCAGGTCATGATCCCAGAGTCCTGGGATCGAGCCCCACATCGGGCTCTCTGCTCAGCAGGGAGCCTGCTTCCCCCTCTCTCTCTGCCTGCCTCTCTGCCTACTTATAATTCCTGTCTGTCAAAGAAATAAATAAAATATTTAAAAAAAAAAAGTCATCACAAGGGAATCTTCTTGTTTACAATCTTGTTTTTTGACTTGGATGGTCAACATACTAGAAATGTTTTACTTAGGGATGACTCACTGAATAGTCTATTTATTGATTTATGTACTTCATGTGTCTATTATACTTAAATTAGAATTTTAAAAAAGAACACAAAGACCAAGAAGAGGAACTGGAGGGAGAGAAAGTTTGCCCCTCCTAATGAAGGATTTAAATGAAATACATTTATAAATTGGTGTACAGGAATAATTTTAAAAGGGCTGCATAATTTTCAGTGTTTTAGGAATCAAGAGAAGTTCTCAAACACTTTAAGACTGAAGAGGTTAACAGGTCAGCTCCATAGGAGGTTAAAACCTATATATTTTTTTTTTTTGGACTTTGGACTGTAGAAGATAAAAGCACAATAACCTCAAATTTTAAAGGGAAAATGATATTCAACCTGGAATTCTACACTGAGGCAAAATGTCCAATTATAGATGCAAAATAAATATATTTTCATAAAACGAGACCATCTTAAACAATTATCCTTGTGCACAGTTTCAGACTTACTCAATACAGAGCTAAAACACAAGTGAGAACAGAGGCAGTGGAATTGCATAAACAGTGGCCATGACTGAAGAGATCAATGAAATGAAACCCTGGAATGATGGTTGCGTAGCAGGCTTTGTGTCGTATATCATTTGGGCTACTAGAGGGAATCCCAGAGAATGAGTGGCTTATAAACAACAAATATTTGTTTCCCACAGTTCTGCAGTCATGGAAGTCCAAAACCAAGGTACCAGCAGATTCAGAGTCTGGTGAAAGACCACTTCCCGATTTATAGACAGCCATTTTTTTATTGTAACCTTGTGTGACAATGGGCAAGAGGCTCTCTGGGGTCTCTCTTGAAAGGGGAATTATCTAATTTATGAGGGTGGACCTGATCAACTTCTGAAGGCCCAACTTCCAATTACCACCACATTGGGGGAATAAGTTTCAGCATATGAATTTGTATGGGGGTAGGTTCATTCTATAGCAATCGTAAAGTAGTTATATCAGGATTGAAACATCAGTGACTCCAGAATCGTTATTTGAAAAAGACACTGGCTAGAGAACAAGCTACTGAGTATAAAAGAAAAAGATAGAAGATAGTCATATATACAATGAATTATCTTTTCATCACAAGATCAAATCACTGAAAATTAGAAAGCTTAGGAAAACCAAACAAATTGCAACAACAACAAACCAAATGCAAGTAATGGAAAGTCAAGCTGTACATATGAACAAAAGTAAAATGTTGTTATTGGGAACAATTAATAGAATATAAGAAATACAGTTTGTCCTTAATGTTAGAAACATTTTCTTAGCATCTTTCCTGTCCTAACACTGGACCTTAGAGAAGCTAACAAAGAGTGAAGTATTTTAACCTCTTCTGTATTTTTGTAATGAAAAATATTTAGTCAGATTCATGCAAATTCTTGTTTTCAACTTTCACAACTTATCCTTGGACCAAGAACTAAATAATTGTTTTTTAAGGAAAAAAAAAAGCATTTATCCTGATAAAAATATAGGGAACTACAAATGTTGAAAATGAAGTGGGGAGTAACAATGAGATGTGGAGCCCATATCCACGAAGTAATTAAAAGAAAATGAGAGGGAGTGGTCCAAACTGGTGGCATAAGAAGACCCAAAACTCATCTTTACCATGGATACATTGAATGTACACTCAAAATAGAGCAGTTCCTTCTGAAGAAGGGCTGACTGAATAGCTCCACAATGAAGGACAGAGGGACCGCAGAGAACAGCAGGTCAGATAAGAGACATGTAAGGACAGGAGCTCCACCCTCAACACTAACAACTACGTTAGAGGAGCACAGCACAGACACAGACCAAGATAGGTTTTCCCCCCTTGGGCCACAGGGAAAAAAAAAAAAAAATCTCTGGTTTAAAGAGCATTTAGACTAGAAATGCCAAGTGACAGGAAAACTGCTGGAACATTCTCCAGGTTGGAGGTGCTAGTAAGTGGTATTGCTTACATTTCCCCAGGAATCTGAGAAACCATTCCCAACCAAATCCCACCCATGCCCATCCCCAAGGGGGCTCCAGTATGGCACACACTAAGACATCCCCAAACAGCGCCCATTACAACTTCAGCTACGTCACACCAAGGTGGCACAGACACAAGACATACTGGGATACTTGTACTCACTTTAGCTCCAGATGACTAGCCAGGATAACCCTGCAGAGAGCAGCCTAGGATATCCTGGCTCCCACCTGCTTCAGTTCCAACTGTCCTGCCAGGGCGTCCATGTAGTGAGTACCCCAAGATATCCCCAGTACATACCTGTCTCAGCTCCAGCCAGCCTTCTATGGTACCCCACTTGTTCAGAATACCCCAGGGCCCCTCCAGCCTGTGCCCACTTCAATTCCAGCCATCTTGCCAGGGATCACCCCAAGAAAAGGATATAGCAATTGTAAATACCTATGCATACAACACAGGAGGATCTAAATATGTAAAGCAAATATTAAAGACAAAGGGAGAAGCTGACAGTAATACAATAACAGTGTAACAGTAGACTTTAATACCCTACTTACATCATTCAGACAGTAAATCAGTAAGGAATCAGTGGCTTTGAATGGAACATTAGCCCAGATGGACTTAAGAGTTATATACAAAACATTCCACCCAGAAACAGTAGAATACATTCTTTAAGTGTACAGGGAACATTCTCCAAGATGAATCACATGTTAGGCCAGTCTCAGTAAATTTACCAGTCTCAATAAACCCCTCTCAATAAATTTACAATTGAAATGTATCATGTATCTTTTCTGACCACAACAATATGAAACTAGATGTTGCAAGGAAAAAAAAAAAAAAACAGGCAAAAAAACCGGCTAAACATTCAACTAAATAACCAATGGATTATAGAAATACAAGAGGAAATTTAAAAAAATACATGGAGAACAATGACCTAACATCTTTTGGACACAGGGAAAAGTTCTAAGATGGAAGTTTATGGTGATACGGCATACTTCGAGCAGCAGAAATCTCAAACAAACAATCTGACCTTTTCCCTAGAGGAACTAGAAAAAGAACAAAGCCCAAAGTTAATAGATGGAAATAACAAAGATCAAAGTTGGAATAAATGAAATACGGACTAAAAAGTAAACTTGAAACCACAAAAGAGCAATGAAACCAAGACCTGGTTCTTTGAAAGATAATCAAAATTGATAAGCCTTTAACCAGACTTATGAAGAAAAAAAGAAGACTCAAAATCAGAACTAAAACCACAGAAATACATGGGATTTTAATAGACCAGTACAAAAAATTATATAACAAATTGGACATCTTAGAAGAAATGGAGAAATTCTTAGAAACATACGATCTTCCAAGATTGAATTAGGAAGAAATAGAAAATCTGAACAGACCAATTACTAGTAATACAATTTAATCAATAATTTAAAAACTCCCAGGATCAGATGGCTCCACGGATGACTACTGCCAAACATTTAAAAAAGAGTTAATACCTATCTTTCTCAAACTACTCCAAAAATAGAAGAGGAAGGAATACATCCAAATTCTATGAGGCCAGTATCAATATAATACCAAACCCAAAAGCCCAACAAAAATTACAAACCAATATCCCTGATGAATTTAGATGCAAAAATCTTTAACAAAATACTGACAAACCAAATTCAACAATACATTAGAAGGATCATTCACCATGATCAAGGAGGATTTATTCTGGGGATAAAGGATGGCTGAGTATCTATAAATCAATATACTACGTTATCAAAATAAAGGATAAAATCACATCATCATCTCAATAGATGCAGAAAAGCATTTGTAAAACCCAACATCAGTTCATGATAAAAAACTCTCCACCAAGTGGGTTTAGAGGAAACATACTTCAACATACTAAAGGTCATATATACAAATGTTAATATCAGGTAACATACTTAATGGTGAAAAACTGAAAGCTCTTGTAAGATCATGAACAAGACAAAGATGTCCATTGCCACCACTTTTATTCAGCATAATACTGGAAGTTCTAACTGCAGCAGTCAGACAAGAAAGAAAAGGCATCCAAATTAGCAAGGAAGAAAACTTCCACTATTTGCAGATGACACAATACTATATGTAGGAAACCTTAAAGTCTCCACCAGAAAACTATTAGGATAAATGCATTCAGTAAAGTTTCAGGTACAAAAATATATTTCTCTAAACTAACAATAAAGTAGAAGAAAGAGAAATTAAGAGAACAATCTCATTTACAAATGCATCAGAAAGAATAAAGTGCCTAGGAGTAAATTTAATAAAGAAAATGAAAATTCAGTGTACTGAAAACTATAAGACAATGATGAAAGAAATTGAATAGGACACAAATGGAAAGATATTTCATGCTCAAGGATTGCAAGAATACAGTTAAAATGGCTATAATACCCAAAACAACCTACTGATTCAGTGCAATCTCCATCAAAATGCCAACAATATTTTTCACTAATCTAGAATAATCCTAAAATTTGTATGGATGTGCAGAAGGTTCAAGTAGCTGAAGTGATCTTGAAAATGCAACTGGAGGTGTTGCAGTACTAGATTTCAAGATATGCTACAGATTTATAGTAACCAAAATGATATGGTACCAGCATAAGAAGAGACACATAGATCAGTGGGAAAGGACAGAGAGAGCCCAGAAATAAACCCACACTGATATGGTCAGTTAATCCGTGACAAAGGAAGCAAGGGCATTTAATGGGGTAAGAGTCTTCAGTAAGTGCTATTGGGATAACGAGCAGCTATATGCAAAAGAATGAAACTGGCCTATTTCTTTTATACCATACACAAAATTAAGCTCAAAGCAGATTAAAGACGAAATGTTGAACTCCTAAAAAATTTCTATTACAGTAGAAAATGTATTAGAGAGGGCATGGACTACATGGAGCACTGGGTGTGGTACAAAAATAAGGAATACTGTTATGCTGAAAATAAATTTTAAAAAATTATTAAAAAAAAAAAAAAGAAATGTAAACTGGTATGACCACTGTGGAAAACAGTTTGGAGGTTCCTCAAAAATTTAAAAATAGAACTACCATATAATCTAATAATTCTACTTCAGGTATTCACTGAAAATAGAAATACTAATTCAAAAAGATACAGGTACACTTATGTTTACTGCATTTTTTTGCTTTATTTTTTTTTGATAGCTTTTTTTTTTTGATAGAAGCTACTGAAATGTCCATGGATAGATGAATGGATAAAGATGTGATATACACTCACACACAAATATTGCTCAGCCATAAAAAAATAAAAATTTGTAATTCAGGATAACATGGAAAGATTTAGAGGATATTATCCTAAGGGAAGTCAGGGAAAGATAACTACATGATTTCACTTAAATGTGAATCTAAAAAGCAAAACAAAGAAAAAAGACTCATAATTACAGAGAAACTGGTGGTTGCCAGAGGTGAGAGAGGTGTGGGATGAGTGACATAGGTGAAGTGGATTCAGAGGTACTTCTAGTTTTAAGTCATGGAGATGGAAAGTACATCACAGGGAACAGAGTCAAAAATATTGCAGTGTTGTATGGTGACAGATGGTAACTAAGTGTGGTGAGCATTTGGGTAATGTATAGAATTGTTAAGTCACTATGTTGAATACCTAAACTATAACACAGTCAACTTCAATTAAAAAGAATGTCTAAAGTGGATTAAACTGGAAATAAAATGTATGTGTCACTGTCATTTTCATTTACAAACTATCAACTAAAACATTAAAGTGATTTAAGATTTTGGTTGAGTGGGCAAGAGGCAAGGTGTCAAAGAGTTACACCCTTGACTTTCATACCAGGAGTCAAAGATAATGGACAAAACTATTATGAAAGAGCTCAATTACTTATCTTTTTGAAATATGGGCATTACCATTAGAACAACAAATAACATATGGCTAAATGAAATTGCCTCTGGGTACTCAAAGTTTTAAATTTTGAATACAAATTCTTGGATACTATTTTACATATTTAAAGGTAATTTTAAAATTATAATTTTTTTTTTTTATTTGACAGAGAGAGATCACAAGTAGGCAGAGAGGCAGACAGAGAGAGAGAGAGAGAGAGAGAGAGGAGAAAGCAGGCTCCCTGCCAAGCAGAGAGCCCGATGCGGGACTCGATCCCAGGACCCTGAGATCATGACCTGAGCCGAAGGCAGAGGCTTATTAACCCACTGAGCCACCCAGGCGCCCCTAAAATTATAACTTTAAGTCTTTTTTGCCTTGTCTTTAATTTGAAACATTTAATACTTCAAATCATCCTATCTTTTTCTGTGTGGGTCTTTTGCTCTGAAATTATCAATTTTCACTCGTAGTGTAGTAACAAGGTCATGTTACTTGTTATGATCAGCCAAGGACATAATCCCCAACTCCTTCAATTCCCTCTCCAAATTAGATAATCATCTTCACACTTTAGGAAAATTTTGCCAACCTTCTCCCTGGTAGATTTATGAATGCTTTGGCTCAATTAGTACCTCTATCCTCACTTATCCCCCACTGGGGGGTAGAGGAGAATTAAGCAAAGTCAAAAGTGAAGACCTCTGAGTTTTTTAATTCTTGTTTCAACCAAATGATTTTAATTTGATTCTCTGCTTCCAGCTGCTGTGATGGCCCTTTTTACTACATTTAATCAGTCAGATCTATCAATTAGTAACTGTTGGTGTGGAAAAGGGAAACTAAGAGGAATCATCTGGGATCCACTCAGGGTAAACACCTATTCATTATATGTTGCTTCTTCCTCCCATTCTGCGCTGGCATTCAGTCAACCATTTAATGACCTCTGTTTCTCCTCTATGTTTTACCAGTCGAGAACGATTTCTCAATAAATTTCCAGTAAATAAGTTGCAGTTTAGAGGAAGCCAAATATAAATTATAAGTAGAAAATACATGCAGCAGTTTACCAAATGTGTGCCTGGCATATCCAAGTGGTAAGACAACAGAGTTTACCAAATTGGTTGCTTTCCTTTACACATCGGGAGATGTTATATTGGCATATTGCTTCAAAGATATGCTGACATTTTTTTTCTATGAAAGAACATTTTTAAAACATGGATATTACTTGAAACTCTTACATGTCATTTGTTTTGCTCACTGCAGAGGTAATTCTTGGGGTCAAACACAGTGTGTTACTGATCAATGACATTTTCAACTAATGTTGTAAAGTGCATTTCTGACACATTTCCAGTTGTTTCCATTTCATATAATAGCATCATGCACATTCAGCATAAGAACAGATTGCTCATTAAATGGGCTATCAATCTTTGGTTAGGTACATTTAAGAGATGTTGAGGAAATTGCATCCATAATGATGTAATTTTTAACTGTTGCCTTTTCTTTTCCTTGTAGCGCTACTAGTATTGAAACTGGCGGAGTGTTTGCATTGTCCAGATAGTATTAATAAGAGAGGATCCCTCAAATTGAAGAAATCACACCTACTATCAGTTTATAAAATGATGCAGGACTCAATGAGAGATTTCAACTTTTACTATTGTGCATTTTATCCAAATTCCATTAAGCTATCACAATGCAACATTAAATAATCAAACTGATTAGAGCTATAAATTCATTGAAAAATGACTGATAGACCTTACACTATGTAGTTCCAGTTATTCATTTATTGAACTTATCTCATAGTGTAATGGTTAAGAGAAATGACTTGTGTCAGGGTGCCTGGGTTTGAATATTGGCTCTGATTTACTAACAGTCTGGACATTCAGCTTGTATCATCTGTAACAAGGGGATATACATTTACCTAGGTCATAGTTTGTAATATTAAAAGAGCAACATGTAACACCATGTAAACCATGTAGAATAGCACATAGTTATGTAAGTGTATGCACTTATTCTTTCTTCATTCATGTATTTATCCAACAAATAGTTCCTGGGCATCCACCATTCAATGATTTCTAAAAATTTCAGGTATTTCAAGAATCTCAGACACATGTGAGATTATAAATTTCAGAAGTAACCAAATATTTTTAAAGTGACAACTGTGTATAAAAAGTTGTTTCAGGTATGTAAAGATGTGTGAGATACACAGCTAAACAGGAAACATTGCTATTTTATCATGTAAGTTAAGAGATCTAGCAAATGTGAAAAGCAGTTAAGGTGGAAAAGGCCTTTAGATAAGGTGATAGTAGATTCTGTGTCCTATTTCACCTTTTCTCAAATGATTTATCCACTTTGTCTTTAGTTAAGATTCCCATGGACCTAGAAAAAAAATGGACAAATTCCTAGAAATATACAACATACTAAGAATAAATCATGAAGAAACAGAAAGCCTGAACAGACCAATGACTAATAAGGAGATTGAGTTGGTGACAGAAAACATCCCAGAAGTCCAGGACCAGATGGCTTCACCAGTAAATGCTACCACACGTTTTAAAAGGAATACCAATCTTATATGCTCCTAAAAATAGAAAAGGGAACACTTTCAAACTCCTTTCACAAACTCCTTTCACAAGACCAATATCAACCTGATATCAAAATCTAACAAAAACAGCACAAGAAAATTACAGGCTAGTATCCATAATTAACATGCAAAAATCTTCAACAGATTATCAAACTGAATTCAACCACAGATTATAAAGATCACACACCATCATAAGTGGGGTTAATTCCAGGGATAAAAGAACACTCCAATATCCACAAAATCAAACTGGTACACACTTAAAAAAATGGATTAAAAAGGGTATCTCAATAGTTGCAAAAAAATGTGATAAAATTCAACATTCATTTATGATTAAAAACTCTCAACAAAGTGTATATAGAGGGAACTACCTCAACATAATAAAGGTCATATAGGACAAGCCCACAGCTAATATAGTTAATCATGAAAAGCTGAAAGCTTTTCCCCTAAAATCAGGAACAAGAAAAGAATGCTTACTCTTACCCCTTTTATTCAATGTAGTGCTAGAAGTCCTAGCCAGAGCAGTGAGATAAGAAAAAGAAATACAAGGAATCCGAATTGGGAAGGAAGCATTGCCACTATTTGCAGATAACTTACAGGCATATCCCTTTTTATTGTACTTCACGCTAATGTGGTTCACAGAGATTGTATTTTTTATACATTGAATGTTTGTGCCACCCCTGCATGAAGCAAGACTGGCAGCACTCCTTTTCCAATAGCATTTTCTCACTTTGTGTCTGTCCCATTTTGGTAATTCCCACAGCATTTAAAAACTTTTCATTATTATATTTGTTATGGGGAACAACAATCAGTGATCTTTGAGGTTACTATAGTTTGGGGGCACCACAAACTGCACCCATATAAAATGTGGGACTTGATCAAATGTATGTATTTTGACTGCTCCATCAGTTGGCAGTTCCATTTCTCTTCCCCTCCTCAGGCTTTCCTACACCCTGAAACACAGTAATTTTGAAATTAGAACAATTAATAAACTTATGATGGCCTCTAAATGTTCAACTGAGAGGAAGAGTTGCGTATATCTCCCTTAGATCAAAAGTTAGAAATAATAGTAAGGAAGACATGTAGAAATTTCAGATTGGCACAGGAGGCCTAGCTTTCAGTCTAATAGTTGGTCAACTTGTACATACAATAGAAAAGTTCTTGAAAGAAATTAAGTGCTATTCCACTGAACACATGACAGGTAAGGTAAAACAGCATTATTGCTGATATGGAGAAAGTTTTAGTGGTTTAGAAGATAAAGTCCACTACAACATTTCCTTAAACCAAAGCCTAATCCAGAGCAAGGTCTTAACTCTCTTCAATTCTACAAAGCCTGAGAAAAAGGAGGAAGCTATAGAAGAGAAGTTTGAAAATAGTGGGTGTTGGTTTACGAGTTTTAGGAGAAGAAGTCATCCCCATAATGTAAAAATGCAATAGGAAGCTGCAAGTGCTGATGTAGAAGGGGCAATAAGTTAGCCAGAAAATGTAGTTAAGGTAAGCAATGAAGGTGGCTCAAGAGCAGTTTTTCAATGTAGATGAGACCTCTTTCCATTGGAAGATGCCATCTAGGACTTTCATAGCTGAAGAGGAGAAGTCAGTGCATGGCTTCAAACTCCAAAGGACAGACTGACTTGGTTAGGAGCTAATGCAGCTGATGACTTAAAGCTGAAGCCAATGCTGCTTATTTGCCATTCTGTAAATCCTATACATCCCTTAAAGAATTGTTCTAGATCTACTTTGCCAATGCCCTATAAATAAAACGAAGCCTGGATGACAGCGCATCCCTTTACAACATGGTTTACTGAATATTTTAAGCTGTTAAGATCTACTGCTTAGTTAAAAGTTTTCTTTCAAAATATTATTGCTCATTGACAATGCACCTGGTCACCCATGGACTTTGATGGAGATGAACAATGTGATTAATGTTGTCTTCATGCCTAATACAACATCCATCCTGCAGCCCATGGATCAAGGAGTAACTGACTTTCTATTTAAGAGTTACATTGTGTTAGTCTAGAGCTGCCATAGGTAGTGATTCCTCTGATGGATCCGGGCAAAGTCAATTGAAAAAGTTGGAAACAATTCATCTCTCTCAATGCCATTAAGAACATTTGTGATTTATGGGAAAAGATCAAAATATCAGTATCAATGAACATTTGGAAGAAGTGGATTCCAATCTTTGTGGATGACTTAGAGGTGTTCAAAACTTCTGTACAGGAAGTAATAGCATATGTGGTGGGAACAGCAAAATAACTAGAATTGGATCCTGAAGATGTGACTGAATTACCTCCATCTCATGATAAAACAGATGAGTTGCAGCTGCTTATAGATGAGCAAGGGAACTGCTTTCTTAAATGAAATCTCCTGGTGAAGATGCTGTAAAGACTGTTGAAATGACAACAAAGGCTTTAGATTATATAGAGAGAGTTGATAAAACAGCCCCAGGGTTTGAGAGGATTCACTTCAATTTTAAAAGTTCTGCTGTAAGTAGAATGCTATCAAACAGCATCACATCCTACAGAGAAGTTGTTCATAAGAGTCAATCAATGTGGCAAATGTTATTGTCTTATTTTAAGAAATTGCTATAGCTATCCCAACCTTCAGCAACCACCACACTGATCAGTCAGCAACAAGGAGGTAAGAACCCCTCACACCATCATCAAAAGATTACAGCTCACTGAAAGCTGCTTTCATGGTTAGCATTTTTAACAAAGTATTTTTTTAATTAGGGCATGTGCTTTGTGTTTTTAGACATAATGCTATTGCACACTTAATAGTTCACAGTATAAACTTTTGACACTTTATTACAGTGATCTGGAACTGAATCTGTTAGCTAGGAAGCAGCAAGGAGTCAGAGGGCTAAAGCAGATCAGAGGGCTAAAAGCTATCAACAGGAGGGAGGAGGGGGAGGGGACAAAAGCAGGGAAAGAGGGTATCTGTTTTGCAAAAGAAGTAGCTCTTACCAAGGAGATGTATGGTCAGGTGATCAGCAGCTGCCCCTTTGTATGAGCCAGCTTGAGCCTGATTGAAAATGAGAACCCAAGTTGCCCTAAAGTGACTTTCAGCTCACTATAGTAAGCTCTCTTCCTAGGGATGGGATTTTTCCACCATTTTTTAAACATATGATGTACTAGCATGTTGATATGCTATGAATGCAGAACTGAGCCAAAGTGCCTAACAGCAAATGTATATGCTCCTTACTATAACAAGTTCTCTACCGCTGTCCCCCTAACAAACTGAAGAAAAGCTTCCTGCACTAACCCTCAAAGAGTGCTTTGAGAACCATCTTCCAGACTCACTCATTGCAAGTAATAAAAAACATTGGCTTAAACCCAAAGACTGGAGCTCATGTATTGGCTGACTGACCCCAAACAACAAGCCCTTTACATTCACTAACAAACTCACAATATCTGAGATTAGAGAAAAATCTAAAGACTCTACTAAAATTGTTAGAAGTCAAATTCTGTAAAGTTGCAGGATACAAACTCGATACATAAAGATCTGTTATCAGAAAAATTAAGAAAAACAATCTTGTTATCAACTGCATTTCTCAAGGTAAATTAGCTAGGACAAATTTAACCAAGAAGGTAAAAGACATGTACATTCAATTTCTAAAACATTCAGGAAATTGAAGACACAAAGAAATGGAAAGATGTATCCATGCTTAGGAGTTGGAAAAATATTGTTACAATGCCCATACTACCCAAAGCAATCTACAGATGCAAGCCAATTCTTATCAAAATTCCAATAGATTTTTTTCAAAGAAATAGAACAATTCTAAAATTTGTGTGGAACCACAAAATCCTGAAGTAGCCAAAATAATTTTAAGAAAAACGTTGGAGGCATCACCATGTCTGAATTCAAATCATATTACAAAGCAACAGTAATCTAAACAGTATATTGCCATAAAAATAGACACATAGATCAGTGGAACAGAGAGCCCCAAAATAAAACTGCATGTATGGCCGGTTAATTTATGATAAATGAATCAAAAATATACAATTGGAAAAGGACAGATACTTAAATGGGTTGGGAAAACCAGACAACCACATGCAAAAGAAAGAAACTGAACCACTATATTTCACATGCAAAAATAAACTGGATTAAAGACTTAAGTAGACCTGAAACCATAAAGCTTTAAAAAGACATAAAGCTTTAAGTTCTCTAATATCAGTGGTGATGGTGATTTTTTGGACTTGACAGTAAAACAAAAACACATGAGACTACAACAAACTAAAAAGCTTCTGTACAGCAAAATCAAAACTCAACAAAATGAATAGGCAACCTCCCCAATGAGGAAAATATCTACAAATCATTTGTGACAAATAATTGATATCCCAAATATTGAAAAACTCCTACAACTGAAAATGTGATTAAAAATGCATAGAGTTTCTGAATAGATATTTATCCAAAGATGACACTCAGATAGCCAGCAGCTACATGAAAAGTAGCTCAACATCAGGGAAATACAAATGAAAACCACAAGGAGATATCACCTCATACTTGTTAGAATGGCCATTATTAAAAAGACACCTTGCCTGGTTGGCAAGGTGGTGGAGGAAAGAGAATGCTTGTTGCATGTTTGGTGGTAATGTAAATCGGTGCAGCCATTATGGAAAAAAAAGAATGGCATTCCCTTAAAAGTTAAAACTACCATATATACAATGGAGTACTATGCAGCCATCAAAAGAAATGAAATCTTGTCATTTGCAATGACGTGGATGGAACTAGAGGGTATTATGCTGAGTGAAATAAGTCAATCAGAGAAAGACGATTATTGTATGATCTCCCTGATATGAGGAATTTCAGAGGCAGAGTGGGGGCTTTGGGAGGTAGGGAAGGAAAAAATGAAACAGAATGGGATTGGGAGGGAGATAAACCATAAGACACTCTTAATGTCACAAAACAAACTGAGGGTTGCTGGGGCAAGGGGGGATGGAGAGGATGGTTGGGTTATGGACATCAGGGAGGGTATGTGCTATGGTGAGTGATGTGAAGTGTATATACCTATATACCTGATGATTCACAAACATGTACCCCTGGGGCAAATAATACATTACATGTTAATAAAAAGAATTACTAAAAAAATTAAAACTACCCTATGATCTAACATTTCCATTTCTGCATATTTTTCTTAGAAACAAAACACTAACTTGAAAAGACATCTATACCACTATGTTCACTGCAGTATTATTTGTAATAGTCTAGACATGGAAGTAACCTAAGAGTCTATTAATAAATGGATAAAGAAAGTGTATATATATGTGTATCACTCATCCATAAAAAAAGGAAATCTTGTCATCTGTACCAACATAGACCTTGAGGGTATCACTTAAGTAAAATAAGTCAGAAAAAGACAAGTATCAGTGATGAGGTGATCAAAAGGTACAAACCTCCTATCTTAAAAGGCCTAAGCCTGTACTATGTAGCATTGTGATTCTAATAAATACTGTATTGTATACTTGAAGTTTGCTAGGAGTAGATCTTGACAGTTCTCACAAGGAAAAAACTATGTATGATCACCAGTGTTAACTAGACTTATTGTGGCAATCATTTCATAAAATATACAGATATGGAATCACTATTGTACATCTGAAACTAATATCTGTCAGTTACAGCTCAAAAAAATCCCTATTTAAAATACAGGTATACTTTATTGTGGTTTGAGATGTAATACAATAGAAAATACTGACTTTTTTAAAAATAATTCTAATTTTCTGTTCAACATTTAAACATGTTGAATGTAAAAAAATGATTTAAGAAAATAAAAATATTGAATGTTTACTGTTGTGAAATATAGTTTATTCCCAGTTACCTACTCTTTCCCCAAACGTAGGAACTACTAAAATGGATTCAGACACTTCCAAGAAGTAAATAGTAATCATTCTTGACAATCATTTTGTTACATTGTCTTCACTAAAAATGCCCTTTTGTTCATCAGTACCTCCTCAGCCTTTCTTGAAGTACTTCCTACTTCTTTGCCCTGCCAGCAAATGCACTCACTGCTCCCACCATTTTAGAGAACCTCATCTTTTCTCTTTTCCCTGCTCACCTACTCTCAGACTTATCTTCCTTAGGCAAAGTCTCCTGTTTGTTGGTCATCTCATGAGCCTCAGGACTAGCTGGGGTGTCATGTCCATGACATTCAGGTAATAAACATATCAGTGACAGAGTAACAGTTATGTGTGAAAAACTTCAAAAAAATATGGTTAGTCAAGAGATGCCATACTCACTACATAGGCTTAAAAACTTAAGTCGAAAGCTACTTCTCAGAATGTCAAAGAATCACACAGCCATTTGAGGTAGATATTTTTGGGGAAACAACCTGCTGAGCCTGGCTTCCCCTGTCACTGCTGAGCTGGATATCTGCTCTGGCTGTGGTACAGGACACCACATTTCAGTCAGTCCATTGCTTTAAGACCAAAAAAAGGCAAGCACAGCAAACTCTACATTCTATTGAAACACCGGGGGATATTGTTTTAAATATCTTGCAGATACCTATTCTCATCCAAATTCTATGCAAGAGATGGTTTCATGGTCTTAAACCTCAAAGCCTTTTAAAAACATCTTCACTTGAAATAATTTCCAACATTAATATCCTATAGTTACCTCAGGACCTTGTGTCCTACGACCACTAAAATGCCTTCATTATGTCGTCTGCATTATTATCCTGTAACTTAGATCACTTCTGTTGTTTCATTTCTCAGCTAGACCACAGGATGTGTTTTGGAAGAACACTGGCTTTGGAACCAGAAACATGCCTTGTGCTTGTGGATTGACCTTCAGCAGGTGATTCAATATCTTTGAGTCTCAGTGTCCTCTTATTTAAGAGAATGAGGACATCTATCTTTACATTTGGAAGGCCTAGTGAAGCCCAAATTTTAAGGGCTCAATACTGATCTCATTTTTTGAGATCGATGACCATGTCTTATATACCTTTTATTCTCCATAGGTAGTATCTTGCCATTACTTTGAAGCTCAAACATGTGGAATTGATTTTAAAGAAAAGGAAATACGACTCACTAAAGCATGGCAAAGGAATGCAGCATTTTGCTCTATAATGCGAAGCCATGTCCCATTGCTATTGATTGTAGGGAAGAAGGAGCACGGGCCACTAGATTGCCATGGTGCCCATCAATCAACAATGGGCTGAATGGACTAGATCAAAAACATTAGGCAGCCAATGAGGAAAAAGGCAGAATATTAAACAAATTCAGGTTTTGCCAGCAGTATTTTGAGTCTGTAACAAGAGGACAAATCATAAGTATTCTCACTGATGAAAGAACTTTAAGTCACATAGCTGTCTTTTAAGCCTCATTTGCTCATGCAAGTTGCACAATCAATGATAATACCCTTGTAGGAAGAGAAATGCAGATCTTCAAAAACTCAAATATATTCAGATGCAAACTACAGTGCAGCTTTGCCTTATGCAAAATAGATCTCTTGATGCAGATCGTGTGTTTCACTCCCACTTTAGATTATATATTTGTGTGCTGGAGATGCTCAACTGGAAAGAGACTTTTGGGATACTGGAGACATTGAGAATGGATATAATTAGGATGTGAAGAAAAATTATTTTGATTTGGGGTTCAGATGTTCTAAGCAGAAAGAATTATCCTGGGCACAAACAGGAGATTTTCTCTTCCACTTTACCCATACTGCCTGGGAAAATCAATTGTTTGACAATTGAAAGTGGAGCCCACAGCTGATCAGTGGCAGATACAGAGAAGTTGGGATTAGACCGCCAACCGCAAGAGTTTTTCTCCTGCCTTATCCAGCACTGACTGCTGTAGAATTTGATTCCAATATTTGGAATAAAGAAACTATGTTAGGTTGGAAAATACGCATGGACGTATAGCTTAAGGTGATTTTTAAACATCCACAGCCCAAGATATAACACACATTGTAAATACCTCACATTCTTCTTACCCACCCTTGAGGTCAAGCAGTTAGAGTATGTTCTTTAGGGAAGATTCCATTTTCAAAAGTAAAACTAAGTTATTTTATGCACCATACATTTCTCTAAAGTACATGTTCAGCCTTAAGATTGATGGGACTAAATATTTTGATGAGGCTGCCAAAAAGGTCTGCGTCATCTCAGACTGGTGAATGTTGAAGCACAAATGATGGTGGATGAACCAGAAGACATCTGGGGCTTTGATTTCATGCTAGAGAAGGGTCAAACGAATATAATTTGTAGCGTTAAGACTGGCTAAACCACCAATGTTCTCTAAGCCGTACGTGACTGCAGGAATCTCTTTGTTCAGCAAAACTGCTGTGCGCAGCCGGCGGTGGTTAAAATACATTACACAGATTCTGGCATCCTAGGTTCTATTCCTTGCTGGTTCTCTAACTAGCAATGTGACCTCAGCCAGCTCAATTAACCCCTCTGTATTCCTTTCCTTGCATATAAAACAGGCAGAACAATACCTGCCTTTTCTAACTTTCAGGATTGTTTTCCAATTCGATGGAGATAAAACATGTACAAGTGTTTTGCAATGTATCGTGCAGCATACAAATGGAAGTTAATAATCATTGCCAACTGTGTTTATGACTCTTTCTCTCAAAGGCTGTCCTTGCTCAGAATGAGTCATTCCTCTTACTGCAATTGCTCCAAGCTGATTCCGTGTTCATTTTTAACCCTAGCATCCTATAGCCACACCACATCCACTGTCGTCCTTCCACCTGGGTCTCTAATGCTTTTGTATACTGCTTTACGTCTGCCTAAACTTACCTGCCATCCATGAGTTGTTTGGGGACATAGATATTACCATTAAATAAGTTTTCTTAGCTCAGTCCAAGTTTTAGTAAATTATATGTCTATATTTGACAATGCACTATGTTCCCAGATCTTGTTCTTAGCCATATGGTGTATATTTACAGAGTTTTACAAGGCTTATAGGCGGTATTAATGAAACTGTTTAAGAAATTGGTTATGGTTGTTATAGGAATTCCAAGCTTCAGAAACTTGAACCATATTGTAAATGGTAAGTCACTATTTTATGATCAGAAGCTTGATATCCTGTAAGATTACCTTATCCTACTTGGTGCCTGGCAAACCAGACCAGGAAACCTACGTCACCATTCATTATGCTAGACTTCTAGTGCCCCAAATCCTCTCCAACTTCATTTCCATGTTTAACTACCGCTCTTGAATACATTAGCTATGGAATAGCAGGGTTGTCAGAACCTGCATACCTTATAACATTAAGCATCTACATTCACAGGAAGTTGATGGGATATTGTCAATGATACACATAGCAGGCCATTTACACACATGGTCAAGGTTACTTTAAGTCAATTTCCAAAGTTTTTGAGGATTCAGTATACCTCAAAAGGTCCCGCTCCTAAAATAACTGGCTTCAACTTGTGTAGCAGGTCATGAATGATGGCAGCAGATGTTGAGTGGGTCTAGAACACAACAGGTCCGAGGAAGTCAGATAGGTGAAGCATATGAACCTGCCTATTGGTCATTTACTAATTTCATTTCTTACCCTTACTGTAAACTTTACCTCAGATTATAATTACCCACCCGATCTCAAAGCTTACCCACAGGCGGCTCTGAGAAATCATTAGAAACTAGAGGTGGGGAGGTGGGCAGCCTGTGTAGCAGGACTACAATTGTACAACAGACTGCATGCTGGTTTCTCTGTGAGAGTGCAGTCGTTTTTAGATCAACACATCTATATCTTAGTAAAGCATTTTCAGCTTTTCAAACTCTCCCCCCCCCATATCCTGGAAAATAGAATAATAGTGAGTTTATCTTGTGCTAAGATTATCATGGTCCACATTGCTGATAAGGAACTTCTACTAGCTCAGTTTTCATAGCTCATTATCCAATGGAGGCTGAGAAAAGAGATTCACAAAAAAGATTTCAGCTAGTCTTCAAATTCAGTATAAGACAGTAAGGCTACTACTATGTTATACCTTGCAATGTAAAGTCTGAGAAATGATCTTTGGACTCTAAATACCAGAGCTATTAAAAATAAAACAAAACAATGAGCCATATTTTCTGTGAGTACCTTAACATAGAAGCACCCTCTCTGGAATTAGTTTCACCTATAATTCATAAATTCATCATGTTTGGATGCCAGTAGAACCAACTGTAGTAAGAACATCTCTAGACATTATGGAATACTGAGCTTGTGAGCCCGAAGGCCAAGTTCCAAGGCTCTTGGAGACCAGACTATTGATTAACAGATGGAAATTTTCTTAAAAATTGGACAACTGAGCTCCTATGAGTATACAAATACTTTTGATATTTCACTGATAGAAGATTTGCTATTATGTAGATCTCATTGATATTTTAAAGAAAAGAGAAGGTTTGTCTAAACTTAGGGATATCCAAAGTACTCTTAGGAGCAAAAGGTCTCTTCTTGTCAACTGGGAGAGAAGACTTCTATTTCAAAACTCATAAGGAAATCAGAAAACTTGTTTATTCATCTATGACATGTAAGCATTCTGCATTTTCTTACCCTCCCACCCGTGCCACATTATTAGACCTATTCATTTCTCATTCGGAGTCAAGAAAATGGGGCAGAGCTTAACCATCCTTCCTTGGCCACCCTCTTGTGCCCACTGCCAGAGACCAATTATACCATTATACTGAGAAGTAGTTCACAAATTTTGAAAAAAAAAAAAAAAAAAAAAAAAAAAAAAAGTATAATTTTATGTGTCAACTTGGCTAGATCATGTACCCAGTATTTGGTCAAACATTACTGTAGGTGTTTCTGTAAAGGTGTTCTTAGGTGAGATTAACATTGCTATCAGTCAACTTTTAGGTAAAGCAGTATACTCTTCCTAATATGAGTGGGCATCATCTAACTGTAGGCATTAATAGAAAGACTGATCTCCTGGTAAAAGAGGGAATTCTGCCAGCAGATGGCCTTTGAACTTAAGCTGAAACATTGGCTCTTTCCTTAGTTTCCAGCCTGCCACCCTACCATACAGATTTTGGATTTACCAACCACCATACTCCTGTGAGCCATTTCCCTAAAATAAGTCTGTACACATGCATATACACGTCTTATTGGCTCTGTTTCTGTGGAGAACCTTAATACATCCAAGTAATTTCAAGATTATGCACACAAAAAGACTATCTATAGTTTTAATGTAATTAGGCTTGCTTTTCCTGCATAAGTTAAGTGAAGATTTTGTCCTTCATAGGGAGTGCATTTTCCCACAAACTTCTCCATTTTTAGCTTGGCTCTGCCACCTTAGTTTACCTTCCTTACTAAAGGCAGGACTTTAATAGCTAAAGCTGGGCTTAGATGACCAATAACTCTTTGGTACAAATTCTACACCTTATACAAAAGGGGACTTTATTTCTTGGGCCCCTCCTGGGCTTATGATTTCAAACATCTTCTCAACTCCTTTTCACAAGGCTCCAGAAGGATATGGAGTTCCAAGCCATGGGCAAGTCTGAAAGTGGGTCATTTAATTCTGATCCATTTTTCTCAGTAGTTAAGAGCTCTGAACATACCAGTTCTTTTACTAAATGACCTTTTCTGAAAACATCTTTCCAAATACTATTTTTTTTTTTTTTTTTTTTTTTTTGGTCAAAAGGATATAGCCTATTTCTGTACTGAGAACACTATTTATAGAATTAATAGGTGCTGGATAACCTTTTACAATGAATAGATCCCCAATGCACAGTTCAGGATACATATATGCACAAAATAGTTTTCAATGGTCATCTTTTTATTGCCATGGGGGGGATGGAGCATATTTTAGCTTTAATTTAACCTCTCTCTGATGAAATCCAGGATAGTTTTTGTCCGTTCTTCTTACTATAAACCTTTCCTCCATCTTCACTTACCCTTACCTGTTCCATCACAAGGGTTCTGGTAATAAGCATGTCTTATTAAAGGTAACTGTCTAAGTAGCAAATTCTTCTCTTCCTTCCATACTTACAGAGGTGGTCATTGGGATATCAGGAAAGGAATGCTCTCACTATTATTACTGATACCATAATCCTAACACAAAGCTGTGTTATGGGACTACACTGTGTAACATCCAGTCCAGACACTGCTAGTGTACTTGTGTTTAGAGTTTGCTTTTCTGGGGCCATGCTCTCAAGTTGTTGACCTCTGCCTCTGCCACCGTTTCTCAGTCATCTCTAATGCAGGATCTGAGGAGTTGCAGAGATTTGGTGTGATCAGAAGTAATCATTGCTCACACATTTCCCCTCATCTATTCCGTTTACCCTTCATATTTCAACATTGTTAGGTTTGACGCTGAAGTAAAGATATTCCACACCAGAACAGGTCTTCTTTCCAAGTATATTATTTCTTAGAAAACAAAGAGGGCTTTTCACTAAATAGAGATCTACATAACGGTTTTACACTGTATTAACACTTGAGAAGATCCTGTCATGACAGAAGCCAGGTTGAGGGTAGTATTCCATGTATTTTATTTATATCAGTCCTGTAGGTAAAGGAATCCCACAGTTTGAGTACTGCTACTCAAGAAAAATGGGCATATATGGAAATAAACCAGGTAGATACTTAAGTAATAAAGTACAAATCTTGACTTCAAGGTCTAAAGCAAGATTGGGTCATAACAAAATTGAATGGAAAGAGTTCTCCCATTTCTCTTGTCCCCAGATACCCACAATCTTCCTATTGACATTCTGTACCACGATGGGATTGAGTACAATCAATGAATCTATACTGGCACGTTATCAACCCAACTCCAGTTTATATTAGAGTTAACTTAGTATTTTACATTCAGTGGATTTTGACAAGTATGTAATGACATGTATCCATCATTATAGAATCATACACAAGTTTCGTTGCCCTAAAAATTCTGTGCTCTGCCTATTAACCCCTCTCCCTAACCCTGGCAGTGATTCATCTTTTTATAGCCTCCAGTTTTGCTTTTTCTTTTCATTCAGGATAAGCATGCCTGTTTTAATAGATCTCCATATTTCCTATTAAATCTCCCTATTACAACTTTTCCATAAAGAAGTTTGATCTTTTGATATACAACTTGATTATACCAGTGTCATGTTTAAAGGACTTCTCATGGTCTCTAGTCCCCATCAGTGATCTAAAGCTCTTTAATATCTGGCCCCCACTTACCTCCTTTGTTTCATATGATGTACCAACTTGCATATTCTATTCCTATAGTACTTGTAGTTGGCAGAATGAACTGCGTTCTGTTTTGTCTATGTATACTATTTTCCCATTTCTCCCATCCAAGTACTAACCAGGCCTGACCCCTGCTTAGCTTCTAAGATCAGACGAGATCGGGCACATTCAGGGTGGTATGGCCATAGACTATTTTCCCATTTCTAAGAATATTTTGTACCTCCCAATTACCTGGATATTTCAGACTTCATGTCCCAAAGTAAATCTTTTTCTCAAAGAAAACTAAGATAACACTGAACTCTTCTTTCACCCTGCATTAGTTTTTCCTCATAATGGTACAAAAGCACTCTACTGAAAAAAAAAAAAAAAAATTATATTTTTTTTTTTTTTTTTTGAGAGAGAAAAAGAGCAAGAGAACATATGGAAGGTGGGGGGTGGGTAGGAAGCAGACTCCCTGCTGAGCAGGGAGCCCAACATGAGGCTCCAACTCAAAACCTCAAGATCATGACCGGAGCCGAAGGCAAATGAGCCACCCAGGCTCCCCCAAAATATCTGCTTCCCAACTGGCCTTCTACATTAGGCAGTAAAGTCCTTGAAGTCAGTATTTGTACTTTGTTATTTAAGTACCTATCTGCCTTTATTTTCAGATATGCCCATTTTTCTTTGGTAGCAGTACTCAAACTGTGGGATTCTTTTACCTATAGGACTGATGTAAATAAAGTGTCAAACCCCCTTCATAACTCAACATTGTTAGGTTTGGCACTGAAGCAAAACTATTCCACACCGAACAGGATTTCTTTCCAAGTATATTATTTCTTAGAAAACAAAGGGGACTTTTCACGAAATAGATATAAATACTTGTTTTATGTTGTATTAACACTTGAGAAGATCCTGTCATGACAGCAGCCAGGTTGAGGATAGTACTCCATGTTCTTTAAATCCCATGGTTACGGATCTTGTTACCTTTAGTTACAAAAACATACCACAATTGCAGAATGAATATGGGTGTATCTTGTAAAAAGATAAAACATGTACGTTAAACATCTATTAAATACTTAGTAAGGAAACTGCCAAGATCTAATAGCTAAGTTCCTTAGTAGGAATGCTTGAAAGCTCAGGCAACCCTTCTCATTGGTACTGAACGATACTGACTTGTATTGGAATACCTTACACAATAACTGAGTCTCAAAATCTCAAAGACATGTGACTATTATTCCAATTTTTCCAGTGAAGTGAGCTGGAGAATTGAATTAGTCTTTTTTTCATCATTAACACCTGAGGTCCTCCCTATCCTGTATTATTTCTACTCCCCATTCTTCATTTCCTTTTCCATTTAGGTTTCTTCTGTAACAAGTTTAACACATGTCCATAGATAGAAGATCATTTATGTGAACTGTAAGGACCTATTTAGAAACTGTCCCTGCTCCCCTTCCCCCAGGGGATTTACTTGGAGATAAGTCCGGGAAACCAGCTCCAGGTAACAAAGCCCAGATACAAGGGTGGGTCAGGCCAGATGAAGACATCTGATCAGTGGGGGAGTGTGTGTGTGTGGGGGGGAGATGCATACTGTCTCCCTGGTTACCAAGGAGTATGGGCCCCGCCCTTTGGGAGCCTTTTTGGCGCCAATCCTAACCAAGTTGTAATAGGCTGGGTCAAATGTCTACTAGGGTAAATTGTAACTTAATTGGTCACCTAGCATCACTGTGGAGTTTCCTGTGAGTGTTAAAATCTCATTGGTCACCTGTGCGTGGCCAGGCCCGACTGCATGGCCTTTGCCCTTAAAAGCTAGACTGTGAAACAGAGAAGGGTCGCCCTCTCTTGTAAGAGGTGCGTGCCCCGAGCGTTCCGTTAGATTCTTGATGCTTGGTGTGAAATAAAGCTTTGTTTGACCTTCGCTTTATATCAGTCTCGCTCCTTTAATCACGGACCCATTATTGGGGCATAACAGAACCAATACAAATGTACACCTAACAGTTCTTCTCTTCCTAATGTGTACTAAGATTTTTCACCAAGCTCAGTGTGTCTTATGTATCATATTGCTGAAGAGCATTTAATAGAATTCTATGTAGCCCCTTCACTTCCCTGGAAGACCACATCATTCCAATTCCCCATTGCCATAACCAGTGTTTTCCTTCCATTCTTTCAGGTGTGGATTGCCGGGTTATAGGGAAATAGAGCTCTCCCCTTTCTGAAGCAATAGTAGACTATAATCCAGAATGGTTTATATTCCTTTCTCCACATGCTTTATAACATTTTGTAAAGAGTGTTCTTAACATATATTAAAAACCTTTTTGAATGTTCTAGGGCAGGTATCTGCCAGTCCAACTCCTCAGATCTTTTTGGTCTTCTGTTCCTTTTCTTGTGCCTTCACATTCTAACATTTAAGATATCATGATTTGGTCTTCATTTCCTAAATATAAATAATCTTCCCTAGGATAGAAACTATTTTTTTTTTTTTTTGTCTACAGCACTTAATGATACCTTCAAAAGTTCTGTTTTATAATCTTTTCATGCAATTGCTCATCAGATTTGAAATAAATGAACAGGAATTCAATATTATGCTAACAGCTAAGTAGAGAAGTTCTCTCCCTCCCCGCCAGGTTTATACTGAAGACAGTCATCCTTACAATTCATGGTCTTTCCATCAAACTTACTTTTTCCCATCAGTTTATGGGATTTTAAAGTACACACATGCACAGTGTGCTTTATGTCCCTGGAGGGCATATTAATACTATGTTCAAAGAATTCTGTGCCATTTTTTTTCTTTTTGACTTTCACTTCCTGCTCCATTCTAATCTTTGTCCCTCTAATCTTGTGAGGACCTGGGATAAAAACAATGAAAATGTGTGGTTTCTTGTTCTTTTGGTCATTCTTAAAATAGTGGGTTTGTGTATAATGATATGCATTCTTCTCTTCTCCAAGGTAACCATAGAAACAAGATCAGTAGAGTATAAAGAGCTTTAGAACAGAGATGATTGAAACAACAAATAGATCTCCCACATTAGGGAGAATACATTTTTTCCTCTCTCCAGTGAGTTAGGAAGGTAGGTTTTATCTATAGGATCTATACAGGTGGTTTTTTTTGTTTGTTTTTGTTTGTTTGTTTGTTTTTAAGCCATGGAAAAATGTTTTAAACCCAATGAGAATAGGAAACTTGATTGTATCAGCTAGTATCAAACCACCCTAAGGAATCAGTAACTTCAGGTTAGTGGTTGTAAAAGTTGAGGTTTTAAGAAATAGTAGTTTAATATTTAAAATAATGAATTACTTTTTCAAAAGTAATTGCTAGAAATCACTCTAACTTGTCATAATTTGCATCAGTAGCTGAATAGCCCCAAAATAAGAATATTTGTAAAGCTAAGCCCTAGGCCATCAGGCTGCCCTGCCATTGATCTATACCAACCATTTGCTTTGCTATGTAATGATGTTAACCAGAATTTACCAAAGGAGGCTCCACTCTAAATTTTTACTACTAGAGAATTCTCATTAACTAGGCAACATTCAAAATACTGGCTTATTTCTGCTAATGACCAAGGTGTGCTCAAAGCAGTTCGTGTGCTAGTGTGACAGAGCCATGGCCCCTATCCCTCTAGGTAAGGTTACAGCTTGTCAGAGAGGCATACTCACAGGTGGCACAGGAGGACAGAAGGCAAAACATCTGTCAAGGTGAATGCAGGTGTAACATGTGGCTTTCCTAGACTGTGCATATGTCGTGTTCAGACATTTCAAGCAATGTAACACACTGAGAAACGTGAAGGAGGAAGAGGTAGATAGGAAGGAAAGCAGAAGGCAGAAAAAATACTGTCATCAACCCACCCCAGGTAACCACTGTCATTTTACTGTCTTTACACCCACTTAGAGAAAGGCAGAACAATATATCCTTAAGCTGGTACCATTCATGTTTGACTCACAAGGTGTATATATATAATTTTTTTTTGTCATTGTAACTTTTGATTTTCAACATACTGGCATTTAAATGTAGTTGTGTTTTATTGGTACATTTAATCTGCATTTAAATAATGGGCAATTATTGGAAATTTAATGTTTCTAATCTTAAAATCAAGCTGTGATGAAAAATTTAGGGGCTATGCATACACATATATAATTATTCCTTATAACATCACAGCAATGAAGTTATGAGAATAAGTAGTTATTAATTTAATAGTATTTGATAATTTCAGACAAGATTTTGACTGAAATAATCTGCTAGACTTATCTGGTTCAGGCATCTCAGTAACTATCAAAATTTTAAACTTGAAACTCTTTGGTAACTAAGGTAAGTAAATCGTGATCAACTGAGAAGAGGTGTACTCAGAGTATTGATGCGAGCAGTGAGGCACAGAATAGTTCCTTGGTGACAGAGTAAGGAAGTGGTGGAGCCAAGGTGAAGACCCAGGTGATCTGACTGAATCACATGGGTTTGTTTTCTGTACATGTAAACTACTGTAAATGCATAGATGGAGATGTGTACATTATGCATAATTCTAAACAAGTTCTATAACTCATACTACATTAAATATATTTCCCTTCACACATATACCACATATACTTTACTACACAAGGTAAAACCTAAAGACTTTATTCTGATTTTCTGGCTTAGTAATTTCAGAGGGATTTGCAGATCAATATTTGCATTTTTCTTGACAAAGACATATTATCCCATTGCATAAATGGTTTTCTCTCCCCATGCTCCTCCTAATGGATATTTAGACCAATTCCAATCTTGCTGTTACAAATAATGCTGTAATTCTATTTTTATGGATATGGGTGGTGAAGATTTTAAAGCATTAAAAAATGTGTTTATTTTATAGTTCATTTATGTTTATAAGCTAATATATACAATTTTCAAAGTTAAATAAGAATCATCAGTCCCCACCTTACCACATCGTTACTCCAAATCCCTAGTGCTCAGAGACAACTACTATAATCTCTTAGGGAAACTTTCTGTATTTATTTCCATGTCTCTAATTAATATAGTTATACCACTCGCACTACTACTTGATTTTTCTTACCCTAGTAAATGATGATTTAGCTTTTTGGCCCATTCTCACCAACCCTCTGAAGTGCATGTACTTATATAGGCTTCTGTTCTTAATCTTGCAATAGGCAGGTCACAATATTAGTATTTAAATTCTAACAGCTAATACATTTAAGTAGAAACTGTTTTCTTGGACTTCATATTTGTCAGCTCAGTTTTCAAGGTCATTTACCACTAACGGTCCTGATTTCCAAAGGAAGTCTGGAACCTCTTTCTCCATGCTGGACTGAAGGTCTCCTGCGCTGCTTTTATTCTGCAGCACCCACCCTGCTTCACTCCTGGTTTGGACTGCACTATTCTCTCTGGGCACATTCACCTCAAGTAGTAACCCAAGATAGGATAATTTGGAGGTACTCTTGTGTATTTGTGCTTGAAAAATGTCATTTTACTATCCTGATATTTCATTAATAATTTTATAGATAATTATCTTTCTCTTGAAGTATCTTCCCAGGGTCTTCCAGCTTTCACTGTCTTATATTATAAATCTGATGCCTTTCTGGTTCTTAATTCTTTGTACAGCAACTTTTTATTTATATAACTTTTAAAACCTTTTAATTGCTTCCCTGTTATCAAGTTTCATAATAACATGTTTTGGTGTGGGGTCTTCCTTGTTTTACTGGGGCTCAGGGAGCACTTTCAATGCAGAAAAGAGGAAGGAGTATTCTTCAGTTCTTGAGATTTTTATACTGTTTCCCAGTGTTCTCTACCATTACATGTGTTTTAATTATTATCATGGTATAAACCTTATTGAACTATTTTTCTCCTCACTCCAATTCCTTGTCTTTCAGTTTAACTTCTAAGTATTAGATGTCTAGAACTTATAACTGAAAGTTTGTACCCTTTGACCAACACTTCCCCATTTCCTACACTGCCCCCAGTCCATGATAACCACCATTCTACTGTTTCAGATTCTACATAAGTGTTATCACTCAATAGGATCTTTCATGTGTCTGGCTTATAGATGAGGTGCTCCAAATTCATCTGTATCATTGAAAATGTCAGGATTTCTTTAAGGTTAGTATTCCATTCCATGTACAGGACAGTTTCTTCCTCCATTTAGTCATTGACACTTGTTTCTATATATTGGATATTGTGAATAATGCTGCAATGAACATGGGAATGCATTTACGTGTTTGAGATATGAATTTCAATTCCTTTGGATAAATACCCAGAAGTGGGACTGCTCAAGCATAGGGTAGTTCTATTTAATTTTGAGTGAACTCCATATGGTTTTCCATAACAGCAGTCAAAATTTACATTCCCACCAATGGCATTCAAGGGTTCCTTTTTCTCCACATCCTTGCCAACCTAAGTGTTCTCACCATACATTAAAAAATAGTAACTATCTCTAACCCTACACCTAAAGGAGCTGGAAAAAGAACAGCAGAGAAAACCCAAACCCAGTAGGAGAAAGAAATAATAGAGATCAGAGCTGAAATCAATGAAATAGAAACCAAAAGAACAGTAGAACAAATCAATGGAACTAGGAGATGGTTCTTTGAAAGAATTAGTAAGATTGATAAACTCCTGCCAGACTTATCAAAAAGAAAAGAGAAAGGACCCAAGTAAATAAAATCATGAATGAAAGAGGAATGATCACAACCAACACCAAAGAAATACAAACAATTATAAGAACATTATGAGCAACTATATGCCAGCAAATTTGACAATCTGGAAACAATGGGTGCATTCCTAGAGACATATAAACTACCAAAACTGAACCAGGAAGAAACAGAAAACCTCAACAGACCCATAACCAGTAAGGAGATTGAAGCAGTCATCAAAAATCTCCCAACAAACAAGAGCCCAGGGCCAGATGGCTTCCCAGGGGATTCTACCAAACATTTAAAGAATTAATACCTATTATCCTGAAACTATTCCAAAAAAATAGAAATGGAAGGAAAACTTCCAAACTCATTTTATGAGGCCAGCATTACCATGATCCCAAAACCAAAGACCCCACCAAAAAGGAGAATTATAGACCAATATTCTTGATGAATACAGATGCAAAAATTCTCACCAAAACTCTAGCCAATATGATCCAACAGTACATTAAAAGAATTATTCACCACGACCAAGTGGGATTTATTCCTGGACTGCAAGGTTGGTTCAACATTCACAAATCAATGTGATGCAATACATTAATAAAAGAACAAGAACCATATGATACTCTCAATGGATGCTGAAAAAGCATTTGAAAAAGTACAGCATCCTTTCTTGATCAAAACTCTTCAAAGTGCAGGGACAGAGGGTACATACCTTAATATCATCAAAGCCATCCATGAAAAACAAACAGCGAATATCATTCTCAATGAGGAAAAACAGAGCTTTTCCCCTAAGGTCAGAAATATGGCAGGGATGTCCACTATCACCACTGCTATTCAACACAGTACTAGTAGTCCTAGCCTCAGCAATTAGACAACAAAAAGAAATTAAAGGTATCCAAATTGGCAAAGAAGTCATCAAACTCTCACTCTTTGCAGATGATATGATACTGCATGGGGAAAACCCAAATGACTCCACTTTAAAACTGCTAGAACTCATACAGGAATTCAGTAAAGTGTCAGGATATAAAATCAATGTACAGAAATCAGTTGCATTTCTACACACCAAGACAGAAGAAAGAGAAATTAAGGAGTTAATCTCATTTACAACTGCACCCAAAACCATAAGATACCTCGGAATAAACCCAACCAAAGAGGCAAAGAATCTGTACTCAGAAAATTATAAAGTACTCACGAAAGAAATTGAGGAAGACACAAAGAAATGGAAAAGTGTTCCATGCTCATGGATTAGAAGAACAAATGTTGTGAAAATGTCTAAGCTACCTAAGCAATCTACACATTTAATACAATCCCTATCAAAATACCACCAAATTTTTTCAAAGAAATGGAACAAATAATTCTAAAATTTATATGGAACAAGAAAAGACCCTGAATAGCCAGAGGAATGTTGAAAAAGAAAGCCAAAGTTGGTGGCATTGCAATTCTAGACTTCAAGCTCTATTACAAAGCTGTCATCATCAAGACAGCATGGTACTGGCACAAAAACAGACACATAGATCAGTGGAACAGAATAGAGAGCCCAGAAATAGACCTTCAACTCTATGGTTAACTAATCTTTGGCAAAGCAGGAAATAATGTCCAATGGAAAAAAGAAAGTCTCTTCAACAAATGGTGTTTAGAAAATTGGACAGCCACAAGCAGAAGTTGAAACTGGACAATTTCCTTACACCATGCACAAAAATAGACTCAAAATGGATGAAAGACCTCAATGTGAGAAAGGAATCCATCAAAATTCTTGAGAACACAGGCAGCAACCTCTTTGACCTAGCTGCAGCAACTTCTTCCTAGAAACATTGCCAAAGGGAAGGAAAGCAGGGGCAAAAATGAACTATTGGGACTTCATCAGGATCAAAAGCTTTTGCACAGCAAAGGAAACAGTCAACAAAACCGTAAGACAACTGACAGAATGGGAGAAGATAATTGCAAATGACATATCAGATAACGGGCTAGTATCCAAAATCTATAAAGAACTTATCAAACTCAACACCCAGAGAACAAATAATCCAGTCAAGAAATGGGCAGAGGACATGAACAGACATTTCTGCAAAGAAGACATCCAGATGGCCAACAGACACAA